>NC_000085.6:25607346-25907346 GCF_000001635.26 Mus musculus
AGAACTTCCTTTTTTTTTTTTTTAATGCCTGTACAGGGTGTTTTACAATCCCCTGCCCCGGCACCTGTCAACACCAAAGTTACCATGTCATATAGCCAACAAAATAGGAACCCCGACTTCCCCTTGAGTGAGAATACAGAACAGATGTCCCCATGTGGCTTACATCAAGCACATTATGCAACTGTCCTTTGATTAAATGTTGCGGGGGGGGGGGGGCGGGGCGGGAAGGATGGCACCTATAGGGACCTCCAGATCAAGACCAACACTTTCTCAACACGAACACTGGCCTTCGGAGCTTCCGATGTTCACGTTGTTCACGCTGAGCGTGTTCCAAAAGGAGCAAGCACGACGTTGTTTCAGCCACTTGAGTATTAATACCTGCCATATCTTACCGGGCGAATTGTGGTTTGAAAACACTAGCACACCACTCAGAGGAGCTGGGAGTGGGTGTCGTCTGTGAGGTTACTTTCACTTGTAACCCTCCCCCTCCCTGTCCAATTTCTTTGATGATTTTTCCCATAAATGCATAAGCTGCAGGGACTTAGTAGAAGCAGGCCGCGCCCCCTAAATGTGATTCGGACCATATGCTTTCTACATTCATCCCCGCATGGGCTTTTCTTCTCTGAACTAACTGCTAACACGTTATAGTCACCTTGAAATTTCCTCTGCTATTTTCCAATTAAAAGCTTAATAGCCCTGGAAACGGAGTTCATGTGGTGAAGTTTACCATAGCCCCTTGTTCTGAAAGGCTTTCTGCTGGGATCCCATTATGTGCTTGAATAAACCCTTTCTGCAAACAGAAATGGGACTCGGGGTTGTCAGGTGTTGGGTTACAATAGACTTTGAGGCAGGGGACATTTTACCAACATAAATACAAACCTGTCCCTATAGGGAGATGTTGTCAAATACTGGGATATGGAAAACATTCCCATCAAATATGAGAAAAGGATTACCGCGCTATATCAAATGAGTATTTAGATCTCGGCCCTCGATGTGCACTGGAGTGAAACGGGGCCCAGTACCAAATAATACCAGAGTGTGTGAGTGGCACTGGGATAGGGTGGCTAGGTGACCCAGGAAGGAAAGGGGATTGCTTTGAGAATGAAAATGTCCCCTAAAAACCTGGTGCAGAACTCTGCTGCTCTCTTTCCCCAGAGAAACTAGTTACTCTTATTTTCCTGATCTGTTTCCCTGACCATTTAAAGAGAAATTCAGCTTCGATAAAAGTCCGTGGTCCTCGTCTTTCTTAGACGCACAGATTTCAGATTGAAACAGTACAAGTTCCCAGATTCGTGCCATTCGCAGAGCATAAAAAGTGATTTCTGTACCTTTCCCCCCTGTTTCGGGGCCCAAAGATCAACGCGTGACCCTTGTGCCCCGTCTCCACAATTTACAAAAGTCCTACTAGTTGTAGAGTTAGAAACTTGTTTTTCTGACCAAGGGTGGAAAGAGGCCAGGTTAGAAGGGTGGGGGGAAAAGGGCAAAAGCCAGGGGTACTGGTTCCGTGCAGTTTTGGGGAAATTATCTTGGAGATAGCATTCGTGTGCAAGGGGTTCCTTTCCAGTCCCAGCAGGTCAGCCCGGAACAACTATCAACTCCTCCACGCACCTGAAACCCGAGTAGCTAAGGGCATCGAGGGGGAAAAAAGGTACAAAGCTACATTTATATTCCGCGTTCAAAGCTCTCTCCCGGTTCCAAATCACTCTTCTGGGCAGAGAGCTTGCTGCTTGAACCTCGGACGACACAGTCCTAGAATTCACAGCAAACTCAAGATTGCCAGCGATGCTCTCTTCCTTGGCTGGCGGTAGGGCTGGGCACTGGAAAGCGACCTCCAGAAAGAGACTATGGTCTCTGTGCAGTTCAGGAGTCAGGTACCGCAGCAGACCCGTTTACGTTAACTTTCACCCACACAGTAAGAAGCGGAGCGCACGTTCCCAGGGGCCGCTAAAAGACCGTCCGGGACTTCCGTTGGCTCCTTCCCACTGAGTTGTTAAAGCGGTCCTGAGCCTACTTTATGCCTTGATTTTTGTTCGGTTGTTTTCTTGGTTGAGTGAAAAAAGGCAGCCTTCTCTACACGTACGTAGTAATACTCGACATTGGACAAACCAATACTGAAAACAAGCAAAGAGTATAAACGAAATTTATGCTGTAAAAAAAAAAGGCTTATGCAGTCTAAGGTTATACAGGAGACTCTTCATCGTCACGCAAAGATTGTTACGAGTAGGGTCTATTCCTTATTCTTAAGTAAAACACAGCGTCTGTGGGGATTTGAACTGGGCAATTCCGGACCTTGGCTGATTCAGTGGCCTTTGCGTGAACAAAATACCAGGTAACTTTGGGGCCACTAATGTGTCTTCTCCCTACACCCTCGGAAAGTTTAAACAGTGCTTAAGAAAAACATCCAAGAGAGCACTTGGCAGTCCAAGGCAGAGAGGTCATTCAAGGCAGAGATTGTTTATTTTAAAGACAAGAGGAGGTTAAGTAGAAAATTGAAGTTACCCTATAAAACGAGTTGTCTTCCTGAAGCCTGACAGATTAAAAAAAAAAATACTCATTTTTCTTCTGTAGCAATGAAAAAGAAACTAGATTGCAAAACCAAGCGAAGAATTCCCGAATCACTACTACCCCTCTTTTGATTCCTCTTGCCAGGTGGAGACTTTCCGGTTCTTGAAACCCGGTTCTCCCGGGGCCGACCTGCGGAGTACCCTCAATTCCCTCGCAAGCTCCGAATGGCTGAGGCCAAGGGTGGGAAGGAAAGCGGTCTAGGGCTCAGTGCTTCGAGGCCAGTGCTGGAGCGACGTGAGAGGGTAGGGGAGAGGCCTGCCGGCTGGCTTACAAACACCCACCCCCCTCCCCATCGTCCCCCGCCCCACACCCGGTCCGCCCAGCGCTCCCGCGGTACCGCAGCGGCGCAGTCCCTCCCGGCTCAGGAAGGGGTAACAGAGCGCTTGGCAGAGGGGGCTGTGAGCGCCCCCGCCTGAGAGGCCAGGCTGCAGGTGGCGGGGAAGGTGAGGTGCAGGAACCCGAGGGGTGCCTGCCAGGGAGGAGGAAAGCGCGTGGGGAGCGCAAGGAGGCTGGGACCCCGATTGGGGGGGGGGTGGCGGCGGGAGGGAGGAGGGACTGGGGGGGGAGGGTGGCGGAGGAGGTGCTGGGTCCAGTCTGCGAGGAAGGGACCAGGGAAGGAAGTGGCTCAGACCGTAATCAGAGCTCTCCCCGGCTCCTTGCAGCTGCTGGAGAGCCTCAGCGTGGGAGGACCTGCGGGTGGAGCCTGCGCCCCGAGAGCGGCGGGCAGAGAGGCGGCACGCGTGGGTACCGGCGGGCTGCGAGCGCCATCGGAGCCGGGGAGACTGCTGCCGTAGCTCCGGCCGCCGCGGACCTTCCGGGGCCTCCCGAGAGCGGGCCTCCGAGCTCTGTGCTCCAGCTCCCGCCGCCGGCCGGGGGGAGCCCTGGGCATGAACGGCTACGGCTCCCCCTACCTGTACATGGGCGGCCCGGTGTCGCAGCCGCCGCGGGCGCCCTTGCAGCGCACGCCCAAGTGCGCGCGCTGCCGGAACCACGGGGTGCTGTCCTGGCTCAAGGGCCACAAGCGCTACTGTCGCTTCAAGGACTGCACCTGCGAGAAGTGCATCCTGATCATCGAGCGGCAGCGGGTGATGGCGGCGCAGGTGGCGCTGCGCAGGCAGCAGGCCAACGAGAGCCTGGAGAGCCTCATCCCGGACTCGCTGCGGGCTCTGCCAGGGCCCCCGCCGCCGGGGGACGCTGCGGCCACCGCCGCTACCGCCTCGCAGTCGTCGCCAGCCTCCCAAGCGTCCCAGCCGCCCGCGCCGCCTCGTCCCACCGCGGAGTTGGCCGCGGCCGCCGCGCTGCGCTGGGTCGCGGAGCCCCAGCCCGGGACGCTGCCAGCGCAGCTTGCTAAACCAGGTGAGAGCGTCTGCGGCGCTGGGGTCGCGCTCCGAATGAGGGAGCTTCGAGGGCTCTTCGGGATCGTGGGGGAAGGCCGAAGACAAGTTTGTGGGAAGTGGACCTGGTTGGACCTGCCCCACCCCCACCAGGCACCGGTTCTTACTCTCCCGGAAAGGGGGTCTCGAGAGTCTGAAGCCGATGGAACCCAGGAGCCCGCCAGAGGGGCCAACCAGATCGCCTGGCTGTGTCCCTATCGTCAGAGGCTTTCCCCGGGTTGAAAGGGAACATAGCAGGTCAATTTTAAAAATAAAATGATGTCTTGGGGAAGACCGACTTTAAACACACCACAATGAGGAGGGTTATCCGGGCTGCGGGTTTTAGACGGGTGGGGGCTCTCACTTGGAGCGAGGGGGTAAGTAGGTGCTGGCTAGCAGTCAGGGCCCAGTGCTTTGCTGTTTCTAGGTGATTCTTGGCTTGGTCCGGAACAGGCGTTTTGTCTCTTACTTAAAGGAACTAGGAGTCGTTTTGTTTTTTTTAGCCAGGCTAAGAGGCCTCAAGACTTAGAATTTGAAAAAAAAAAAAAAAAAAAAGGCGCCTTTTAAGAACTCTAAGGAAAAGGCTCCAAAGTGAAGCTACTTAACTCTCTTTTGCTGAACTACTTCTTTGGTCCTTTATTGCCATTTCCCGGGCTGCTGTGGTGTGAAGAAATTAAAACCAAAACTTGGCCTACAGTGGAGAAAACCTAGCAAGTGCCTTTCCAGGATTTTGCGGGGTTGGCCTGGCCTGAAATAATGAGGGGCTTTCTGGCCATCTAGCTTCCCGCTGTTCAGATATGCTCTGATTTTGGGGATGGGTTAACAGGGTTCTGAGCCCTGACAGTGGGCAGACCCCGGTTTCTACTTAGTTCTCTCTTTCTGGCTCTTTCCTGAGTCCCTGAGTCCGGCTGCCCCTATTTTAAGCCTCTTCCTCTCTTTCCTCCGAGGAACCTCTAGCTTTACTCCTGGCCGCTCGCAGCCTCCTGGCAACCGGAATTCAATGGAGTTTGGTGTTTCCCCTTCACTGGGTAAACGTACAAAGGAGACAGGCCCATCTCCTTCGGAATGGGGTGTACTGGAATTAGGAGTGAAAGGTCCGTAGTTTTTCTGGTAGCTAGAGCCTCTGTCTCTACTTTCTCAGCTGCTCAATGACAGCTCTTGCTCTTCTTCAGAGAACCCCAGAGCACTGTGCTGAACTGGGGGTCTGGGGGGGCTACTCACTGTTGGTGTGTGGTGAGGTGGTAGGTAGCTTGGCCAGTTTGTCCTACCTTCTGGCTCAATTGTGCCCGGTAGGCCTGAAGTTCAGAAAGCAGTTTGCTGGCTGGGTTTTGTGGCTATTTAACAAGGAACATATAAGCATGTCTCAGAAGCACCGCCCCACGACCCTCATCTTATATTTGTGGATTTGACAGTAGAGAAACTAGAGCCTATTGTGGGAGGAGGGCTTGTCCTGAGAACAAGAAGGGGTGTTTGGTCTTAGTCCCAGAATTCCATGCTACCCACTTTTAATTTTCCGTTCCTGGTTTTCCTGGCTCTGGGAGTCCCCTGGACTAGAGAAGAAGAGGTCGAGTTAAAAATTCAACTTGCTATTTTACAGTGCCCAGCTGCCTATCAGCAGCTCTTAAAGAGCACTAACCTTGAGTTCTGTGGTCTCTGTCCAAGAGGGGACTCCTTTAGCATCGCGTGGTTCTCAACGGGTTGTCCTTCTCCATAGCCAAAATGTATAAAGAGCCAACAAAACCCAAAGCAAGGAGAAAAGGGGGTGGATGAGGGCATTGAGGAGGCCAAGTTGAGGCAGGAGGGCCCAAGCCTTAGGAGAATTAAAAGGGGCAAAGAATTTCAAGGGTGCTAACCAGGCACGGTGCAGGATTTCTCTCCTTCTATGTTCACGAGCTACTCAGAAGTAGCCTGAGCCTTCCAAATTGAGAACAAGTAATTGAGAGAGAGGGGGAAAAAACAAGAAGAGGAGGAGGAGGGGAAGGAGGAGGAAGGAGGGGAGGAGGAAGAAGAAGAGGAGGAGGAGGAGACAGCCTGCTGGAGACTGAGCTGTGTGGGACCAGGGGTTCAGTTTCCAGCTGGTCACACCACATACCTTGCACATTCGCCAACCAACTTTTGTTTTCGTTTATCAATTGCGTTCCTTTAAGGAAAAAAACAAACAAAAAACCCAAAAACACTTGGCTTGAGAGAGAGTTCTAAAAACAAGCTGATTTACAGTTTTTCAGCCAGGAACACAAATAAGATTCCTCTCTGCAGCATGTGTTTTGAAAAGCAACTCCGTTGGGAGGGGGGCAGCCAAGTTAAAAACTCCTGGTTGAGACTGCCTGTTGCTGCCTTGCTGTGCGGTTTTTTGTGATGTGTTTGTATGTGGGGCTTCATCATCTTTAGACGCTTATAGAAGTTAGTATTGCTTCCTGTAGAAGTTAGTCCATTCCTCCCAGAGAGGAAGTGTGACCCCATTGGGGTGGAAGGGCCATGACCAGTGCTCAGCAGCAGTCTCTGAGTCTAGAAACTGCTAGCAGACCATTTAGGTCTGCTCCTTTGTTACATTAGGGTTTGCAAGTCGGCTTGGCTTGTTTGTCACATTGGGTTTTGCAAGTCGGCTTGGCTTGTTTGCAGGCAGAGGGGCCTCCCACACATCGCTGTGTTCTTGAAGACCGGTGCCGGTGGAGCACCAGCAGGCGGAGGGAATCTGTTTCTTCTCCGAATATTTGAGGGAAGCACAGGCCTTAAGAAGGATGTTGGCTAGGCATCATGGGAGAAAGCCCATGTAGTTCAGGGAAGAGACATGAACACCAGTTTTCTAACTGGAGGGAATCTTTTCCTAAGCTCTCTTTCAGATGTCTTAAAGGAATGTTTGAGCATTGTTTTCAACGTGAGTTTAAGAAGATTCTACTGGCTGTTTCAACTAGGGATTGAAAAAAATTTTTATTACAGCCTTCTTCTGCCAGTCATCTCTGATGTAATTAAATGAGATTTCGATTGCGCTCCAATTTCTAAGTTACCCTTTGCTATAGATACTATGCAGCCCCACGTATTCTGCTCTTACCTTTGTGTCACCTCCCCTACCCTCCCCCCCCCCGCCCCTCCCCATGAAAACAGCTCAGGGAGTCTTAACCTTTTGCAGCTGTGTGAGCTTCTGACTTGGGAGTCTTAATCAAACCAGGGGCTCTGGATCTGAGGGAAGTTAAGGGTCATGGCCAAGGCGGGAAGCTAAGCCACATTTGCTACCTTACCGCAAACTTTCCCTCTAGAGGACGGACTTGGGTGGCCATAGGCCCGGGTCCCTGGGAAGGAAAGATCAGTGGCTGTGGAATCTTCCTTGGTGTGTATCTGCCATATGGCAGATATACCGTGTGTGTGTGTGTGTGTGTGTGTGTGTGTGTGTGTGTGTGAGATAGCACATAAATATATAGATTCCACATGTACACCATATATATATATGTAAAATAAATACACTTGAGTTTAATTTAATAGAATTGAATTTAAATAGCTGATATATATATGTGGGTATATTATATATGTTTGTATGTATAATTTAAATGCTCTTAAAGGACATTTGGTTGGAGACTGAAGAGGAGGATTGGATAGGAGAGTAAGATGGCCTTTAATTCTGAGAGAGGCAGACAAGGCAGAGAGAGAGGGAGAGGGAGAGGGAGGAAGAGAGAGAGGGAGAGGGAGGGGGTAGAGGGAGAGGGAGAGGGAAAGGGAGAGGAGAGGGAGAGGTCGATGGATTTCAGAAAGCTGACTTTATTTTGCCTCCTGCTGAAGCCCCTTCGTGACTGCTCTGGGCTGCCAGCTCCAGCGTGGTTTAGATTGCCCAGTCTGCTTCCTTCATTTTAATTCTTTTCCCTTTCCCTTTTAATTCTCCAAAGAGACATACTCAGGTATTTGCATTGAGGGTTCCTGTGTACAGGATTGTACACCCAGGGCAAGGAAGGAGCTGGGAACAATTACAAGTCACCTGGAGTGTCTACCTGTGAATTGAGAAAACAAAAAAAAAAAAAAAAAAACAAACACATCTGGCTTTGAGATGGCTTGATCTGAAGCCAGGGGCTTTAGGCAAAGCCAGATAGGAAGAAATGCCAGGACAGCAAGACTGCCACTTGGAACCTCTTATTCAGATCTGACTTTGGGAGCAAAGAATCCAGTCTTTTCCTTGCTAGATTTGTTGGGTAGGTCAGTTGCAGTGACTTGGGGGAATGCCTGACTGACCAGGCACAGGAGGCTGGGCTCTCTGGTGGCCCCAGCCCCGGATGGTGTGGCAGGAAGCCCAGGAGTGGCTTATGCTGACAGCATGCTGGCTTCTCTGGGTACTGAAGGTTGTCTGCTTGCCCCTGGTCACTGTTCCTCCCTCACCTAAGCAAGTCTCCCTGAGCCCTTCCTTCCCAGCCCCTCTGGCCTCAGCTCCTTGCCTGCTTCCTCCTCATCCCACCTACCCTGAGGGGCATTGGAATGTTCCTGTCTGTCTGGTGGAGCCAAGGACTAAGGTTAAAGGAAAAAGAGTCCTCCCAGAGGAACTGGAGTCTGTTGCCAGGCAGAGAACCCCCAGCCTGCTCCAGGCCTTATAAATCTGAGGGATGACGGTGCTCTCTCCACTTACAACAACTTTTCCTCTCCCTGATGGATGAACTCTCGGGTTTAAAAGATTACAGTAATCACAGGAGGACAGTGTAAATCGAATCTGATAGCAATAACTTTTGGAGAAGGTCAGGCTCAAGTGAAACGTTACCAAGCAACAGGCGTTTTGTTTGCAAAATACAATCAAAGAGCATCGATGAGGAATTCTTTGCTGCGGCAAGTCAGCACTTTCTGTTAACAGCTTTACAGAGAGAAGGGGGGGTAAATCTTCATAAATCAAAGTCCCTGCAGGACTTGGAACCTTTTCTGGAACTGTTGCTGTTTCTTCCTGACTGGGAAGAAGAGTGCCTGGTGAAAACCCATTTGCCTGCCTGCCTGCCTTCTTCTTCTTCTCTCTCTCTCTTTTTTTAACTCCATGATGGCTTTCTTCCTTTCTTTCCCTGTCTAACCTGTTACAGCCCCCACCCCCTCTAGCCATTAACCATTCAGGTCTTTGGAGTCGCTAGTTCTAATCCAGTGTAGTTTCGATTACATGGTAGGCCTTCGGACATCAAAAGACCACCACTTGGCCATACACATGTTCTGCATCACACACAGCATCGTAGCTGTCCCCTGGCTTCATCAACATACTCTTCTTTTCTGGGAAGGAAAAAAAAAAAAAAAACCATGAAGGTAGAGAGGTGGGTGACGGTTTCCATGTTGTTTTATGGCTAAACAGATTTTACAAAGTACAGCTGCCTTTCAAATAATAGAACATTATGAGAACTCAGAACATTCGTCCGTTCTGGACTCTCTGCTCTCTTATTACAGTTACTAGTCAGACTTGAATTTCAGGCTGACATCAATGTCCTACTGTTTTGCACCACAGGAGTATTGCTTTATTAGCTCAGTGTCTTCATGTGTGAATAATATTCCCTTCCGTGTGAAGATACCATAGTCTGCCCTGCTTCTGGCTTCTGCGTTAAACTTGCTGTGTAGCATCCTAAAATGCAACCAACTGATCAGATACTTTAGATTTTTGCAAAAGATTAGCTATCTTGTAAGCCCCAGTGTCGAAGGCAATGCTGTGGTCGCCTGTGTATAATCTTACCTAGCCCAGTACCTTGGGATGTAGGGGATTTAAGGGGATTTGTTAAGTAGAGGGATAAGCAAGCAGCCAGCTGCAGGTAGGTGAGGAGATTTCTCAACCTTCTCAAAGCTTCTAGTTTCTCTCTTAGCAACTGATCATGCTGATTTTTTTTTGTAAGACACATGAAGTCTTATAAACTATACTTCCTTAAGCCCACCAGCCCTTTCTAAGCAATGTCCTTACAAAATCTTGGCTTTATAGAATCTCAGACTTAGGGTCTTGCTGTCAGCCTCTTGAGTGTTAGGATTACAAGTGTGCACTACCAAGCCAAGTTAAGGAGATACCCTAAGCCCTTTATACAGCGTGAAACCATTGCTGGTCATTTACAAAGCAAAACATTGAGTATTTTCATGCACACACAGGTACAATACAGTGTTAAACCATTGCTGGTCATTTACAAAGCAAAACATTGAGTATTTTCATGCACACACAGGTACAAGCGCGCATGCACACACACACACACACACACACACACACACACACACACACACACACACAATTTTAGAACAAGATTTGTTAATGTCACCACTTTCTTCAAATTTCTTCTCACTCAGTCAGTTTTTAGCAATTCCTCACTCCTAGTGTGAGATCAATAGAAAGTATGAGAACCCCCCACTTTGTTTAAACGTTTGACTCCGGAAGCCCCCACGGGACTCCTCCTACCATTGCTATTTATTGGCATGGAGACCCATCCAGAGATCCACCTCCCAAATATTTCAGAAACATTTCTATCTGCATGGCGTGCTTCGGGGAGGGAAGAGTCTGTGATACATGAATTATGAGACTCGGTCAGTGCTTGTGTCTTGTTCTAGGTGTTAGGTGGGTTTAGGTTTTGTGCACTCATTGGATAGAGTCTCTAACACCAGTGACAGCGAAGTCAGAGCACTCTTCCATTTCTTAAAAAGTTGTATATATGAAGAAATTCACAGAAAGATTGTTCAAATTGTAATTTTTAGACCGGAAGCTACTTTCATGTGTTTATTTAATTTATTTTAGCAAAAAAGAAGGTATAGTTGTCATCTCACGGCATATGTGCTTAGAAGGAGGTGGCATTGTTTTTCAAAGAAAACGTGTCCTTAACTCGGCTCTCATAAACCTAAAGCAGAGTTTGTTTCAGGGTTGGAATGTGAGCGTTTCTGCTTCATGGGCTCTGAAGTGAGAGCTCGAATGTTTGATAATATTTTTTTTAAAAGGTTTGGCTTTTTTTGCCTCTTGTAATGCTAAAAAGCATGTCCTCGCTTGTATTAACTGGCCTGTCATGACAGACATATAGTGTCATGGTTTCATCTACTTTGGGCTGGTTGGTTTTGCCTTCCTGTACTGAATGCAGAGTTAAAACGGTCAATTGAGATAGCCTTCCACTCCTTATGTTCCGATTAGAGTCTCTGTTTCAATAAGGCGAAGGTTCTGGGAATATTCTTGTTCCGTTTTCTCAGCTGACGGTCCACGGTTCTGTATCCAGAAAGGCTTTGTGCCTTACACCAACTGGAATGATTTGTACAGTTCATTTAGGAGAGGAAACCCTGGGACTGTAAAGGAATACCTATTATTAAATTATCCGTTACCACTGGGCTCAACTCTTAGCCTCGGTAATTACTTGTGAAAGTCTGTGTTTATAGCAGCTTGCAATGGCTTTAGTTTAGGGACAATAATAGACATCAGAGCGCCCCCCCCCCCCAAATTGCAGGGATTGTCAATTCTGCTTCTCAGAAATTATTCTTTTGGGCAAGGAGTTTGCCTTGGAGCAGGTTTTGAGGCCCACCGTCCTTGGCTCTGTTTTGAAATCCAGCACCCTTGGGTGCTGGTGGGCATCGTGCATGCATGCATACATTCATTTCTCAAATGTGTGTGCCCTCTGGTATGTGAACCTGCTTCTCTCATTGGCCGGTGCCTCCCCCTGTCCTTCTCAGCATAAGCATTGCTGAGCTCAGTTGATTACAAAGCCCTTGATTCATGCATTTGTTCCTAGGACATCCTGCCAGCTTCTCTCACATTTGGCCATAGCCTCCACAGTGAGATTGGGATGCTGAGCAGCCCAGAAATCTTTGAAGAGTGGGGATGACTCAGCATAGTGCTCCTCCTCCTCCTCCTCCTCCTCCTTCACTGCTCAAATACCCCAAAGTGCACAGTACACTGGCATGTCTCAGGGGCAAAGGACAACACAAAGAGGGGATAATGGCTTCGTCACCATTTGTCCTTTGAGGCCTTTCAATGACCAGAACAAGCTGGCAGCCAGGAAAGACTGCATGAGGCGTGTTCTGCAGAACTTGGAAAATAGATACAAAGGTAGAATTGTATCCTGTCCGACTTAAAAGCCTGCCTCCCAGTGTCTGTTGCTGCCTTGAGGAAGAAAATACATTTTTATGAGATAGGTTTGTTTGAGTAGCTAGAGCATCAAATCTCAGTGTCCCTCACTGCCCTTCTGGTCCAGGGGTCACCTGGAGCCTGAAGTCGGCTGTGTAAGACTGAAGTGCGCCGATGAAGCTGTTTTGCTGAAGAAGTCTTCAGTGTGTGAATTCACCCAAGGCATGTGAAATGTTACCTTTTAAGACACAAAGCTATTTTATTTTATTTTTATTTTTAGCTGCTTTCTGTTAAGGATAGCAAAGTTGAGAGCTTTCCAGGTGTGTAGATGTGCCTCTTATTCTCAAAGACAAGGTCATTTCTCTAGCAGAAGCAAAACCAACAGCAAACAAAACCAAACCTTACCAGCTCAAGCAGGCTGCCGTGATACTGTGCCCTATTTTCTTGTTTTATGGTAAAATATAGGTGGCGGATTTTTACCATTTTAAGGTGGACATCTTGGTGACACTAAAGACGTTTTTGTTGCTTTAAAACACCACTATCCATCCAGAACTTTTTCATTATCCTTGATTGAAACCTCATGTTCATTAAAGAGCAACTCCCGTCTCCCCTCCCCTAGAACTACCTCCCTACAGTCTCTGTACGTTATCCATTCTAAGCATCCCATAGAAGCCACATGACTTCTTTTGTGGCCAGCTTATTTTAGGTAGAGTACCCTTAAAGTTCTCCTCTGTAGCAGATGTCAGAATTTCATTCCCTTTCGAGTCTGGATAATATTCTGTTTACCCCTTCACTCATTGATGAACTGTGTAGGTTGCTCCACCCTTGGGATCTCTCTCTGTGAATGATGTATTTGATGCCCCCAAACTATGCCTGGTCATGCGTGCTTTCTCTCCAGCACATGTATCTATTTCCTCAAGATAATAACTTCTATGAGCTTATGCTTCCTGCTGCCTTCCGTCTTTTTTTTTTTTTTAAATTCTGTATCCTTGTTTTGGCCTATTGTAAGGTCAATAAATGCTTGATGCTGATGATAGATAATAAAAGCTGAATTTAGGTGTCTAGAGATGTGAGCCATTTTAAACATTATATCAATATGTACATGGGGGACAGTATTGAACTTATTTCCCAATGCTCCATTGAACAGGGGTCAAAATGCAATTGTGTGCTCACTTCAGAGCTAACACACTGTCACTGTCTACCCTTCTCGAGGTTTTGGCAATAGAGTTATCTATGGGGTCGTGCGTCAGGGCAATAATATACATGAATGCAGGCTGCTTAGAATATAAGTCTGCATGAGCCTTGTTTGGTTGGGTCTGTCTTGTTCGTCAAGGGCAGGGGATTTAAGCAGTTCAATGATTGGAAGGTAAAAGCTGGACCTGTTGTCCTGGGAAGCAGGAGGAGAGAAGATGCTACGTTGGTCTTGTAAAAGGAGGTCTTTGGTGAATCCCAGAGTGGCCATTGGGAGCAAAGGGGGGATTCATTGGGTAGACTACAAATGAACCCCAACAATAGAAACCTAGTTTCTACTAAAGAGCAGTGCAATGGAAGTAGCAGTTTGGGATGACTCTGAGTTTGTATTAGACATGGTTGAAAGCTGCATGTTTTGTTATAATCTGAGAATGCTTTAAAACACTTACGTTTGGCTGCAGGCTTTTGTTGGCTTATCTGGTGCTTAAGACCCGTGTGGTGTTAAAGAAATGAACCTCAATGGGCCTTTGTTAAAAGCTTTGAAAGTAAACAACAACAGGTAGGAGGGGGTGCCTTCTGGAAGCTGCTTTGATGAAAGTTCACCTCTGGCTATCTGCACACAAGCAGGTTTGCCCACAGAGAGGCCCACAATGAGGCTATTCAGGCCAGAAGAGAAGACGTAGATCCACAGTCGCTCACAACCTGACAACTGCCTCATTGGGACTGGTTTTGTTTTCTTTTTTTCTTCCTTCCTTCCTTCCTTCCTTCCTTCCTTCCTTCCTTCCTTTTTTTTCTTCCTTTCTTTTTCCTTCAGATCCGTTACTCTAAGCAGCCACTACTGGCACATTTTTTTTAAAGGATAAAAAATCTCTGCATGTAGTTTCCTAGTAAGACAAAATCTGTTCCTTTATTTACAGTGAAACCCAGAGCCCCCTTGCCCACTCCTTCTGACTATTTAGTACTGCATCGCTCACCTCTTTGGTAACATCCGAGGTTAAAATGTCACATTGGCAGCTGGTCTGTTTCAAAGCTAGTCTTGGCTGTATTAAGAAAATTCTTAGTTATCCTTCCTCCTTCAAACATACTTTGAAGTTGCTGTAGATCCTTTCCATGGCACACCAGTTCACACAAAGGCACCCATCTACCTCTTCCCACATATGGTGGACAGTTCCCAAATCTTCCAGCCATTCCTTTCTCCTCCATCCGGAATTTGAACTGGCTCCTTGTATGGCCTTTGGTAAGGGCCAGGCAGCTGACTTTGCCTGGCCCTTCAGTGGCTTTTTACAAGTGATTTCAGGGGTTGTGTTTGTCTTTCACTTAGAAACTATGTCAATGAGTTATTGTACATGATAACCTGATTTAAAAACAAAAAACCCTGTCTGGATGACAAGCCCTATTTAGCATAAAACCAGGCCATGGAAAGCAGATGTGGTTATTAAAGTGATTATGGGATGGTTGCAGCAGGTGATCATGGCCAGAGCCCCTCCTGTGGCCATTTCCTGTGCCCTGGTCAGAGTCTCACAGCCCTGCATGTGGGTAGCCATTCTGTTTTTAAGGCACGCTTCCTCTCCTACAGCATTCTGAGAAAACATTGATTGCACCATCTTTGTTTACTGACCCCAGTCCCTGACTCCCTTTGCCAATGACTTTTGATTTCTTCTTTAAAGGCTGGCAGTGTGTTATGACCCATTGAGCCAAACTCCCTCATCCCAGAAGGCTTGACTCTGAGCACATCAGGAAGGGGTTAACCCAACTGTTCTCTTGCCTTTCAGATCTGACAGAAGAGAGAGTTGGGGACAGCAGTTCCACGGACAACACTGCGGAGGCCTTCAGTGACAAAGACACCGATCAGAGGAGCTCCCCAGATGTTGTCAAAAGCAAGAACTGCTTCACTCCGGAGAGCCCCGAGATCGTGTCCGTGGATGAAGGTGGGTACGCCGTGCAGAAAAACGGGGGCAACCCCGAGAGCTGCCCCGACAGCCCCAAGTACCACGCTGAGCAGAGCCACCTCCTGATCGAGGGCCCATCGGGGACCGTCTCTCTGCCCTTCAGCTTGAAAGCCAACCGGCCACCCCTGGAAGTGTTGAAGAAAATCTTTCCCAACCAGAAGCCCACTGTCCTGGAGCTCATCTTGAAAGGTTGCGGGGGCGACCTGGTCAGTGCCGTGGAGGTCCTGCTGTCCAGTCGCTCCTCCGCGGCTGGGGCGGAGCGGACGGCCGAAGAGAGCCTGGTGCTGCCCTCTAGCGGCCATATCTTTGAACACACGCTGGGCTCCTACCCTATCTCTTCCTCCAAGTGGTCCGTGGGCTCTGCCTTCCGTGTCCCTGACACCTTACGCTTTTCCGCAGACTCCAGCAACGTGGTCCCCAACCCCTTGGCCGTGCCCCTGCAGCATCCTTTCCCCCAGCCACCTCGGTACCCGCTGATGCTGAGGAATACTTTGGCCAGAAACCAGTCGAGCCCCTTTTTACCCAATGACGTCACCCTGTGGAACACCATGACGCTGCAGCAGCAGTACCAGCTGAGGTCCCAGTATGTCAGTCCATTTCCCAGTAACTCCACTAGCGTCTTCCGGAGCTCGCCCGTGCTCTCCTCCCGCACCACCGAGGACCCTCGGATCTCCATCCCTGACGACGGTTGTCCAATCGTGACAAAGCAGTCCATCTACACAGAGGATGACTATGACGAGAGGTCTGACTCCTCGGATTCTAGAATACTCAACACGTCATCGTAAAATGTACCTATGGGTGTTGCCAGGTGACATTTTATGTGTGTTGGAACCCTGGACGTCCCCCCTCCCCTTTCAGGAGAGTCCACTAATACTGTATACTCTTGCCTCCTGTTTGACAAAGTGACTGTGCTTGATAGTCTATACATTAGCAATAAAAACATAACTTATTTAATTCCCTGCACTCCACTGGAAAATGCCAAATAGCTCTGCTCTGTGGATTTAGTGCTGAATGCTGTAAATGAGTTTAAAGCTGAGGACGCCCGGGAAGGCCGGGCCAGTGTGTGGGGGGGTGCTAGTTGAGGGGGGTCAGCTTTACTCCCTAAATTCAACCCGGAATGTTCAGTGGCATAGTACACTTGAATGCCATTTTGTAAAAGAGAATTCCTCAGGACACTGGAAACCTTAGGGAGTGGTTCGATTGCCAACCGACTATGAGCAGGGACGTTATCTGACTGCACTCAGACTAGAGCGGACTGAGCAGGCAGGCTCTTGTTTAAGCTCGGGCCGTTTTCAGAGACAAACTTCATTAAGAATCATCCTTTTCACATGGCTGAATGGAAACACGTGTTATGTCAACCTAAAACCAATCCCAGCTGTGAACTGCATGAGGCGTATCGCGAAGCGAACACAAGATTAAGCTTTGTCAGGTTAATGTAGCATGCTAAGTAAGAACTCTAGAAAAAAATAAACTAAGGACGCGATCTTGGTTGATGTCTTTTCTGCTTCCGGAAGGAAGGTCTCCAAACACAGAGCCTCCCTACTAATGCATGAGTCCGAAACCAAGACACTGTTCAATGGGGACATGTCGTAAACTGGGCATTCATTGCCTGTACTGGTGGGGCCGGGCAGGGGTTCAGCAGGTGTGGGTTCACTCCCTAGCACTCCAAACTGAACAGTTAACAGCAAAACACGGTAAAATGCTAAGACTTTACAGCTGAGTGAGAGAAAGGAGCGAGGTGTGTCCAGTCGAGACCTGACACCAAACCCACTGGGTACATGAAGTATGTGAACACCGTGGCTCCAGAAGTCCCTCAGCCTCACATTCAGAATGTAGGTGTGAGCCCCCCCCCCTTCAGGACTTCTCCCCTCTTCTCTGGGAAAGCGTTCTTGGGCTACCATAACTTACTATTCCTGTTCTTCAGCATGCCTGAGAGGTGGTGATGGCTGCTTAGGTCAGACAGTCATGCTATGAATCTAGAAGGGAGAGCGAATAGTCAAAGCACAAGGGCCTCTTCATGGGGCGATGCAGGGAGCACCCCCCACCACATGTATCAGCTTGGAGGAGCTCTTGAGTGATGTTCGAAAAGGGTCGCTGTTCATCCTGAGACTCCTTCAAGCCCAGAACGGCTCTGGGAGAAGGGCCTCATTCAAAAGAAGAATCTCATTTTAATTTCCACAGGGTGCCTCTGGAGTGAGCAGTCTTTGAGAGAGAAAGATTTCTTTGTTCATCACCCTCTTTGAGGTAATTTGTGAGTTCACTAGATTAGAGAATGGTTTTTCTCTCTCTCCCTTGGTTGCTTTTCTTCTCAGACCTGTACCGAGCGAAAACTCTAAGGTCTAAACTCTTGAACTGAGAATCCCAGTCTAACTTGACACAACAAGGTAAACCTCACTGTGTAAGCACACGAGTGCTTGCTCTAAGTCTAGTACCCACTGGGGTCATTTACTAGGTGGGTACACAGTTGGGTACACAGAAGCAGAAATGTCTGTTTCTGGAAACTTCACATTGGTAAAGGACCTGATAATAATATTACAAATATGTGGTCCCCGTTGTGCCCAGGGAAAAGAAGGTGCCGTGAAACCTTCAAGTTACTCCTGGTGTTTTCTGGTGAATAGTTTTGAGAATAGTTTTTACCCCGCTGATTTGGATTTTGGAAAAGCAGCAGCAATCTTCACAATGGGGTGCAAGTAGTTTCCTACAAGGGTAGATGGCCAGGTAGATCCCAGGTGTGCGGACAGCAAGAGTGGTTGTGGATGGAGCTTGGTAGGTTAACTAAAAGCCGTCTAATGAGTCGTTTTACATATTTAGATTTTATGAAGAGAAACTGCAGTAGGAAAGAGTAGATAGGCAGCTGGATGCTCCTAGGACTTGTTCCTCAGGGACTCCCTTCTCAGGGTCCTCCTGCTTGCCCTGTGAATGGATCTGGGTCACATCAGTGAGAGGGGAGCCTCTTGGAAACCTTTGTCGGGCGCCCAGGACAGGCTCTGACTGCATTTGAACTGACGGATCTGAAAAATGAACTTGGTCTCACTGCGCACTGTCTCTGTGATTCATTCTGTACGCATTTCCTCAGCAGGAGGAAGTCGGGAAGAAGATGGATGCTAAATTTATATGTTAATTTTAATATTGAAGCTATCCTGTATTTGAAGAATAAGATCAATGCTTCAATTTCATTTCTTACGTGATACTGAGAGTTGTCATCGCTGGGGGAAAAAAATCACTTCCGAATGCATCCTCCCAAAATTCCAATCTTCCAGGGCAGAGCAGCCTCAGAAGAGGCAATCTTGCCTTTTGCTGATGGTCTATGCAGGGCAGGCTTTAGGGTTCCCACAGTCTCGCTTACTCTCTCAGTGTCAAGGGGAAATAGCAAGGGCAGTGGCGTGTCCTTAAATTACAATGGCGTTTATTTACTAGATTGGCTGCGTTGTTGAGCTGTGTCATGAGTTTCATATATCCCACAGGCAAAGCCACGGGACTTAAACTAAAGTAAACTCAGCAGTTGTTGAGAAAACTTATCCCTCCAGAAGGTCAGAGTACCGCCTGGTGGTTTTAGACTGGGACCTCAGACTCACGCTAGGAATTGGATGAAAGATTCCAGAGGTCTGTGCAGAGTTGTCTGGGGGAAAGGAGGACTCTCTGCCTCCCGGCCCAGTATGGCACTGGGCAGAAGCCATGTGTGAAGGCCGCTTGGAGGGAGAACGGGAGACTTGGGCCTGGCAGGCATCTTAGCATGAAGGCAACTGTGGAGATGCCAGGGGCCTCTGTCCTCCCTAGCAGGCTGTTGGCTGGGTGGCTGCTTCTTTTGGCTTCTGCCTTGGGGATTGTTGGCTGCCATAGACTGCCAAGGAGATCTTTATCCTACCTATGGCATCAAGAACAAGCAAGTGGGTATAAGGGAAGCTCTGAGCCTGGACTAGTGTCCTTTTCAAGTTTTTCAGAGAAGAAAATACACTGTTTTGGGAGGGGTCATTTTACTTCCTTTTCTTTTTTCCATTCCTTCCATTCACCCCATCCCTCCATTCCCTCCTTCCCCTCCATCCCCTCCATCCCCCTCCATCCCCTCCATCCTCTCCATCCCCTCCATTCCCTCCATCCCCTTCCATCCCCTTCATCCCCTTCCATCCCCCTCCATCTTCCTCCACCCCCTCCACCCCCTCCATCCCCTCCATCCCCCTCCATCCCCCTCCATCCCCTCCATCCCCCTCCATCCCCTTCCATCCCCTTCATCCCCTTCCATCCCCCTCCATCTTCCTCCACCCCCTCCATCCCCCTCCATCCCCCTCTATCCTCTTTCATCCCCCTCCACCCCTCCACCCCTCCATCCTCTTTCATCCCCTCCATCCCCCTCCATCCCCCTCCATCCCCTTCCATCCCCTTCCATCCCCCTCCATCTTCCTCCATCCCCTCCATCCCCCTCCACCCCCCTCCATCCCCCTCCATCCCCCTCCATCCTCCTCCATCCCCTCCATCCCCCTCCATCCCCCTCCATCCCCCTCCATCCCCTCCATCCCCTCCATCTTCCTCCACCCCCTCCATCCCCCTCCATCCTCTTTCATCCCCCTCCACCCCCCTCCATCCTCTTTCATCCCCCTCCATCCCCCTCCATCCCCTCCATCCCCTCCATCCCCCTCCATCTCCCTCCATCTCCCTCTATTCCCTTCCATCCCCCTCCATCCTCTTTCATCCCCTCCACCCCCTCCACCCCCTCCATCCCCTCCACCCCCTCCATCCCCTCCACCCCCTCAATCCCCCTCCATCTCCCTCTATTCCCTTCCATCCTCCTCCATCCTCTTTGGCCCCCTGCCTCCCTCACCGTCCGTCCTTTCTCGAGTCTTGATAATTATCCTAGTCCTATGCTCAAATTCTCCATTGCTCTGTATCAGTGTCCCGAGTGATGGGTCTCACAGGTATCTAACACCATACCAGAGGAAGGAGCCTTTCTCTGCTTTGCACAAAGATGCATCAACACCTAGTATCTTTCTAGGGAAAGATGAGAAGAAAGACAGAGTAAATGAATTGGGAGGCGGCATCATCCTGACCACTGGACCAACCAGAACCTTCCTTGTCCACGTTGCCAGTCTATCCTGAAGGGCTGAACTGGAAGACCTCTGAGAAAATAGGACGTGGTTCCAGATCGCTTAGTGTTTAACTTACAAAAACAGAAACAAAAAACAAAACCAAACCAAACCACCCTCACTCGGTGGAGTTGAGAGGAAAAGTAGACAGCCAGATTTGTTGAGAACCCACTACTTGCATCTGTTAGCTTGGCTATCCATGTTGTTTTCCTTTTGAGGTGCTGGAGGTGGGTTGGAGGACCTGTTGCATGCTAGGCCAGGCTAGCCCTCCTTTCTGACCTTAGTTTCTCTCCAACGATGTTTTTTATCAGTTCAGGTTCCCAGTGAGTGAACTGGACCGATGTTCTTCAGGGCTGCTGGAACAGTGTGGGAAGTCACAGGAGGGTGGCTGCCAACGCCATCAGCAGACTGTTTCTACTGTCTTCTGTCTTTGAAGGGGCTCATCGGTATTTCCCATACAGTAGTGTCTATAATCACAATTTACTGTACGTTCCGGGTCTTCCAGAAACACTTGTGTCTAAGGTGGCTTACTCCTGAAAAATACTTTATTATATTTAGAGTCTTGAAAATTAGAGGCATGGTTTGCATACTGCTGTTCACACCCACAGGGGAAGTCTTATTAGCCCAACAGCAATTTATCCAAATTAGTATCTCAAAGTGCTCTCTAGATAGCACTGTTTCGAAACATCGGATAATCTGAGTTCATCCCAAATGCAAATTAATTAATTAGAAACCACTTTCCCTCAGAAACTGCATTTCTCAAAAGTGGCATGGTATTATGGGATATAGGAGTAAGGGCTTAGAGAACACCTCCCAGTGTTAGCCACTGTTCTAAGTGACTTCGCCTAGTCCTCTTGGGGATCTCGCAAGGCTGGTCAGGATTGCTCTTCCCATTTGATAGAAAGCAAAGAAATAATTTGCCTAAGCTCAGCTACCTAAGTGTGGTAGTGCTCTTCCAACTCAGTTGTGGGTCTCCGTCTAACCAGGTTGTTTTCTCTTGGGTTGAGGAAAACCTCTAGCAATGAAGGCAATAACAGCCAGGCTGTTGAGAGTGGTGGCTCAGAGATTGATGGCAGCAGAATCCTGGAGTTAAGAGCAACCAGAACCCTGCCTGGTCCATCTTGTAGGACACCACAGCGTTGAAAGGCTGGCCATGGTCACTCTTACTGTTTCCCATTGCTCTGCTGCCCCCTAGGGGTCAGTGGCAGGAATGAAACTGGGTATTCGTTAGTATTCCTTTGGTCAAACAAGGAAGGCCTACGTCAGTTCATAGGAATAGAATACGAACTCTTTATTCATTGTCTTCAAATTCAAGGAACTCTCCGTCGGGACACTTGCGACTGAGGCCATGGCGGCACATCTCCAGCCCACAGGCGGCACTGAAGAGCAGTATCCTGGAGTGACTTGGGGTAGACTGGATGGATTGGATCTCCCTGAAGTGCTCCGATGTGTCCGCTCACAATCTATATCCGAGATCTCCCATAAGCCTTCTCACTTAAAGCTCCAAGAGAGGACAACCCCTTCCTCTCAGGACCCCCAGTTGTAAAGAGAGCCACTGAAGTCTAGTCCCACCAGAGAATAGCCTTAGGAAACCCAGGCCAGCCTTTCAGCGAGGAAAGAAGTGACAAACTTCTAGTCCTAACATTTGAGAGTCTGCTGCTCATCTTTAAAGTGCATAACTGGCTGGAGAGATGGCTCAGTGGTTAAGAGTGCTTGATTGATCTTCCAGAGGTCCCGAGTTCAATTCCCAGGAACTTGATTGGTGGCTCACAATCCCTTATAATAGGATATATAGCATCCTATTATATATATGATTGCCTCTTCGGGTGTGTCTGAAGTCAGAGGCACACATATACATAAAATACATGAATAAATAAAGTGTACACCTAGAAGAACAGGCTAGTCTTTCAGGTTAGCTCACGTGAGTATATCCAAATTGCTGTGATCTCCTGAGACAGGAGTTACAGGCAGTTGTGAGTTGCCACATGGGTGCTAGGAATAGAATCCTGTTCTCCGGAAGAGTACCCAGTGCTATGAACCACTGGGCCATCTCTCCAGCCCCTGTAGGTCAGGGTTAGCTGTGTTTCTATTTGCTGATTTTGGTCAACCTTCCCAGAGAGGCCTGTCCTGTGACCTGTTTCTGTTATCTTACCCACAGTCACAGAGCACAAGGAAACAAAGCCAGCAAGAGTCTGGCTAGATGGTCCCAAGGCCTGATTTATCTCTTGGTTGTGTTTTGCTTAACCAATGTGAAGTTTTGTTTCATTCTCAAACAACTGCTAGCATTTACACATGGGCAAACCTCGACTATGTGCGATATTACGTCTCTGCTGGGAAGCATGGGAAACATGGATGCAGGAAACCAGACTGGCTGTACCTTTCCCCACTCGTGCCTGGCTCCTGTCACCGAATTAAATCAGACATATCTGGAAAACTGGACTCTCTGGAGGAATGGTTTGGGGGGCTGAAATCCCTGGCTGTCCTAGAGCCTGAGGCGGGGCTGTACCCTCCCCCTTCATTTGCCTCTTGGAGAGCTACCCTTCCCTTTGATGCCCCATTTTCTCCTCTACAAGGAGGGCACAACCATCCAAATATCAAATCTGTTTTATTTTTTGCCTCCGTGGGTCCAAAGCTTTGAAAGGTCTTGCCTGGATAGAAAATGAGACTCTTGAACCTGCCCCTGAGATGCCTGAGAGGCCTGAATGCTAACTTGCGGTTCTGAGTATCTCAGAAACCAGGATCAATTCATAAACACACGGAAGAGACCTTCAGGGTCCTCACTGCTGCCTTCAGAACCATTAGGAGAGGGAAGAAGGAGACATGAGGAAGCCTGTTTCAGAGACGTACGTTCGTAACAATTCCAAAATGTCCGTAGTTCTGCACATATTTCAGACCCCTATAAAATCTGCCACCCTGATGGCAGCTCTCTAGGCAGTGAGACAGGATTCTGCTTCCCTCTTGAGGCTGCTGACATCTCTGGCTATGGCTTCCCTGGCAGCAGGCAAGAACTTGAAAGGTGTTCATGGCCTTAAGGGTGCTGGAATTCCATTGGCTGACCTGCATGGATTGTCTTACTACAAGAGGCTTGGAGTTCTATATGCGTAGAAAACATGGTAAGCCCAAAGCGTCGCTATCACAAGGACACTTTGTGTGACCCTTTCCCAAATCCTCCATCCTGTGGCTCTTCGAAGCCACAGACCTGTGAGACGTACACGCCCTGGCTGTAGCTTTATCATGATTGACAGCCACCGAGTGGAAAGATGCTGCAGATATTCTGACCAGCGAGCATTTCCAAGTTGCCCCTCCCATCACCCAAGGGCCTCACCATAGTCACTGGAGGACTTATCCTCAAAATAACCCTGCAGTCCTTTCTCTGTACTACGCTAACCCTTTGAACTACTTTATAGAATTGAAAACAGACAAAAAAACCAAAACTCAAAACCAGGCTGTTTTCTTTCCCTTAACACATTTGAAAAAACGAACCAGTCCCCTCATTGTTTCTGTGTGCAGAAGGCCCAGTCATCAAGTCACTTTGGGTAGAAGGTTGGTGTGAACCTAGAACCCATCACCCACCCTTTGTCCCAACAGTGAGACAGAGCCTGGCTTCTTGTGACTTGCCTAGGCTGACCCTGGGAACCCAGGCTTAGGGCCTTTAACAGTCCAGGCTTCAGGGCAGGCTCTTTGGGACCTCGGAGATTGGGAGAGTGAGAAGCAGGAGAGTGGAGCATTTGGAGAGTTCAGCTCTACGTAATAAGAAACCAGTGTTGGTTTGCTTTGAGCAGCTATGGTGAGGTGGTTTTAATTTGATGTAAAATGGATTAGTGTCCCTATAGGGAGGCTTTACTTTGTTTTGTTGTTTTTGCTGCTCAGTAGCCCACGTTAGGTTCCAGTGGCCACAGTTCCAGCTTCCTGTTCTAGCCCAGGCTCAGATAGAAGAAACTGTCTCTTCGCTTCTGTTTTGTCTGCTTTGGGTTTTATCTGTATCTTTCGAACAGGTCAAGCATCCATAGGGTTTCTATGGGAGATTAAAATCAGGGTTCATAGTGAAAATTCTTTCTTCTTCCAGACACCTGAAAGCAAACGGTCTTATTGCACTGAGCATCTTCCAGAAGAGTTTTAGGCCTATGGAAGTAGACGCATCCCACTCCTTCCCTTTATCAGCCAAAGATTATAAAGCACACCTCAGGTTGGCAGTTCTCAATCTGTAGGTCATGACCTCTTTGGGTGTGTGTTTCACAGGGGTCACATATCAGACATCCCGCACATCAGATATTTACATCATGATTCTTTTTTTTTTTTTTTTTTTTTTTCCGAGACAGGGTTTCTCTGTATAGCCCTGGCTGTCCTGGAACTCACTCTGTAGACCAGGCTGGCCTCAAACTCAGAAATCTACCTGCCTCTGCCTCCTAAGTGCTGGGATTAAAGGCATGCACCACCATGCCCAGTTTACATTATGATTCTTAACAGCAGCAAAATTACAGTTATGAAGTAGCAAGGAAAATAATTTCATGGTTGGGGGGGGGTCCCCGTAACTTGAACTGTATGAAAGGGCCGCAGCGTTAGGAAGGTTGAGAACTGCTGCTTTAGACGAGTGTTCTATCCCACCCCCACCCCCACTGTCTTGAAGGTCACCCCATGTTATTGAGAAATAGATTATTTTAAAATTTGCATATTGTTCCATTGTTCCCACCTCTAGAGTAGATTCCTTGGTTGTGTGAGAAGTTCTCACGTTATGGGTTATAAGTGATAGCAGTGAGTAAAATAATCCTAGACAGATGTGCTTGGAGGCCAGAGCAAGCAGAGTTAAATAAATCCATACAGGGAGGATTTCCAAGCCAAAGGCGACAAGCCTGGCTTCTTTACTAAAATGCTGCCAAGTTGTCCGGTTTCTACTCCTACTGAGAAAGTCTGTGAATGACTGGTTTCCTACTCGCTCAAACAATATTGATTTATATTTTTTGAATTATATATGTCTTTGGATTTATATTTTGAGTTATAGTGTTTGTTGTTCGCACTCTGAACATCTCGGTATAGCTGCTCCCTTCCCCCCCGCCTTTCTTCTCCCCTCCTCCCCTCCCTTCCCTTCCCCTCCCCTCCCTTCCCTTCCCTTCCCCTCCCTTCCCCTCCCCTCCCTTCCCTTCCCTTCCCCTCCCCTCCCTTCCCTTCCCTTCCCCTCCCCTCCCTTCCCTTCCCCTCCCCTCCCTTCCCTTCCCCTCCCCTCCCTTCCCTTCCCCTCCCCTCCCTTCCCTTCCCCTCCCCTCCTGTATCTGTTTCTCTCCTTTTTTCTCTTCCTTCTCTTTTGGAGCCGGGCAATCAGTACCAGGGCCTCATGTACTCTGGGCAAATGTTCTACTATGTAGCTATACTGTCAACATTTCCACATCCATTAATTGATTTCTGAGTTTTGAGATGGGGTGGGGTGGGGTGGGGGCATCTCACTTTATGGCTTAGGCTGGCCTTGAACCCTCGCCCTTTCTATTCAGCATTCTGGATGCTGGGATCTGCAGGCTATTAGCCCCACCATGCTCTACCAGGAGTGTTTTGTGTTCTCGTCTTTTAATTTTGTATTAATTATTTATTTTATGTATATGAGTGCTCTATCTCTATGCACACTTGCATGCCAGAAGAGATCATCAATCCCTTTACAGATGGTTGTGAGCCACCACGTGGTTGCTGGAAACTGAACTCAGGACCTTTGGAAGAGCAGCCCATGGTCTCACCACTCAGCCATCTCTTCAGCCTGCTTTGTGTTCTCTTAATGAGAATGAAGGTGAACATCTTTCATGTTTTAGAGCCGTGCACCTCAACAGCATTGCAGCTTCTGGGATCTCAGCTTCCCACAGACCCTTGACCAGACTCAAAATTGGCAGAACTTAACTGTGGTCAGACACTCCAAATATAGAGATGGTGTTGTGGGTAAGGCCTGTTGGTCCCCTCAGTGTCTTGGTCACCGAGTCACAGCTACACAGGCTGGTGGTGCCATCTGCCTATGGTAGGGGGACTTTGGGACCTAGCCCATGTGAGCTCTCATGTCTTTCGTTGAAGTTTATTGGTCCATGGAATTCTTTTTCGTTCCACTTGGTTATCACGTAAGCAAGCGTATCTCTTTTTGACTAATCTGAAAGAATGAGTCCGATAGGAAGTGAGACGAGTCTCAGCGTATACATCCCCTCTGTTAAGCAGCTGTGAGCATTCTGCCCTTGACTGTGTCTTACATCCCTTTCGCTAAGCAAGTAATGTCACCAAGGCAGATAATGTTATCTCTCACCTTTAAACACTTGGAAACACTTCTAAAAATTGGACATGCCTACACTTTATCGCAGCACATTGTCAGGTGACATTAGAAGTAAGTTGTAACGATTAGTTAACCAGCTGTTGTGTAGGGCAGTGATTCATTCTGGTGGTGTAGAGTCATTGGCACCCCCAGGCCTGGCATTTCTTCTGCCATTCACGCTACTTCTAGAGCAGAGGTTCTCAACCTTCCTCATGCTGTGACCCTTTAATACAGTTCCTCATGTTGTGGTGACCCGAACCATAATATTATTTATGTTACTATTTGTCTTACTTAGGGTTTTACTGCTGTGAACAGATACCATGGCCTTATGAGGACAACATTTAATTGGGGCTGGCTTACAGGTTCAGAGGTTCAGTCCATTATCAGACCAAGAGCATGGCAGCCTCCAGGCAGGCACAGTGCAGGAGGAGCTGAGAGTTCTACATCTTCAACTGAAGGCGCCTAGCGGAATACTGGCTTCCAGGCAGCTAGGACGAGGGTCTTTTATAGCACACACCCATAGTGCCACTCCCTGGGCCGAGCATATACTACTTCATAACTGTAATTTTGCTACAGTTATTAATCATGATGCAAATAATGGGTGAGTGGAATACCTGATATGTGACCTCCATGAAAGGGGTCGCTACCCGCATGTTGAGAACCTACATTCTAGAGGCTTCTCTAGTGTGGGTTCGAGGGTTTGGGTCAGTGTCCTTCATAGGACTTGAGGCCCTTTTCGACTGTACCACTTTAGAAGGGGCAGAGGGGTCCTTTGTCCCATTCATCAGGGTCAATGGATCAGGAGTGCCAGCAAACCCGTCCATTACAAACCTTGTCTTCAATCCTCTTCAGTCTTTCATGGGGGTGAATTCACCTCCTGTATCTAGTTGCTTGAACCAGTTATTGCTGAAGAAAAAAGAGATTTAAAAAAAATTGTCATTCTGTATTTGCTATCTGATTTTTTTGTTTGTTTGTTTTATAGTAGTTAGTGTTATTGAGCACTTTGTAAACGGAGACGAACACACTGACATTAGAGTTAACCACTTCTTCACGTTGTCTCACCGTCTTGACCTAGGATATGCCACGTGCCAGAACATTCCTTTCTACTTGTCACTAAGTATTGGGTGAAGGTGGGGACAGATCCTTCCACTCTAGGAGAGTCAGGCTCATGTCACCACACACGATTAGAATTATGATCACTGTGGAGAAGTCTGAATCCCAAGAAAGAATTTTGAAGTGGGAGGGAGAGAAATATAAGATGTTCTGGAAGATTTTTGACTGTACACATTTCACGTAGCCCAGGCTGACTTCAGATTCACTATGTACCCGGGGATGGCCCTGAACTTCTATGGCTCTGCCACCTCCTGGATGCTGGGATTGTAGGTACCACCCCAGAGTTCTGTTCATGTGGATCTGTGGTCCAGGGTTGCGTGCATGCTAACTAAGTAGGCGCTCTGCCATCTGAGATACATCTGTACTGCCTACCCCACTCCACGGTATTTTGTTTGCTTTTAGTTCTGGGAATTTCACCTAGCAAATACTAGGTAAGCACTCAGCTGCCAAACTCAACTTCCTGTTGGGGGAGATTTTCCTGCTCAGAAGTACCTAGAGACCAACAGGCTCTGCCGTTTGTAAAGCTATGTTTGCCTCTCTGCGGCCCTCAGTTTCTCCACCTCTGAAGTAACAATAAGGTCACTAGGTGGCTAAGATCAAATGATATAATGAACTTAAAATACTTAATGTATTTCTTTTCACCTAAGCCCTCAATATACACTAGCCCAGTAGAAGTGAAAAGGGGAGGGGAAATTAAGATGGATCCTCAGGTAAAGGCAATTGCCACCAAGTCTGACGACCTGAATTCAAATCCTGGGTCTCTAGAAAGTTGTTCTCTGACCTCCACGGGCACTCAAAAGAGATAAATAAACAACAAAAAGGGACCCACCCTCCTGCCCCAAATCACCAGCGTTTGAGAACACACAAAGGACTCCGGGATCCTTCATCCATCTTGCAAAACGAGCGATCCAGATATGCTCAAACCCACCCCATCCCACCCCACCACGCAGAATGCCCTTCGGATGTTAGTAGGTCGTAAGCAAAGACAGCAGTTGCTCCTGGGTGGAAACCAGCTTTGGCAGTATTTTCTCAATCAGCCGACCTTCCTCCGTCCAGTCCACTGACTGTTAGGTCCAAAGATAACTTGCTGCCCTGAGTAGGTTTGAAACAAAAAGCCACGCCCGCGCGGTGCGTTCCTCGGGCCTACAGCGCCATCTTGTGGCGCTATGGCGTTAACACACTGGCTTTTGCATCCTCAGAAACATCCAGGCATTCCCAAGGATCCCTGATTTAGAGCTGTAGTCTGTCTTTCATGCTTACAAGAAAAAAAGCTCAGTTGTCTGGTGAGCACTATTTCTCGCTGTTTTTCTCTTGTTGGTCCCATGTCACTACCGTGCCTCTGACGTTGTAGCGGCTGCCAAGTGTAGAATACACCTTTTGATGTGGTTAATTTATCTATAGGAGAAGCACTGACCTGAGTTGTAACCATTGAGCTTTGTTTAGGGTTTAGAAAAAGTCAGCGATAGTTTACAATGTGTGAATTTTGAGCCTCTGTAATCAGGACTTGACAACGTCAAGATCCAATACTTCAGCTGTCCCTTGTTCTTTGATGCTGTAAACTCACACACATCCCAGGCAATATTTAGAAAGCACAGTCTAAACCCATTACTTATCTGTATCTGGCAGGGATCTGCCACCCTGTGGGGGATGACAGTCTGAGGCCACCAGATCTCCAAGAGGATGGAGCCAGCTAACTCCATCCTCTTCCTGCTAAGTGTAGTCTCAGGACTGGCAAACACAGGGATGGGTGTGTGTGTGTGTGTGAGTGTGTGTGTGTGTGTGTGTGTGTGTGTGTGTGAGAGTGTGTGTGTGTGAGTGTGTGTGTGTGTGTGTGTGAGTGTGTGTGTGTGTGTGTGAGTGTGTGTGTGTGAGTGTGTGTGTGTGTGTGTGTGTGTGAGTGTGTGTGTGTGAGTGTGTGTGTGTGTGTGTGTGTGTGTGTGAGTGTGTGTGTGTGTGTGAGTGTGTGTGAGTGTGTGTGTGTGAGTGTGTGTGTGTGTGAGTGTGTGTGTGTGAGTGTGTGTGTGTGTGTGAAGACGCAGACTTCATACTTGCCACTACTGCTCAGGGCCGAGGTTTTTTGATTATCTGGTGATGTAGTGTGAATCTCTGTAG
This sequence comes from Mus musculus, assembly GCF_000001635.26. NCBI lineage: Eukaryota > Metazoa > Chordata > Mammalia > Rodentia > Muridae > Mus > Mus musculus. The sequence goes on from NC_000085.6 coordinate 25,637,016, forward strand.
GTTTGAGGCCAGCCAGATGTATAAAATATTCCAGGCCATCCAGAGTTGCATGGTGAGAGAGAGACCCTGTCTCAAAACTCATGGAAAAACTCACAGAGCCCAGCAACGTTGTGAGCTCTCATTGGACCTTAGCACACTCTAGGGAGCATTCTAAGTTCTGGGTGTCTGGCATCACCTAGCTAGTATCTGTGGAATCTTTGGGAATGGGGAAGAAGATCCAGTTAGAACAGTGGTTCTCAACCTCTTCTGAGTCGCAGAGTGAGAAAGCGAGTCCGTATGCCTCCATCCCAAAAGCCAGCCTCTCTGAGAGGTTCTCTGGCTGCCCTGGAGCTCACTCTATAGACCAGGCTGGTCTCAAACTCAGAGACCTGCTTGTTTCTGCTGGGATTAAAGGAGTACACAGTGCTGCCTGGCTGTTTCCACAAGTGTTCACTATCACAGTTGCTCACACTCACTGACCGTCACCCTTTGTTCCCTCATTCCTCGGATCCCCTCTTCCCCATGGATAATCCCCCCTCTGCGACGTCTCATGTATATACATATGTGCATACACAAACACATATACACATATATGTATATATCATATAACAATATAGATATGACCCAATATATGAGGGGGAAATATGTTTGTCTGTTTCTTTTTTTCTTCTCTTGTCCCCCACAGATCCCTTCCCCCTATACTGCTCCCTGGTGCGTTCATATCTGATTTTAAATCTAGATTATGTATATTAGAGAAAACATGCTATCTGCCTTTCTGAGTCTAGTTTATTTTTTTCTTAACATCGTGGCCTCCGGTTCCATCCATTTCCCTGTAAGTGGCACAGTGCCGGCTTTCTTCCTACCTAAATAAAATTCTATGTACATGCATGCATGCCGTCTCATCTTCATCCATGCGTCTGTTGATGCTCACAAGTCTTAAAGCAATACAAATATAAAAGACAGTTAAGGAAATTATCAGCCACTTAGAGATAGATTCCAATGATAACATACAAAAATATACACAAAGACAGACAGACAGACACCCTCACATATTAAGTACACACATATCTGTAAGGCGAGCACAATCATGTCTTCAATGCCAGGATCAGAATGAAACTATCCCAGGTACCTCATAGCTTCTATTTTTTTCCTCCCAATTCATTGTTTCCATTTCTTTTTGTGGGTGTGGGCTGTGTGCTGGGCACACACGTGAGAACTTGCTTACTGACCCCTGCCCCAGTGTGCTCAGTCCTGTTTCTCACACTTGGTGCAGACCTCCTTCCCCTCAGCTGGTACCTGTGTTACCGTGTCCTGTGTCATTTCTGGGCTTTAGCTGCTAGAAAGCATTGGGGAGCATATGTAGAGACACCAGTTGTGCATATACACAGAAGCAGAACACATTCAGTTTGGGTAGGTGCCATGAGTTTCCCACACATTTGGGTGAGTTTGTCCTGCCCCCAAAAGAGCATGAGGGTCACAGATGTTCAGTGTCCTTGCCAAAAGTTGGTACTGTCCATATTTTTAATTTTATCCGTTCTGGGCGTGTTCGGGGATTACCTCCTTGTAATTTTAGGGCTCTTCCCCAGTAATGCTGTTGGGCACCAGTCCACATGATTGTGAACGGTTTCTTGTTGTCGATCTTGGCCTGCTTCTCTTTTTCACAGTTTTTCACTCATTAAAACGGGCTATCTTTCTTTTTCTTTTCTTTATTAAAAAAGATGTATTTATATGTAAGTACATTTTAGCTGTTTTCAGACACCTTTTCTTCTCTCTCTGGTCCCTCTCTCTCTCCAGCCCCGTATCTTTCTTTTTCTTGTTGATTGGCATCACCCTTTATCTCCTGTGAATTTGAGTCTACAGGGGGATACGTTAATAATTCTTGGTTTTAGATGATGTCTACCGTGTTGAAGATAGCGGTGAGCTCAGCTAGAACCTGCGTTGCTTCACAGAGTTGCAGTCCAGCTGGAATTGACGGTTGGTGGCGGAGGGCGAGGTAAGGCTCAAGCCCATTTCTCCACAGTCTGCATTTCCAATTGACCTAGCACCCCTTACAGGAGGGACCTGCCATTCAGCGCTCTTCACTGATGGTGGATACAAGGGAAATTTCTGGCCATCTTTAAGACCACGAGTTTTTCAGATGGTGATGTCACACTGTCTTAGATCAGTCATGATTCATCTCTGTAGCTTGTCACCTGAGCCCTTTGGTTCTGTTAAGACTCAGTTGAATACTCTCATCCATTTGCATTCCTATGTGAGTTTTAAATTCTTATTGTCAATCTTGTCAGAATAAAGCTGTCAGTTCCCCTCCTTTCCCACCTGGTCAATTCCAGTACTGACCGGAAGTTCAGGCCCACAGCAAGAGTTTATACTAAGCTCCGCCCCTTGGCAGTGCCTGTGACAGCTTTGCAAACACATCTGGGGACTGATCTCTCGATGATACAGATCCTCTCAGTGCAGACTATATCTCATCATGCGTTCAAAGTTTCACTAATTGTATTCAACAATAATTTATGGAATTCTATAGAGAAGTCAAGGTTATTTCTAGATATCATTTTCTATTTTAAAAAATTTGTATTCTTTTTAATTTTGCATGTGTCTGTGTGTGAGTGTGTGCCCACGAGTGCCCAGGGGGCATTAATACCCCTGACCTGGAGTTATAGGTATTTGTGAGCTCTCTGCCGCGGGTGCTGGAAATGGAACTCAGCTCCTCTGCAAGAGCAGTCTTTGCTTTTAACCGCTGAGCCATCTCTTTAGCTCCCAGGTATCGGCAGGAATGGGCAGGGTTGAGACGGGGTCTCTCTATTATATAGCGCTAGCTGATATGGAACTTGCAATGTAGTCTAGGCTGACCTCAAATTCACAGAGATCCACCTGGCCCTGCCTCCTGAGTGCTAGGATAAAAGGCACGCACCACCACGCCCAGCCCAGATATCTTTTTTTTTTTAATGTTATGGTCCTTTATTTATTTATTAGTCCCAGCACTTGGGAGGCAGATGTAGGCAAATCTCTTTGAGTTCCAGGACAGCCTGGTCTAGACAGTGAGTTCCAGGACAGCCAGGGCTGTTGTACAGGGAAACTCTGTCTTGGGAAACCAAACCAAATAAATAAATTCATTCACACAGCCATGAATAAATTCTTCTGGGACACTCTCTCCCAAACCCTCCAACTTGCAGCGAAGGACTTCAGCCACTTCTGTTCATCCTCACCCATAGAAAGAGAGCAGACTGCAGAACCAGCATTGGAGGGACCTTTAGCTACCAGAGGAAAGGCTTTCTTGAGAATGTCTGATATTTTGAGAGCACTCCAGGCCTGGGCTCAGCAGCGAGGCCTGAAGCCCTTGGCCTCATGTTCCTGAAGTACACAGGAAGAAGAAGGAAGAGATAGAGAAAGCCTTTCAATGATGGACCAAGCTAGTACCTGACACCTCAGGTGAGCCAGTGAACCTCACGTTCATCTCTTATCAATTCAGGCAAGATTCAGGGTTTAAGGTTCACCGTTTGAATGCCAGGCATGGCTCTAGGAAGCTGGCATAGCAAAGGGACAGAAAGAGGGTGAGATCACATAGTAGTGCCTGGGAGGTCTGGAAGTAGATTTGAATCTGGGAATAAATACGAATAAGACAAATTACAAACTGGTACGTACTCTGATTAGATCACACACACACACACACACACACACACACACACACACACACACACACAAGATGCAGTCAACAACAAAACTTACAGGCATTGATTACAGGGAGAAGAAGGCACTTCTGAGGAAGTGACATACATCCAGAGACTTGAAGTGGGACAGGCTATTCAAGAGAGGGCTCCAGGGGGAGAAATCAGGTGTAAAGGGCTTGGGTGAGAGGGAGCTTGGGGCTCTGGAGGAGCCAGTGCAAGGTTGAGCTCACCCCTGACCCCCCAGCTCTCAAAGGAGAATGATGCGATAGGATTTTATAAGCTTGTGCTATTTATCTGTCTCCATGGAGACAGGAACTCACCACAGCAGGGCTGGGGATTTCTGGTTCTTTTTTTTTTTTTTCTTTTAAAGAGGCTTCTCAAAGTCCCCATTGCTAGTGTGTGTCACAGGGGCCTGGCAGGGCGTGACCTAAGGACAAATCTCTCAGGAGACCTTGTTTGAGTGTGCTAGCTAAAAACAGTTACAGGGACTGAAGGTGCACACCACCACATCTTGTCTACAGCCAGAGTCTGCAGTGCACACACTGTGTATTGCTTCCCAGGAAGGCCCCATCTCAGCATCTACTGTGCATTAACTAACAGAACATGTTTGGCAAATGAATAGAAGAAGAGAGGAAGGGTAAGTATGTGTGTGTGTGTGTGTGTAGACAGGCAAGCACAGATTAACACGACTGTATGTCCCAAGAACATACTATGTAACATGCTATGAAACCATGAGGGTTCATACACGTGCATGCACACACACACATGCATGCACACATATACTCACACTCACATGCATATATATATATTGCACACAATATAGATGTATGATGTATGTATAAATATATATTTCTAAGTAAGACAATTCCTAACCATTGGAAACAAAGAAAGACATATTCCTTTTCCTGACATCTCTTATTTCTACTTGAAAGCCACTTCCCTTTTTAATTTTTTTTCCAATTTGCCTACAAGTATTATCCTGCTGAGATATAGGTTTAAAAGCAGACAAAAGGACCTTCCACAGGTTGTACTGGGCTCTTGAAAGATGCACAGAATACCAACATAAGTCACAGGGATCTCTTTTGAATTGTCCTTTGTCTTCCTCCCTGGTAGGACACCAGGGTCCAGAGAGAAATAGGCGAAGGTAGCGAGTGTTCCAGCTCACCTGGTTCTTGGTACTCGGGCCAGGAGGCCCTGTGAGCAGGGCCGAAGCAGGAGAAGCAAATCCACTTGGAGTTTACAGTTTCCCATTTTAAAAAAGAAAAAAAAAATCCCTCCTGAACTTTATAGGAAGACAAATGTATTCACCCAGCGTTCAGCACCTGGAAAATACTACTCACTGATGACAGTCCCTAGAGTTATCTGTGAGCCAGGGCTGGGTGGCAGAGTCACAGTGTAGGACAGAAGCCATTGGGTATTTTTATCACCATGAAGTCCGAGGCCTGGACAACTGGGGAGGTTGCCTCTGAGTGTGACTGGTCACTGTCCTCAGGACATACAGACATGTTAATCTGTGCTTTCCTGACTTCCCTCCCACTTAGCTTTCCTCTCCTCTTCTATCCATTTTGCCAAACATATTCTGTTAATGCACAGTAGATGCTGAGATGGGGCCCTCGTGGGGAACAATACACAATGTGTGCACAGCAGAATCTGGCTGTAGAAGAGGTGTGGTAGTCCACACCTTCAGCCCCACACTTGGGAGGCAGAGGCAGGCAGTTATCTGTGAGTTCGAGGCCAGCCTGGTCCATATAACAAGTTCCAGGACAGTGAGAGATACATAGAGAAAACAAAGCAAAAAACCAAAACAAACAAAAAACTAAAACAAAAAACCAAAACAACAAAACAAAACAAAACAAAACCCACAAAAAACAAACAACAAAAACAAGGAAACAGGGCTGGTGAGATGGCTCAGTGTGTAAGAGCACCGACTGCTCTTCCGAAGGTCCTGAGTTCAAATCCCAGCAACCATATGGTGGCTCACAACCATCCCTAACGAGATCTAATGCCCTCTTCTGGAGTGTTTGAAGACAGCTACAGTGTACTTACATATAATAAATAAACAAATCTTTAAACAATAAAAACAAAACAAGGAAACAAAAACCAAACCAAACCAAACCAAACCAAAAATCAGACTGTAGAGAAAAGGAGTTCGCAGCTAGAACATGCTGACAGGTAAAGGTTACTAAAGGCTTCAGTCTGCTGGGCTTCCCTGCCAACCTCTCCTGCAGGTTTGCTGGAGGAAAAGGCTGGCTCATCCTCTTCATGGCTTGTTCTGATTGATTTCCAAGGACACACGAGATTATCGGGTATGCTCTCACTAGTTTCTCGTGATCCTGCCCCTAGGAATGAGTCAGAAAGAAGCTTGAACTCTGTAAAGCTGGCATTGACCTTGGATTACTAATTTTCCTACCCATTTTCTGCTGTGCAGGAGCTTCGAGAAGCATCTTTTGGAGAATGGCTCCTTCCTTGCCTGGGTCTTGCCTGCGTCCGACTCTCCAGCAGGAACAATGCTGCAACAGGATCCTTCTGCACACGTTTATTGGGAGAGCTTGATTGCAGAGGCGAAGAGACCCCGAGTCCAGAACTGGTGCTGTTTATATAGGCCTAGGAGAGGCATGTCTCACACCCGGATTGGTTATGCACTATACCTCATTTGCATGTTCCTCATCTGATTGGTTATTCTCTCTCAGTACCTCTCAGAACCTCATTATCATACCTCATTTGCATGTCTCACATCTGATTGGTTATACTCTCAGAACCTCATTATCATACCTCATTTGCATGTCTCACATTTGATTGGTTATACTCTCAGAACCTCATTATCATGCCCGGGCCAGGCAGTATCTTGGCAAAAAACTTTACTGCATATGTACACATTGGTTGTTTGCCTAAACTTATGCGTGGTGGCCAGCAGTAGCCAGCGCCACTCTGCAACGGCACATGTGGCTTCCCACACCTGGGACCTGTGGACTCCTTGTCGTTTCTCTCTCTCTCTCTCTCTCTTTCTCTCTCTCTGTGTGTGTGTGTGTCTCTCTCTGTCTCCTCCCACCTCCTCCCCTTCTTCTCCTCCTCCTCAGTGTCTATACTTAGGTCATGTTGTAAGTCCACATTCACGCCTTCTTTATGTTTTGTTATACAGGATTACATTAGACCATTTTCATGCTTAATACACTATTTCTAAACAGGTCCACATCTCCCTTTGCCCTGTTAACCTTTCCTTTCCACTGCCTCTGGTGGGTGGTGGGCTAGAAGGGAGATTGAAGCATTTAAAAACCCTTATTAAAGTAGGTTTTGAAAAATCTAAGCCTACAAACTTTAGCCAACAGGAAATGCAAAATGAAAACTACTCTGAGCCTCTATCTCACTGAAGCAGACTGCCTATAAATAAGAGAACAAACTGCAATGAATGCCGGCTGGTGGAAGGACAAGCTGCACCTGCTATGGACAAACTGAAGCCACCATGGAGGATAGAATCCTAAAACTGGGAGTGTCGTACGAGCCAGCTCTACGGTTCCTGAGTGTGTATACAAAGGACTTCCACATTCTGCCACAGAAATACTCACACAGCCATATTTACTATTGTGCTGGTTATAATAATAGCTAAGAAGTAGATTCAGTCTACATGTTTATCAGTAGATGAATGGTAAAAGGAAACATGATACATACATACATACATACATACACACATACAACAGAATTATATGTGGTCACAAAGAATAAAATGGAAACATGACATTGAAAGAGTGAGTAGACCTGGAAGTTATTTTAAGCAAAGGAAACCAGGTTGTTAGGACAGATGCTGAATCTTTTCTTTATATATATGTTCTGAAGCTTAAGTTTTGGATACATGTATGGAAAAGGCTCATTAACACACAATCGAGCTTCAGGATTATGTTGTTATAATATGACGGAGACCTAGATATCCACTCACCTGTTGATGGACGTTGGTTTTACTACCAGTTAGGGGCTATTAGGAATGAAGTCCTTTTGTAGAACTGTGCTGTGTAAGGCTCTGTCTTCTGAACCACGCTGTACACTGTACATTCAGCTGCGTCTTCCTGCCAGAGTCTATCACACATTAGACTGTTGACATTCCCACCAACAAGGATGCATCCGGCCATATCTCACAGCCATTTGCATGCAATTCTGCCCTAATGCATGTGGCCTCGCGGCTTCAGAGAGGGCCTTGAATATATAGGGTGGGGAGAACTAGGGGGAGGAGACTTCATTTATTAGTCTGTAGGGAAGACATCACTCATGCTTCCAGTGCAGCTATTCTGGGGTCTTCCGTGGTCCTGCAGGCGACCCCTACCCCATGATGCAGAAGTAAGACCAAGAACTTAATGGTTATGGGAACTTAATGCTAGGGATGTAATTTGGTTTGTAGAAGGAACGGGTGGACATTGTTCATGTTTCCCCCAGGGGAGGGATTTTTTTTTTTTGTAACACACGCTTTTGTTTCTCTTGATAAATGTTCATCAGTCAAATAACCAGATACTCCAAGATATTTTCCAAGGCACAGGTATCATTTTTTCATGTCACTGTGAGTTCTGATTTCTCCATGGTCATGACCAGCCCTGAGTATTGACTATTGTCAGTTTTGAGTAGATGTATTTATTACCTCATTGTGGGTTTGAATCACACCTCATAACTACTAGGCCTTGCCTACCACCTTTCCATAGGCTTGCATCAACTTGTGTATCTTTGGTAAAGTTTTTGTGTAAAACCTTTTTCCCATTGGCCTCTCTCTTTTGTTTTACTGACAAAGGGCCTCAAACAGCCCAGGATGCCTTCGAGCTCACCTTGTGTAGCTGAGATCGATCTCAATTTCCTGGTCTCTCTGCCTCTTCCTTCAAAGTGCTGGGATCACAGGGGTGTGCCCCTGTGCCCGGCTTCATTTTTCTTTCAGTCAGACCTGCTTGTCCCTTTTTATTAATATGTGAGAAGGACACCTTCAACAAACATCTAGTTGTTGCATTTCAGATGAACCAGGCTGGTTTCTAAAGCCATTGCTCCTTCCAAATGATACGGATACCGACCAAGAGTTAACTTGCCATCAAGGGGTCACAAATTGGGGCATTCCTGAGAAGCTATAATGTAATTACTTGCTCCAGTATTCCTTCCACTCTTGGCTCTGGACGTTTACATTTGTACTTGAAAAGACACTTCCCAAACATAGAAACAACATTCTACCTTATACCCCAAGCTCCAGCATTCCCAAGTCTACAAGATGGAACAAACAGATGTCCCCACAGGAGGGGTCCAGCACGTTCTGATGTTTTATGTTTTGTTTCTTTCTTCTGAGGCATCTTGGCTTTTATTAGTTAGTCATTTGTTCAGTTGGTACATCAGAGACTAAAGCTATGCACTGGCCTTAAGGTGTGTTCTATTGCTATTGGCTGGGAGGATGGCGTTGGAGGCTATTATAGCTCCAGGGGGGTAGAATCCCAGATGTGTTTTATCAGAGGAAGAAAAGGGACCTCTAATCCAAAGCAGGGGCAGCAGAAACTGGTAATTTGACAGCTGAAAAAAAAATGCCAATCTCCATCATTTTCTAACAGAAAATAAAATAATAAAAGTGTCATTCAACATTAACTGAGGACTTAGTAGTTCCCAGTTACCATGTGCCATTATTCACACACAGTTTCTATTAATACTTCATAACTACTCTGTGAGGATGGCAGGCCTGTTAATCCTCATCTTTAGATAAGAAAACTGGGAGCTAGATAATAACAGTAATAACAGAGCCGAGTGTTAAATCTGCATCTGCTATGAGATATCACAAAAGTCCTTTCCCACAGATGGCTGTGTCCACATTCCCATCCTTGAATCCGAGAGTTGTCATGATCATTGGCCCACCCCCTTTCCTTTCTTGCTGTCATTGTTCTGTGGACACATGTGGGGGCCCGTGGCTTTTCTAACTGAGGATCCTGGGGGACTTTACTACTTATCTCAACCCACTTTGTTTCAGTGAAAGAGAAAAGGCTGACCCATCATTCCTTCCCGAAGCTCTGGGTGCACAAAATGTCTTCCCTTTCTCCATCCAACGCAGGATTCAGAGGCACATACTTAGCCAGCTCCAGGCCTGGGATTCAGAGTGCTGGTCTACACGTCTGTGCAGACCAGCTGTGCCATGATCTGATTCAAGTTGGTGCCCCAGGGAACTCAATGAAGTCCATCGGCCTGGGTCTTCCACATTACCCTTAGAGAGCTGGGGTCATGCATATGGAAGATGGCAGTCCTAAGAACCCATGACAGCCAAGTAACACTTTCAGATCCCAGTGAATTAAATAAGAAGGGGAACAAGGAAAGTTCTCTTCAAGAGCCAAAGTGGGAAACATTCAAGGTCACAGGAGAGCAGGTGAAGTCTCAGTTGGGTTCCGGAGGGAGCACCTGCCAATTGGATCTCAGAGGAGGGCTAGCTCCCAGCAGGGAGTGGCCTGGTGGAGGCCTGCAGGGAAGCTGAGAGCCCAGCCTAGGTGCACTTCCTTCCCGGTTGGAAGGGATAATTCTGGCAGGAATGTGTCTCAGAGCTGAGGCCACTGCCCTTGGCAAGCCAGTCTCCTCTTATGTGTTCCTTCTGACCCATTCCTAGTCTGACTGACCAAGTTAACCTCAGGGAAACTTGGGCAGGACTCCCCCTGCCCAGTGGCTTGGCCTGCTAGGTTCTTGGATAGTGCAGCCTGAGGCTGATCAAAGCCCACACAGAAAGCTAGTGACATATACCTTTCCCAAAGCCGTGGGGACAAAAGGTTTGGTTTTGGTTTAGATTAGGTTTGTAAACCTAAGAGGCTTTGAGGGAGAATAAACAGATTACTACTTCCTTAAAAATAGATCATCGGCTTAATTTTCTGATTTTGAGGATGAAAAAGGAGGTGGGAGGGGTTTGATCCTGGGGAGTGGCAGAGTATCCGGACCCACTGTAGTCCAAACTCTGAGGTCAGCAAAAGATGCTGCCTGAAGTCTGACGTCTGTGTCCCCCATCTTTTAGGCATTAGTTTTCCCATGTCCCTAGACTGCTTATGGAAAGGTCTATATGCTGGCTGTTTACTTTGATGTAAGTTTTTGATAGCTATTCTCTTTGTAAAGGATGTCATGTGGTTAGAGGGGTGGCTTAGTGGATAAGGAGCTTGCTCTGCAAATCACCAAATTCAGATTCCCAGAACTAGCAAAAACCCAGGGTTCCAATCTTGACATGGGAGGTGGAGAATACCTGAAGCTTTCATGGAGTTAGTATTAGCCAACAGAAGGCTTGTGTCAAAGAAGGGAACACCTGAGGTAGTTTTCTGACCTCCACTTGTGTACTCTGGCTAGCACCGCGCCCACCCCACCCCATGGTGTCCTGGCTGGGGAGGTTGGAGCCAGTCTGTCTGCCACAAATGTTGTGTGAATATATTTACTCTCTAAATTTCTTCCTGTTCAACAATGCCACTATACATTCATCTTTACATAGGAAAGTTTTGTCTTTGAGCTAATTTATTCCCATGGAGCCAAGAGGTCACTTGACAGTGTGTGACATTGGTATGTCTTTATGCTTCAGTTTCCTTATGTGTAAAATGAGATGGAAATTAACAGTATTTTCCTCACAGGTTCGTGTGAGTTAGTGCACATAAAACCCTTAAAATGATAGGTGGCACATAGCAAGCACTGTCTCTAATTCCTGTGAGTGTTGTGAAATTAATGATATAATTTCACATATATGATATAATTTCAATAATATAATTATATAAATATAATATAATAATAAGAATTCTTAGCTTTGCCAGCTTTTAAGCTTTGCCTACTTTTAAGTCTTACTTCTAATTAGGAAGTGAAAGATTGTCTCCTGTGAACAGATACCTTAGGCTCTGTGGTTCTCTCTCTCTCTCCTTTTTATTTTTATTTTATTTTGAACTTGCTTTGTGACCAGGCTGACTTTGAACTCAGAGATCCACCTGCCTCTGCTTCCAATGTACTGGGACTAAAGGTGTGTGCCACCGCTGCTCAGCTAAGAAGTAGTTTTTTTTGTTTGTTTGTTTTGTTGTTGTTTGTTTGCTTGTTTTTTGATGAAGCATTTTGGCTGACGTGCTGACTTATCTTCTAGGAGCAGATGTTCATATCTGACATTAGCTGGTGTGGAGAAAGCACACTACTTACAGGGTAGAGAGCTCTCTTTGGGAAGGTGGGCCCAAGTAGTCCATCAGACCATGGCAGATCAGTGGCCTGAGGTCAAAGGTCTGGATTGTGCAACTCCTGGGTGCTTACACTCTGTTCTTGCCGACATCCTGACTGGACAGTCAATGAGGCCTCCAGAGAGCTGATGTACCAGGTCAGGCACAGATTAACGGATAAGGGAATATGTTTTGAGGAAATGAACTCCACTGAAGAGTCACGGTGTTTCACTTGCCTGTATCCTTATTGTCCCAGTGACAAAAGTCATGCAGACATTTACAGGATCTGTTGGAGGTACCCGGTTGTTTAGATTCAGAGTTCTAAGAAGCTTCTATCAAAGTTGCTTAAAGCCGTGTACTGCAACTTCTGGTCTACTGGGATCCCTGGGCCTTGGTACCTTAAGGAGTTAAATGGGCATCAATTCCCTTGATATTTCTACACTAGGCATTTTCTTCTTGGCTGAGTTGGGTATGATGTGCACACTAATGATCCTCGAAGGCTGACATATTTAGATTTAAAGGCACAATATTTAAATATATATGCATCTGTTCTCAGCTGTGTATGATTACCCTTAGAAGGAAAAACAGCACACAGAGGGTGGAAACGGTAAAGAGACGAATAAGCTAGCTTGCCTCCATTCTTAAAACGGTGGCAGCAATTTCCCCTTGATGTGGAAGGAATGTCACTTCCTCCTTTTCCAGAAGCAGGGTTTCTAGGTCAAAGGGTCTCTTGCTGTGTCTTTCTACAGTGCTTTGCCAGGGACGGTAGCCAAAGCTGGAGCTCCCACCATGTCCGAGCGCCAGCTCCACACGTCCCTCAGTGGCTTTGGATGCTCACATAAAGTTCTACTTTAATTTTACATTTCTTAATTTCCAGTGGGGGCCAGATTCTGTTCTGTATCTGAGCAGGTCTTCCTATTAATTATTTTGTGGGTTCTGTTATCTATCAACGGTGCTGCAAATGTGTTCTTCAGTCTTTTTTTTTCCTTTTTTTTTAATCCCTCTTCTTTCTGCGCTGTGTGTGTATCTGTGTGTACACGCACACAGGCGTGCACAGCCACATCTCTCTGGAGGTCAGAGGACCACTGTCAGGGGCTAATTCTCGTTACCATATTGTGCCTTTAAATCTAAATCCGAGGGATTGAACTGAGGACATCAGCCCTGGCTGCAAGCACTCTTACCCTCTGAGCCATCTCCCTGGCCCGCTTCCGTTTTGGATCCTTCAATGGTTCGGAAGCTTACACAGTTGGCTCTGTTGATCTTCTCTTGACTTGTTCCACAAACTGAGAACGTGTCAACCATCAAAAGGGTGATGTGACACACAGAACATTAGTCGGGAAAGATTTCTCATGGGAATTCGGCCGCAGTTTGATTTGTTCGCACTGGGAAGCGAATGATGTGAATCAGGCATTTCTGTCACGTGTCTTCATTCCACAGGATCGATGACCAGACAGGCAGCAGACCTGGCTCCCTCCACGCTCTCCTTTGGAGCTTTGAGGCAGGCAGGAGAGGAGGGTACCCCAGGAAGGAAAGGGATTACCTTCCTAGTGGAAAATAAGGAGCGGAGGCAGGATGGAGCCAGTGTTTCTTGGCTCTGGCGCGGCAGGCGGAGATGGTCGAGTTAGGAGGTCTGGTCCTCATGGTTGTGTTTATACTGGCTCCAGTGCAGAACTACTACACAGAAGAGAAGAACGTTATTAAAGAAAGATGGAAACGTTAGGCCAGTCTTCTGGGTGGATGTGAAAGCGAGAACACAGATCCTTTAGCTGAGATCCATACAGATCGGAAGGGCCTGGTCCCCTGGGTCCCCACGTGGGCTTGCAGTACTCTGGGCACATCTCCTGTGCCCGTAGTGAGCAGGGTCAGGCACAGCGCTGTTTGTTTACTGAACAAACAGAAGCTCGGACCTCAACTCCCCAGCAGCTGAACTCTCGCCCAGTCTGCTCATGTGGGTCTGAGGGGTATGCACAAATTCTCAGCTGGCCCACTAGGCCATCTTCTGCTACATATGCAGCTAGAGGTACGAGATCTGGGGTTACTGGTTAGTTCATATTGTTGTTCCACCTATAGGGTTGCAGACCCCATCAGCTCCTTGGGTGCTTTCTCTAGCTCCTCCATTGGGGGCCCTGTGTTCCATCCAATTGCTGACTGTGAGCATCCACTTCTGTGTTTGCCAGGCACTGGCATAGACTCACAAGAGACAGCTATATCAGGGTCCTTTCAGCAAAATCTTGCTGGCATATGCAATAGTGTCTGCGTTTGTTGGCTGATTATGGGATGGATTCCTTGGTCTTGCAAACTTTATATGCCCCAGTAGAGGGGAACACCAGGGCAAAGAAGTGGGAGTGGGTGGGTAGGGAGCAGGGTGGGGGGAGGGTATAGGGGAGTTTCGGGATAGCATTTGAAATGTAAATGGAGAAAATAACTCATAAAAAATTGGAAAAAAATTCTCAGCTGGTGAGCCTTGCTTCTCTGTGTGTTTCTATAAGCCTGATGCTATAGCTACCTTGTGGCCTGGCTCTGGGGTGTGTGTTGTGTGGTGTTGTGCTAGCACAAACCAATCTCTTGGCAGAGTGGGCTAGTTGATTAGAAATCGATGATGATGTATCATGCCTGGGAAGAGGTGGGAGGTAGGGTGGATAACAGTATCAAGATTCAGATGGACAGGAGGAATCAGTTCTAGTGGTCCATCGTGCTTCCAGGCAACTTATGATCCATGACAGCTTATGATCTACTTCCAAATAACCAGGAGAGTCCGAAAGCGCCCAACACACAGAAATGATTAAACTTTGAGAAGGGGGAAATGCCAGATTTTCTCAATTTGATCATTCTACACTGTAAATACGTATTGAATTATACTATATCCATAAACCTGTACAGATATTACGCACAACTCAAAATGAGGAAAGGGGAAAAGACTCCACCATTCCTACCTCTCCTTTTGGTGGTATAGTGAGTGCAGTGAGGGAGGGAGGGAGGGACAGTCAGAAACCAACCATGAGGTGAGATGAGCTTACAAAGGTCCCTGTGACTTCGACGTGGAGCAATAGCTCAGCTGGCACACGAGGTGCTGGCACAGGAGATGCTGGCACGCAAGATGGGGCATTACAAAGGACTAGTGACATTGAGCATCAGTGATGATTGGGTGTTTCTTTTGGGGACTGAGTCACATCTGCAGCTAAGAGTAGAACCCCCTGCTGTCACCGATAAGAACTGTTGCTTACTAAGGACCAGCTGATGACACAAGCAGCCTCCTAAAAGTGCCCACCAGGTTGAGGGCTTTGTGGGGGTTCTGCTGTCCGGTGTCCTCAGGGACAGATCTGATTGGTTTTCCCTGCTGCTTCAGTGTGTGGATTTTTCAAGTCTACCCACTGCTGATGTTAGTTTGTTGACTGACAAATGAATCAGCCAGTGAGGACGTATGGTGATTTTCCTCACTTGTTCTTGATCAAGTGAAGCGTGTGTGTGTGTGTGTGTGTGTGTGTGTGTGTGTGTGTGTGTTCTATGATGCCAAGGAGAGTCTTTTTAGAATCCTACCTTGGTTTCAGGCCTGGGGATTTTGACTGGTCTTTCATGAGAGTTGATACCTCTGGCTTTTTGAAACCGATACTAAGGAGCCTCCATTATGTCTTAGTGAAATCTGTGGGCTATCTCACTCTAACTGCAGGCTCCAGGCCAGCTGTGTCACCATTACTGGGCCTTTAGAAGACCTGAAGACTCAGGCCCTGCTTGGAAACGTGTTAGAAACATATCTTCCCAGCCCCGCTCTAGTTCCTTCCATCTGAGATGCGGAGAACTGTTTCAGCATGTTGCCTGGGTTACCAGGATACACACTGAGGTTTGAACATCACTGTTTTAGGATATGCTCAGTAAAGCTGTGAGTTCAGCAGTGTTCCTATGTAAGATGCTGTGAGCTTTATGTAAAGTATATAAACACACACACACACACACACACACAGTGAATCAAGTAAACTCATTCATCACCACACAGTTGCCCCTGTTCCCACTTCCTTTGGCAGACGATGCCTCCCGCCTACTTTCCCACAGACTCTTCAGTACACACAGTGCTGTTACCTCTGCTCACGGTGCTGCTCACTGGCCCCTCAGTGCATGCTCACTCATCTTGACTGAGGGTTTAAACTTTTTCTTTACCACATTTCTCCTTCTCCCTGACTCCCACCAACCTCCTTTCTAGTCTCTATGAATCCATTTTTTTTTAAAGTTTCCTTCCCCCCCCTCCCCCGCCTCTTTTAGTGCCAGGCATTGAATTCAAAGGCTCATCTGTACGGCGTACATGCTAGCACTCCACGGCTAAGCTACACTCCAAAGTCTTAATTTTGTAGGTAGGAGAAAAGACGTGAAAAAGCATCCAATAGTCCACACTAGCAGAGCTTGGATTCCAGCCCAGATAGGCTATCTTAGGGACTGATGTAGGGGCAAAAGGAGGGAGACACGCATTTAGATTAAGAAGAGAGGCTAATATTCCTTCCTGTTTGTTTGTCTTTATTTGCATGCTGACTCTACATCTACAGAATTACAAGGGCCTGTGGTAAGCATCTCCTCTCCCCCATTCTTCCCAGTGATGTCAGGTTGGGAGGTGGAACTTCACTATTGTGGGAACATTTACACCAGGAACTAGAGAACATAGCTCAAAGCTCTGCCCGCTACCCCTTAGCCAGCATTAGACCGCACAGCTATATTTGTGTGTATGATGCTATTTATATGAGATATTCTTGTTGCTATTTATATGCTATATTCTTGGTAGGTGTTACATACAGATTATACTGTTCATTTAAAGCCGGCATTATTTGGGAATTTGTTAGTGCTTTAACCACACCTGTATTTTCTCATGTCTCCACAATTGCTCCAGAAAAGTTAAAATTCTACAACCTGCAGCTGGAGAGATGGTCCCATGCTTAAGAGAACTAGCTTCTCTTGCAGAAGACCTGGGTTCAATTCCCAGCACCCACATAGCCTACGACCCTCGATAACTCCAGTTCTAGAGGATCTGACACCCTTGTCCTGACATCCTCGGGCACTGCACCCTTGGGGTGCACATACCATACACATAGTAAACACACACACACACACACACACACACACACACACACAAAAGGAAAAATCTGAAAAATAATCATTAAAAAAAACCCTTTCAGAAATTTAGAATCGGAATGGAGTTTGGGTTCTCTTCTCAAGCAGCCCCTGATATAATCAAAAATTAGTCTTTTTTTTTAAAAAATAATTTTAAATGTGATCACCTGCGCCTGAGAAGGTCTCCTCTGGGGTCCTCTCGGCCCCTGCACTGCGGCAGGCCCAGCTGGGGCAGGCCTGAGAGGCAGCTGCTGCTGCAAGGCTTCGTCCTAGGGAAGCCAGAGCAGGAGCTGGCTTCTCTGTGGCCTGGAGGGTGTGGGAGAGGCTCCCAGCTTCTGACTCAGCCCTGGGATTGAAATGTCAACACAGGGCCTTCTCTGAACTTGTCTCAGAGGGATTCACATAGGAACAACTGAGGATTTGAGATTTCAGGGTTCCCAGGCCAGGGGGGCCCTTGGTTTTCTGTAGTTTCCCGCCAGCCTCTAATTCCAGCCCTGTCTTAGATGACAGGTTATACTGTTCACGAGCAGGGATGGGGTGTCCTTCTCCCCAGACAGTATCAGGAATGAATTAGCTTGTTTCCCTCCTGTAAGTGATCCTCTTTTTGAATAAACATCCCCTGGGCTCTGTGGTGTGTGACTAATGGAGTGCTAAACTCTCAGGGCTGGTTTAAGACTCAGAGCGCACACGTGTTGCCAATCCATCATACTCCTAATACTAATTAACATAGCAGGGACACAGTAAAGCCACAGATCCTACACACATTACCCAGCTCCGGTTTCGCTCTCATAACAGACTTGCTATTGACCCAGCAAGGGCACGCATCGGGGAAAGGAGGTCCAGCCCTTCTCTCTGGCTTGGTCTTCCCTGCCAGGCAAAAAAGGGCCACCGAGTACCACCAACAGGGTGCCTGCTGCCCACTTAATGTCTGGGCTTTCCGATGGTGCTGAGTTCCCAGGGTTGTGACTGGGTGGGGGGCTTCCTGAGAGCCTGGTTCCCCCAGCTGTGCCTGGGTGGGAGCCAGCAATGTTTCTTTGACCCCCTGGGCTACTGTTCCCATTGGGATTTCAGAGCCTGCCTGGTTCCCAGCTTTTAAGCCTCCCAGGAAGGTCTTCTGCCTTAATGAGAAGTGGTTTACTACCACACTGCAACAAGCATTTCTTCCCCCCCACCAAATTCAGCCAAGCAGCAATGTGTGCATCAGTAGCCTGGCTGTAACGTTCCTTATGGAGTAGTTAATATATACGTTTGTCAAACATCATTCTATGGTATTACATGCTAGCGATTTTCATTGTGCATAACTTTATCCGTAGTAAGAACATTTGGAAAATGTCTGTAGCTACATGTCTGAAGGAGCCCTGAGTTTCTGAGCATCTCATTATTAAAACAAGCTATAGACAGCAGTGGATGCTGCGGCTTACACAGTGCCCATAATCTTGTGTGTCAGATCTTGAGGCCTTTATTTGCTAATGACTTTGTTCTCATTGATGTAAATGATTATGAAGGAAAACTTATAGGTTATGATTAAAAGTAGGAAGTACACGTTCAAAGCCTTTGGGACCCTAGTAAGGGCTGTTACAGACAATATTAAAGATTCCCACTTTGGGGGACCTCTCATTAAGGGGTGATCTGAGAGACAAATGAGAAAGTATTCTAGTCTAGGGTTGAAAAGTTTTAGCAGGAAAGTGCTACCTAAGACAGCCTCTGCTTCAACTTCCCTTTCCTGATGATTTAGGGACCACTGTGCTGGGTGGAGCTGCTCAAGAGGAAGACAGGGAAGCTGAGCAACTTGGGACCCTCACTTCTGTTTTGGTCAGGGTACGTTGGAATTTAATAGTTACATATTGGGCAGAAAGGGCTCTTAAGCTAAATACCACTCAGGTACATGCTTTCTCATACCCCCCTTCAGCTCTCTGTCACATGTCTCTGCAGTTTCCCTGGGTGTTAGTGTCCTAGTGTGAGGTGTTCATGTCTGCAGCATCAAAAATCTTTCCACTGAAGTGTGTCTCATGTGTGATATAGGAAGAATCACAGTTACCTGCCATCTAAGATAGTGCAATATTTAAAAAAATCATTTGTGTGAAATAAGAAATACCAAAGCTGGGCTGGTGAGATGGCTCAGCGGTTAAAGAGCACTGACTGCTCTTCCAGAGGTCCCAAGTTCAAATCCCAGCAACCACATGGTGGCTTACAACCACCTGTAATGAGATCTGAAGACAGTTACAGTGTACTTACATATCATAAATAAATAAAATCTAAAAAAAAAAAAAAAAGAAAAAGAAATAACAAAGCTGAGGCCAAGCTTAGTGTTAGAGACCTAAGACAAGGCCCTGTCCCATATCCAAAAGGGAGAAAGAAAGATAGGAAATATAAATATGCATCATTATAGACTATGTATGTGTGTATGTGTGATCAATAGTTCCATAACATTAGGAGAAAACATTGAGGAATAGAGAAAGATAACTCAAGAGTATATCTTGGTTTATATCTTAGAGACCCTGATTTCGGCAGGCGTTGGCTTCCTTTTAGACATTCATTGTCAGGGGATGTGCTTACCAAATGTCCTAAAGTGGGCACTTCTGAGGCTACGGGACCAGCTGAAGATGAGCTGAGCTCAGAGAACAAAGAAGAAAGCCAGCATCACACTTCCAAGCTCAAAAACCATCAGAGGTCAGAAGCCCATCGTGGAGGCAGCAGCCTGCAGTTAAACCAACAGCCCGAAGAGAATCTTATGGTCAGCTAATTGCCGATGACCTTGACCATGCCTCGGGATTACAGAGAAATCGTATCGTTAGGCCTGGCGCACTTGATAAATCACACCAATTAAACTTATCTCTCCTGTCAATCACAGCACTGTTTAAGTTACTCAGTTATAAAGACCAGACTCTCCATCAAGATCTGACAGATAGCAGACTGAGCGCTGCCGTGGCTGTATAGAGAATGGGTGGGCTTTACCTATTCAGTGTAGAGTGTAGTGTACCTTGTTTTCCAGTCAGGTGGGATGCCTTCTGTAGCTTGGCTCCTCTTTGACAATAGTGTTGCTGCCTGGCTAGGGTTGCTCATTAGTCTCTCTGCGTTCCTGCCTGGTCTCAGAAGCATCCACAGCTGTGTCCCACGCAGCTACACTGTCAAGCTGAGTTAGTACTGGAACCAAAAGCCATTTTCCATCCCGACCCACCCCCACTCCTTTCTGATGGAAGGATTCAGTTGACCAGCAGGTCCCTTTTGTTGCAATGACTGGATTTCCTACTCATTCCCCCTGACCAGAGTCCTTTATGGTTGGTTCTCCTTAAACACATAATCTGAATTCTGATTCTAGAAGTTTATCCAAATGATGCAATGTTTTATGATTGTAAAGTTAAAAAGTGGGGAAAGGTATCATTGCATGGATCCTAATCTAGTGCCCCTTTCAGTGATCGAGTCGGGCGGGACAGGTTTCCTGATACCACGGCACTAACAGTCTTCTAGATTTAGTTGGCTTAGTGGTTTCTAGTTCATGCTGGCCACTAAAGTTGGTGGCCCAGTTTAGGTTTGTGGATCAGCACCTATGGGAGTCTGGGCTGAGCATATTGTAAAGGAAGGAAGAACAGTATTTCAAACCTAAGTTCTACATAAGAGAGAAGTTGAGAAAGTCCTGCGTGTGGTGGTAGTGGTGATGGTGGTGTGTGTATGTGTATGTGTGTGGTGTGTATGGTGTATATGTGGGGTGTGTGTGTGTGTGGTGTGTACGGTGTTTGTGTGTGGTGTGTGTGTATGGTGTTTGTGTGGTGTGTGTGGTGTGTATGGTGTTTGTGTGGTGTGTGTGGTGTGTATGGTGTTTGTGTGAGTGGTGTGTGATGTGTGTGTGTGTGTGTTTTGTGTTTATTTACCGCCTGGTCTTAAGGAGGTGAGTGACAGACTGCAATAGTTGGATGCTGAAGAGTTTTAGGTCCAAGTTTCCTAATCTTAGGCCTCCACTGAACTTAGTCCCATGAGAGGATTTCCAGAAACACGTTGAAGGCTTTTAGCTTGCCATTATCTTGTCGGCAATTGATGTCAAGACTTGTGAATGGTAGAGATTCTAGCTGTGGTGGTGGGGCTGCTCACATACTGATGTTGCCTATTTTATATACCAGCAATCACCATGGAGACAAGGGCTCTGAAACAAAGTCCACCTGCATCCACTGTGTGACTGGTGCAGGGTCATACCCACCTCCACAGGTCTATCCATCTTCTACGAAGCTTTAATGTTGGTCTCAGAACGATATGCCACTGTGTCTCACTTCTGAATCTTTCAATGCTAGACCACAGGTACTGTTTCAAGAAGTGAGTCTTTCAGTATGTGTCTAGCCCAGCAAAAATGCTTGTGTGTACGGGAATATTTTAATTTCATTGAATGCCTTTAGTTCTGGTTAAATCTGGTTAAATGCTGGAATTCATGCTGAGACCAAGGGGGCTTGGATCTTTACATTTCTGGTTTTTGTGAAAAGGGAATGATGTCATGCCGATGTGCTCCATCCTGCAAAGGTCTTCAGAGGGAAAGTTCTAGCCTCTGTAAGGCCATCCTTCTCTAAGCCAGATGGACTTTAACCATAGTCTTTCCTTCCTCCCTCCTCCTTTCCATCCGTTTACCACTCCTTTTCCTCTGCTCATTCTGGGCTTTCTTTCTTCCCAGGGTCTTTACATTTAATACTTTTTCTGGCTGGGATTCTTTCTCCTTAAATATCAACTTCTTTGATTCTCTTCTCACCTCACCTCTCCCTTCATCAGTGTAGCCTCACTGTATAAAAAAATATCACCCCCATCCAGGCAGTGGTGGTGCACGCCTTTAATCCCAGCACTTGGGAGGCAGAGGCAGGCGGATCTCTGTGTTTGAGGCTAGCCTGGTCTACAGAGTGAGTTCCAGGACAGCCAGGGCTACACAGAGAAACCCTGTCTCGAAAAACAAAACAAAACAAAAAACAAAAAAAAATTCACCCCATCCAGACCCTCTTTATCTCTCTTGCCTACCTCTTTCTCCATGGCATGCATTGCCATCTGACATAGTTTGTACTTTCTTGTTTATTAGTTCGTTGTCTGTCTTCTGTCTACAAGACCATTGGCCTTTGTCTGTCTTGTTCACTGCTATAATCCCAAATCTCAGTACTAGGCTCAACAGACAGATGATGACTGTCTATTGGGTCAGAATAAGACAGTCTTCATTTACCACTTACAAAATTAAATGACATATTTATTTAGTCAGAAGATAACCACTGACCACATGATTCTCTTTAGGGCATTTTTCTGGGTGGGATTGGGAGCAGGGTTTTAAGATCCTTAAAAAACTTACAACCTACATTTGGAAAGGCAGCTTACCGAGATGGTAAAAGACATAAGAATAAGAGAACATACATGGAGGTAGATGATAGATATTCAATAATATCCACATCTACACTAGATATAGATTATAGACATTCACATAAACTAGAGGTCAACAGAAGATGTTTCTTGGAAGGGCAGGCGAGGTTTTCTATGAAAGATAGAATTTGAGCAAATTATGATTATTGGAGAACCGTGGTATTACAACGGGGGAAGGAGATATATCGTCCAGGTGTCCATAATCACCTGCAGGGGTTTGAGAGGGATCTCAGTATAGCATGCGTGGTTCCGACAGCCAAAAATGGAAAATGAGGCTATGGATGGGTTTGCAGGCTGACCAAGAGTTAGGGTTGGTGGCCCTAGACTTGGGGAACCAGGGAAGGTGATGGCGTGGAGGTTAGAGTTCACAGAGAGGTGGCTCTGGAGGATGCAACTGATTTGTACAGGAGAACAAAACATGCAGAGGCCCGCTAACAGAGTAGGCTATGGCGACAGCTCAGGCTGAGGGCCATGAAGGTTTTGCTTAGAAATTGCTTCACTGGTAAGTAAGGCATAGTGGGGCTGATTTGGCTGGCCTCTGAGGCCTGTGGGTCAGTGGACAATTGCTTCTGTCTGTAATAATTCTTCCCATCTGCTTGAAGATATGGCCAATCCCTTCTCCCCAGTTCCTAGAGCCAATTTCTAGAAGCAGAGCAGTTTGGATCTCTGTATTTCGTTGCTTTTTCTTGTTCTACAATCAAATGCCTGATAAGAAGGGAACAGCTTAGAGAAGGAAGAGTTTGTTGTGGCTCTCAGCTTGAGGGTGCATAGTTCACCGTGTCAGGGAAGCCCTGGAGTCAGGCACAAGAGGTAGCTGATCACACTTAGTCTGAAGTCAAGAAGTAGGAGGCAGACACAAAACAGAGCAGGGCTATAAAACCTCCAGGGTCACTCCTGGTGACACACTTCCTCCAGCAAGGCTCTATCTCTTAAACATTCTACAACCTTCTAAAACAGTGCCACCTGCTGGAGACCATGTACTCAGACATACGCACCTATGGGGGACATTTCATATTTAAACAACAGTCTCTGAGTTACTTAACTTGTGTCCCAACAGCCTTCTGGTATTCTGGTAATGGCTTATGTGAAAAGTACAGATTTGATTTTTTCATCATGTTTGAAAGATCTGGCTATAACTTAGAACACTATCAGATCTGACCTTTAAATTCTCCTTATAATTTAACTGACAGTTGAATTATGGGGAAAGAAAGCAATCATACATCATTGGATACAAAGAAACAACTTGCTCAATATTTTCTACTTGGAAGCAGATTAAGGCTTGGTGGTGGTTTGAATAAAAATGGACCACATACCCTCATGTGTTTGAATACTTGGCCCATAGGGAGTGGCACTATTAGGAGGTATGGCCTTGTTGGAGTGAGTGTGGCCTTGTTGGAGAAGTGTGTTATTGTCAGGGTGGGCTTTGAGGTCTTATCTGCTCAAGCTTCTGGGAGCAGTGTGGTTCAAAGTTCCCTTCGGCTGCCTGTAGATCAAGATGTACAACTCTCACCTCCTTCTCTAGTACCATGTTTTTTGCCTGCATGCCACCATGCTTCCCACCATGATGATAATGGACTAATCTCTGAAACTGTGAGTCAGCCCTAGTTAAATGTCTTCCTTTATAGGAAGGAGTTGCTGTGCTCACACGGTTTCCTCACAGCTGCAGAACCCCTGACAGGCAGTGATGCCACAAAGAGCAAGCCATGCCTTTACAGACTCTGCCGGACAAAGGTGGTCAGGGATTGGTGGGGCTGCATCCACAGGGGAGCTTGTCTCTGCACTCCAGTTTCACTGTAAGCAGTTAGCTGCCTAGACTCTCAGTATGTCTGTGCTGAACCTTAACAGGGCTGACGTGGCTTAAAATTAATTCCTGCTTGCTTGGATAAAACTCCAAAGGAAGGCGGGACTGCAAGGAGAGTCCCCAAGGGGGGATTCTAATAACACAAATGTATAAGGTAAGTCATATAAAGTAGTCCTTGCCTGTCACCCCCAAGTAACTTCTCACACCCTGATTTGTTCTCTCACCATCCTTGGTTAGAAAATAGCCATAACCGAATAATTAAAAATACTTTATTTTGGCTACCCTCATTTAAAATTTTGTAAGCAATTAAGAAGACATAGAAATTAAGTGGCTGGCTCTGTAGAGACTTCTTCCTCCCTAAACCAAGTGCCACAGACTCAGAACTGTTCATATAAGCTTAAAAGTGGCTATTCTTATATACTTGCGAAAATTTACAATGGAATAAAAGCTAATTACTGGGTTGGGTATGTAGCCAAGTGGCCTGGTGCGTGCCTAGGATATGCAAGGTCCTGGGTTTGGTCCCCAGCATAGAAACATAACCGGAAAAGTACATCTTTAGTAAAGATTTTAAATTCTATTTTTTATTTGTATCAAATATGAAAGATTTTAAAAATAAAATCTCTATGCATTAAAAATATACACACAGGGGGACTGGAGAATTGGCTCAGCTTTAAAAGCACTTATTCTTGCAGAAGAGCCAGGTTTGATTCCCAGCACACACACACACACACACACACACACACACACACACACACACACACACACACACACACCACGGCCCACAACTGTCTGTAACTCCAGCTTTCGGGGGATCTGTTGCTCTCTTCTGGCCTCCTCAGACACCAGGGAAACACGTGGTAGGTACATCGACATGCACACAGGCAAAACACCCATACATATAAAAAATTTTAAAAAGACAACAAAAATACAAGAAAAGGCGAAGATGATGTCAGCTTCATTGTTATGTAGATCTGTCAAACCTGAAGTTCCACATTTAAGAATTAATCCCAGAAAATGACATGTATGCATAAGACGAATTTTCTGTGACGATTCCAGGCATCACCCCTGAGCACTGGTATTTAAATTCAGGGTCTTACACAGGATAGGCAAGCATTTACCAAGCAATAGCTGTAGCACCCAAGATCCTGGACTTCAGTTTCTATTTCTGTACAATATAGCGTTAGAGATATTTTTATGTCCCTGTTCATTTTTTAAATAGAGGAACTATTTTCAAAGCAGCAAAACAGACAAAAACTGTTCCTATAGCTGTAATAAAAAGTTATAGTTTTTTAATCTGAGCTATCAAATGCACATACTCCAGTGGCCATGAATGCTTGTTAGTATTGTGGCTCCATAGAGAAATGGGAATAAACCCACCATCCTAAAGATTTAATAGAATTGTAGGATCTGCAATCTAAAGTGATTTATAAGCCACTCACACTTTTAGTAAGTATTTGGCGACTTCCAAAGGGCTCAAGAGTCTTGCTCACTTACAGAGTCAATTCATGAATTCTTTTTAATGATTAATACACCCCTACATCTAGGTTTGAAAAAAGTGTGTATTAACTCTCTCAAATAACTAAGGATTTGTTTTCTCAAACTTTCTTTAGGAAAAAAAAAGTGTGGTTCAGCCGAACTGATTTTATGCGTGAAAAATTTCATCCCAGAAGGATAATATTTTGGAAAGGAGGTGCAAACAGGAGCTTTGAATGGAAGTGTGTGTGTGTCTGTGGATGGAAGGGGAAAGGCTATAACTGACAGCTCTCTCCTATGAACCACAGCTTCCTCCAACCCAGTGGTGACTTGGGAGAAAAAAAAAAAACAAAAACAAAAAACAAAACCCAAAAACCTGAAATGGCAGGAGCCACCATCCTGTAGCCAGAAAGGAAAATTAGAACATGTGTTTTGTGAGGAAGTTCACTGACTTTTAAAATACTCTATCTTCATTCAGGAACAGACAGAAGGCTCTTGAAGAACAATTGTTTTAAAACATCAACAATCTATGGAGAGCAGTAAAATTAACAAAAAGAAGAAGAAGAAGAGGAGGAGGAAGAGGAAGAAGAAAAAGAAAAGAAAAAGAAAAAGAAGAAAAGAAAAGAAAAGAAGAGAAAAGAAAAAGGAGAACATTGTAGCAGAATTCCACATCTGGTTGACATTTAAAGAAAGTTGCCAGAGTACAAAACTAATTTTCAAGACAACAAACCTAGTGATATATTTTTAAAAGATTGCAGAATTTTTTTTTTTTTTGGCCAAGCAGATCTTAACACCATATGTGAGGGAACCATCAATATTTATTACATTATAGATTTTGCCAAACAGCACGAGGACATCTGGGAATACAACTGGACAGTGGATTTTGTGCTTTCACGTATTGGGTTGGACTCAACACTGAAGCCAGATTTGGATTTTTTTTTTTTTTTTTTTTTTTGGAACGGATAAGCCAAGTGTAGTGACTGTGCAATGGTCAAGTGGATGAAAGTTAAGTGCACAGATGTATCCGTGTGTTGTGCAACCTGGCATCGAGAAAAACTAAAGAAGAAAAAGAAGCAACAAAACCCTAATAAAACCCTGTTTATTAGCAGTGCTGGAATGTTGTTGATAGGCACGGGAGGAGATTGAAGAGGTCTTAAAGAGAGGGTTTCTGATTGGAGGAACCTTTAAGTTCAGAGTTTTAGAGCTAGGGCTGAAATGTTTTCTGTTACAGGAGCGAGCTAATTTTAACTCTTACAAGCAGAGCTGTAAGACCCTAGTGTTTGAGGTCATCATGACTGTGTTTTAGAGAACATCTCCCAAGTTATTTAGAAGGGCAAGTAGCATATAATTAAGTTTCTAGAGTAGAGTGTAGATCTGCCATTCCCCTTGACCACCTGTGTCTCTGTCCCTTGCCCACTGGCATCAAGCTGGGTACTCTGTTGATGAGGGTCTTGCTCAAATGATTCAACACATGATCATGAGGGATACAATGTATCATGCCCCAGGCCCCAGGAATTCCATTCATTTGGTATACTTAGATCTCACCAACTCAGCAAATGGACAGACCTCCCAAGCACGCAGTCAGTGGTGGCCCTGACTGATCTGCCTACGAGCTGTGTAGATCTTGTATATTCTTGGGGGTCGCTGCAGGTATTATTGGTCTATTAGATTACTTTAGTAGATCTTATGCAATTTGGCCTACTCTTGTATATTGTCAAGTTTGTCCCTAAGTAGGAGACGGAAACAACAATAGCAACAAACAAGACCAACAAAACAAACAGCAGAGACGAGCCCAGCTGAAAGTTCGAGCTGGAAACAAGTTAAAAGGTGTAAAAATGGCAGCCTGACTGTCCCTTCCTGCCTTAGTAACAGTTTCTCAGGAAGAGAGATGCTGAGCGCTGAGAGCAACTGCTTTGTTTAGAAAGGCTCTCTCCCCTTGCTGCAACCCCCTCCTACTCTTCAAAGTGAGGAGGGACACGCGTCCCTTTGCAGGACAAGCAATTCGGTAGAACATTTGAAAACCTGGTTCCTTGTTGGCCAAAAGAAAGGCAAATCTGCATTTTTATTTGTTTGAGGAGTTGGGTGACAGCTTCCTTTGAGAGACAAGAGTCACTTGAATGTTGATAACACAGGACCAGTAACTTCACCTGTGATCCTGCAGAAGCTGCAGTTGGCTGTATCTATGTGTAACCGAGGACATGGTGTTGTTGATTTGAAAAAAAAATATTAGACATGGAGACCTGGGCACCTTATACTCACAATGCTTTCAGATTTTCAATGACTTTGCTTTTTGCCATGGTAAAATTTATATCATCCAGATTTTGGGTTTTTATAAACGAGGAAACAGACATAGAATGTGAATTGTGCAAACCTTTTCAGGGTTCCCCAGCCATGATTTGTGGTATCGCTGGCTAACAGGGCTCTGGCTTCTCTACACAGCTCCTTATGACGTGTTCTCTGGCGAAATAGTCTTGGGTACGTTTCCTACCACTAAACTTGAACCTTCATCATTTGCTACAGAGTAGGATTTTGAAAACCTGTTTTCCACCCAAAGGTCTCAAATCATTTTGGGGGGATTTACAAAGCAGAAGCAGGAGTGGGGGGAGCGGGGGTGGGGTGGGAGGGGGCAAGTCTGAATATGCTCAGGGAAATGGGGTTAGCTTCCTGTGGAAGGCTGTGGGAGGCTTTCTGCCAAAGCAGAAGGTTTACCTTCTACTTCCGGGGTTGCTGCAGCAGCTAACTCCTGAGTTGAAGAGGGATGGCCTCAGATTGAGATTTTGTTCTCATTCTCCTCCCAAGGTGCTCTGAGCAGAATAACCTTATAGAACCTGCTGCCTATTGCAAGGGTCAGCCTCTGAATCTGACAAAATGTGTATGATACTGACTCTTTCCACCTTAAGGGCCCAATGCATGGAGTGATCCTCCCGGTTCTTGCAAGTAGAGGCTACCGGGCAGCTAGAAGTAATTCGCACACCCAAGGAAGTGGACTTCCTGCGTGATACTACCACCAACTAGGCTGCCTGGCAAAGGTAGTGGGAGGGAATCAAAGGTGTAACCCAGTGGCCGCACGCACCCCACAGGCCAGGCCCTGGACCACTGCCCTGGGTGGGCGCCCAGAGCGCCCCCGTGCGGCCTCCTTGTGCAGTGCTCAGGCACTGGCTTTAGGGAAACTTGAACCACAGAGCTGCTTGTCACCAGGGACCTCAGGCGGTTTTTTTTTGGGGGGGGGGACGGGGACGGGGACTGTTTGGACACTGGAGGGGATCAAAGCATTCTTATAGAGCCCGATGCTCACAAGACTGCTTTTTTGTAAGCCTGCTCTCACCCCGTCTATAAATTTTCTACCAAAGAAAGGGCAGGGGTGGAGGGCTCAGGGCTCTAGGTGGATGGGAGAAGGGGCTGAAGTTTCCTGCACCTGCGCTCCCTCCACGTTAAATCAGCGTGAAGCAAGTGACATCTTCTAGCTCGCTCCTTTCCAACTGCTCATCTCCCGCAGAACGCCCGCCTACTCTCTGGGGGTCAGTACCTTCAAAGAGAAGATTTCCTCGGCTCTTAAAGTTTATGTAGCGCCTTGTTGTAAAGGCGCGCGCGCTCCAGCTGGCTTGAGTCACTCTCCCTCTCCTCTCGCTTCCCTACAACCCCCAGGGGAAAGCGCTTAGACAAGTCTCTCCCTCCGTCCCTCAGTCCCTCCTTCCCTCCCTTTCCCCTCTCCTTCCCTCTCTCCCTCCTTCTTGTTTGTTTGACACCACCCAGACGAATCCAGATTTTAGGAAAAGATTTCAACAATGATTCTTGGTCCGTTTCAACCCCTTCACAACGCAGAAGCCTCACGGGTAATGGTGAAAAAAATGGCCCAAGGTCAGGGCTGCTTTAGTTGGCGAAACTGATTAGAACAGGATCCCCAGAGACCTAGTTTCCAGTCGCACCCACCTCCCGTCTCTCTTAGTCCCTCCCCCTCTGTCCTCCTTCTTTTAGTCCCCCCCCCCTTTGTAACTTATATGTATGGAAAGAATCTCTTTTAGGCAAGTCGTGTCCCCTTTTAGGACCTGCATTTTTGCCATTTGGATTGGCGATCCGGGATCACACTTCTGTCACCCCGAGGTCCTGGACAGTCACTTGCTAGCTAGACACCCAGCCAAGTAGAGTTCGACTCCCTCTGCCCCCACACTTTCTTCCAGGCCCACCCATCCTTTCAAAGGCCCTGGGGTCTGCTTTGGGCCAGTCACCTCCCAGGCTGGAGGAGTTGAGCTGCAAAGTGGGGGACTTTCCTCTCAGCAAGTGTGCTACTCAGAGAGACTTCTTGGGTCTACAGTAAGAAAAAAAGGCAAGAATTCAAATCCAGATCCAGGAGTGACTGTAAGGTAGGGCTGAAGAGGTCTGTATAACCCGCCTGCTGAGTTTTTGTCTAAAACCCCTGGCAGATCTAGAAGCTACAGGGTCACAGGCAGGTTGTGGCTTGTGGGGACTCTTTTGGCCAGTGGAATGAATCCCATCTGGCCTAAACTCTGGGAGTGAGTTCTTTTGAGACTGGAGTCACACTTCCTCTGATGGCCAATAGACAGATTTGATTTCCAGGGCGTTGTTTTTGTTGTTGTTGTTGGATTGATTTGTTTTGTTTTGTTTTGTTTTTGGATTGCATAGGATCAACAGCAGAAAGAAAGTCACCAGTAGGTCAAAATGAGTGCCAAACTGTGTTTCTATTTTGTCCCCTCCCTCTCCTCCACGTTCTTAATCTTGTTACCCAGAGCAAGCAGGCCATCACTGTAAAAATTTTTGTGTAGTTTTTCATGTTCGATACAGTAACTAGAAACGGGAATTTGATTCCTTCAGTCTCCCCTCAAGGACCTGCAGGGACAGGGTGGTGCTTCCTATACGTGGAAGAGGGTTTGTTCTTCCTGTATCTTCCTGTAGCTCCCGCAGGACCAATACCCTGCTCCCCATGTCTCTCTCTTGATCTCCTTCTACATTGCTGGTTACACTGTTGGGGAAAATATGAAGAGTGACATGGAGTCTTCATGTGGGCAGTATTTGAACTGTCATACTCTAACACAGGGATGGGGGTTGAAAGATCCCAAGGTGAGGGCTTTTGTTTTACTCAGTCCTGAGCACCCCCTCACAGGGGTGTGTGTACAAGGAGGCCCTTGGCACATACAATCTCCTGACTGTCTTCTATAACAAGGCAACTGCCACTGGGGTCCTAATTCCTTCTGGTGAGCATTTGGCATGGGTATTCAAAGATAACCGCAGTTTTCTCCTCTCTTAGCTGCTAGATGACCAGCCCCTCCTCCTGTTATTGGCCCTTGGCTCCCTGGGGTTGGAGAAGGCAGGGTGCGCTCTGCAAGATTGCCTGACTGTGCATGGGATTCTGTATCTTGCCTGGAAGGGCATGTTTCACAAAACACAGGACGACACAGAGGTGGACCAAATATAGGTGAGGCCTCTTTAGTTCTTCACTGTCTCTGCATTGCTGTGTGTCCTGTCCCCCACACCCTAGCAAGCTCTTGATTCACTCCTTTGAGTTTCAATTCCCCTTAAATGTAAGATCAGGGACAAAGCTGTTCAGTGTCTCCTTTACCCTGCTTCCCATGGAAGGAACGAGAAAGGAAGAGAAGAAGCACGGATTCCTCTTGTCTTTTGCTTTTTGGGCTGTCTAAGCAGGGGAAGGGGGCATGCTAACCATCCTGGTGGAGAGCACCTATCTCTTAAAGTCCTCCTTGCTCACCTCCACCCCCATTGAGTGTGAAGGGGGGGGCTGCATCTAATTTCGCAAAGTAAATTGGGAAATCATATCTCTGTGGTCCCATCTGGGATTATTTATTTCACTGTGCTGTGTGTCCATAGCCAGTTGAAGTTCTCAGACTGTATGACACTTTTGCTTTCCACAAGAGGATGTGGGTTCGAGGTCATCTCTAAAGAAACCAGAGCCACAGTTAGCCACAGCAAAGACCTTATACCAAGGTGCCCAGAGGTGCCCAGTCACCACCTGGCACTCAGGATTAAGGTTAGCTAAGTGGTTTAAGCTATTGCTGGTGCTGCTGGTGGTAGTGTCTCCTAGATCCCCTCTATGAGTCTTCAAGCTTGGTTACCTTAGAGGCCTTACGGCTCCTTGAGCAAGTGGAGGCTGAAGGACCAGGCTGGGGACTCAGACATGCCTTAGGTGTTAAAGACAGAAGTACCCAGCTTGGTGATTCAGGGGCCATTCTAGTGGAATTCCCTTAAGGAATCTTACAACAAATGGAAGCCAGTTTGACACATGCTTGTCTTTCTTTGACATTTATTTATTTTTGGACATGTGTTTGGAGCAAGCAGACAAGCCATGCTTACCAAGGAAAGATCCCCCTTACCCCTTCTGCTCCTTCCCTTTGACTGTCTGAGGACAAGCTCATCAGCTGGTGGGCTCAAATAAAGCTGGGGCAGGAAGAGTGTAGAGGTGTGTGTGTGTGTGTGTGTGTGTGTGTGTGTGTGTGTGTGTGTGTTAGGTGAAGGGAGCCAGAAGCAAGCCAGGGCATGCTCCATCTTCACCCTTGTGGGTCAGTAGGGGAAGAAATCCAACTCTTCACAGCTTGCAACTGAGCCTTGTGACAGCTCAGAAAGCACTGGAAAGACCTGTGTTTGTGGCTTGGTATAGGTTTTCAGGCTCCTTTTAGGGATTTGTGTGTGTGTGTTTAAAGGTCTTTTTAAAGAGTGGCTGAAGAGAAGCCAGGCTCTTGCTGGATGCAAGTGCTATCCCCCTTGGAAGAGAGGAGATTTGGACATCTGCTTTGGAGATCTCACAGTGTGACTTGTTCTATCCTTGCTAGTTGAAGTTTTCCTATGCCAGGCCAGGAGAAGTTACTCTTCCCAAGATGCTGGGGGGCGGGGGGGGGGGGGGAAGGACAGAAGTCGCATAATCCTTAGGATAAGCAGCTGGAGCCCAGGCGTCCTCACCCCTATTTCTCCTGAACATTTAGTTTACTGAAGAGTTTGTGTAACTCTGGAATCCGTTGGCGGTTCAATAAAAGGCATGGCCATTTATTCCCTCCCCCCCCCGCCCCCCCGAAGAAGCACTCACAATTTCACTTAAGAGTATGGGAGTGTCCTGGACTTCCTGAAGTTTGTCCTAGGGTAAATCCCCACCTTCCTCGCTAGAGCCATCTCACTTTCCAGCCGCTGGTGGGAAAGTGGTTCCCTGGAGGGCCTCAAGACCAGAGGATGTAATTCAACAGGCTCTTGGTTACAGCTGCGTGTCCTGAAGCTCACAGATGGTGGTATAAGGAGGGAGGTCACACAGAGGAAAGAGATGAAGTGGAGGGGAAGGGGATCCCTAGATAGCAATGAAGTTATTGCCCTTTGTTCCCCCCACCTCACCTGTCCTTGGGGTGCTGGAGAAGATGTCCTTCCCAGAGGGGAGTATCCACCTGCTAGAGGTCTAGCTAAGCCTGTAGGCTGGCTCTTCAGCACCCCTTTTCTAGTCTGCCCACCATAGAGAGCCTGGTCTTTGCCCTATAACACTCCCAAGGGCTAGTCCCCTGTCTTAGGGCTCCCTATCCCCAAACCCCATTTCCCTGTTTTGGCCTCATCTGACTGGTTCATACACAGGAATGTTATTTGTCTCCTCCTCAAGTGATGTTTAAAGTTTGGCCCAGTACAAAGGCTCCTGGGCTCCCTAGTCCTGTTTACTTTCAGTTCAGGAAACAGCTACTCACAAGCTCCCCTCCCGGCTCTACTCTCTGCCATCTGGTAGCAAGCGAACCCATTTTCTCAACTTTGTTAATATTTAAAATTACTTGCGAAGGGCTAATTATCTTCTATCTTCTTAGGGGCTATACAAGCCATGAATAAAAACCTAGCCCGTTATCCACATGATCTGGCAGGGTAGAGTGGTGGAGTTATAGTTCATTTTCAATCGGAGGGCAGATGCGCACAGACTGCCTGTTTGCAAAGGTAGAAGACTGTCTCCTGTGTGTGTGTGTGTGTGTGTGTGTGTGTGTGTGTGTGTCTCGGTGTTGCTCTCGTGGAAGAAAACTCAGCATGATTTGACAAAAACAAAACAACACACAAAAGACCAGTGCCTAATCCTGTCATGGAGGCTCTAACCCTAACTCCAAGTGCTAACATCTGAAGGGTTGCAAGACAGCTAGGGAGCTACGAAAACAAAAACAAAGCAACCACAACAAGAACAACAAATAACCAAGAGGCCGTGGCAAACCAGCTGCGACCATTTCCGGCTGAGAGCCGAGGACTCCTCACTCTGTCCCTTCAGGGCAGAGGGCTATCCTGGTCCAAGGTTCTTGACCAGGTCCCCAGCTTTCCCGAAGGACAATGGGAATTTCAGGACTCCTCACTTTCATCACTGGAGAAAACGAAGGTTAGAAAACACGTTTCTACTGTAGTCAAGAACTTAAACGCACCCACCCAGGTTAGAAAAAAAATTAGGCGAGTTAAGTTAGATAAGGAAGACCACAAATGAGGAAACTAGGGGGTGCTGAGGAACCGGTACCAAGGATTAGTTCCCCCGCTGCCTCAGTGGGGAGCCTTGAAGCTAACAAGTCGCCCCTCAAGGCCCCCAGAGACACTGAAAGAAAAAAATCTACAGGAACATATAGAAAGTCATCTTTATACATTAACTGGATATTAGGAAGCGTTCAACCTCACAAGGGCCTGAGAATACCTGCGCTTCCGGCAGGGAGGCAGGCAGGCAGGCAGCTGGTCTTTGTTCTCACTTAGGCGAGCTTGGTTGACTTGGAATTTTCTGACAGGTTCGGATTAGAGGAAAAGAATCAGCTCCGAAATTTTCTCCCATCAACAGATATCCATCGCCACTGTAGCGCGTGCCCAGGAAATCGACAACCTGTTTTCTGATGTGTTTTCTAACCCGCTCTTCCTGCGGAGGGCTGGATCTTAAGGAGAACCCTTTAAAGAAGCATCGATGGGATTTTTAAATTTAGCTTAAGGTAATAGACTGTCGCGTTGCTTAAAGGACTTCTCTATTATTCGTGGGAAATTTGACTTTGTTTCAAACATTTTTGTGAAGGGTATTTTGAGAGAGAGAGAAAGAGAGAGAGAGAGAGAGAAGAAAGTTAGTTTTCTTGATAATCACTCATTCACACATGCTAAAAGGCTGCTACGTTTTAAAAGTTTTTGTATAAATGCTTGCTTAGATTGAATATTTTTTTGTATCTAAAATTGCTAATGGCGTGGTTTATTTCTATTTGCTCCCAGAATGGACTGTGCTATCCACTGATAACAGGAAACCGTAGATGGGCTGTAGTCGTTGCTGCCACCTGCCTCGCAAGCTCTATGGAAGTAAGGAACTGCTTTGCACCTCGGAGTTATCCACAAACTACAGATATTTGTAAGACATCTGGGCGCTGACCAGCAAGATAAACATGGACTTGTTCGTGCGGAGAGAAGGATGCCAGAGTGCCCACTTTAGAGTGGCCTCTTCTCTCGGCCCAACTGCCGGTCGATGGTTAAACACCGGAGATTATGATATCATCGATAGAAATCAACGCTAACCTTTCTGATCTCTACCCCTTAGTTACCTTCTCGAGAACAACGCGATGTATAAGAGTACGAGAATCAGCTTGTTCTCTAGTCGGCGAGATAAAAGGCGACTGCTCCGCCGCAACCACTGCCCACATTTTTAGGTTTAGCTTCTGGATCAGGGACCCGGCTGCAGCGAAGGCTGGCGGGTGGACTCCGGCGGCGCAGTAGCGCTAAAGGGAAGCTTCCACTGGGCTGAGGAGGAGGGCGCTCAGCCCTAGTGCTCCGGCCAATCGGCGTGCACACCGCCTGAAAACCAACCAATCAGAGGACGCAGAGCTCGGGGTGGGGGTGGGTGGTGGATAATACTAGGAAGGGGAGCTCAGGTCCCCGACTGCAGTGAGTGTCTCTGCGCCGAAAGCAAGCAGGGTGCGCCTGAGGCGGAGTCCTGGGTCCGGGCCGGACCTTTTCCGTCCTCTTTGGACCAGAAGTGGGAAGTGAAGTGAGGCGATCCAGGGTGCAGAGGACCGAACAGAACTTTGCAGAATTTGGAATGTACGGGGTGAGGTTGCTGAGGCCTTGACTCGCCTCCGGCCTCTGTCCCCCGGTCGCCATCCAGTGGGCTCCCGCCTCCTGCTCTCAGACCCAATTCTGTTTGCTCCCACTGCCTGCAGCTCCGGGGGACAGATCCTGAAGCTGGCTCTCTTTTAACTGGGTTGCTAGCCTGAGCCTGGTTCTTGGTGAGTGCTGTGTTGTCGCCGCTGCTCGGGAGCCAGGGAGGGCACGGGGCGTGACTCTTCACTACGGCTTCTTTCTGTTTCTGGTTGTCTTGCCTTAAAGATGAAAATCAAGTTCCCTCAACCTTGTGCGGCTCAAGCACTACTGATACCAGACCAGCTTCTTCAGCTTCATGGCTGTGTCCCCCACTCCCTGTGTGTGTCCTATATAGAGCATCGGTTTAGGGGAACCGGAGGGACGAGAAGACCTCTCTAGAGTCTTTGTGGTGGTGTAGGTCAATGAGAGACATTTGGAAAACGAGGTTTCAAGGTCCCTTGTAATAAAAGGAAAGATAGTTGTACCTTCGACATTTTTATATTTATCATGGCCATGTTAACTGGCTGTGGAAAAGCCTGACAAGTGGCTTAAACTGGCCAGTTAGTAAGGTCAGTGGGTGACTTGTCTGGAAAGGCAGACAGGACTCAGGTTAAAGGTCAGGTGCACAGACCACTTAGAATTAGTAAAATACAAGCTTCGTTGAACTGTGGATCTCGGGTGTGGCCTGTAGAAGAAAACTGAGTAATTCAAGGGGGAAAGCTGGCCTTGCAGAAATTCTGGGCCGAGTCTCAGAGAGGGTCCCTAATTGCGACGGGTCTTTAGGCCTTTTTCTGTCTCCCTAGCGCGCGGGCAACCGAGCCGAACGACAGTCTAGTGTCATGACGGAAGGGCAGGCAGTCCCGGGAGTCGGGGACTGGGAGATCGACGTGGAAAGCCTAGACCTGGAGGAAGATAGCTGTGGGACTCCACTGCGGGCCACGCCGCCGCAGGAACCCAGTCCGGCGGCGGCCGATGGGGAGGAGGACGAGGACGAAGAAGAGGAGGATGAAGATGTGGAGGACGAGGGTGACGGCGAGGAGCCCGGCGTGTCCTCGGAGGTGCCAGGCCGGCCAGAGCAGCCCGGGGGACTGGCACCCAGGCCACCGCCTGCTGCTCAGGCGCTGCCAGCCGCCGCCGCCGCCCCTGAGCGCGGTGCCACCGCCGGTGGCGGCGCAGAGCCGCGCAAACTGAGCCGCACACCCAAGTGCGCACGCTGCCGCAACCACGGCGTGGTATCCTGTCTCAAGGGCCACAAGCGATTCTGTCGCTGGCGGGACTGCCAGTGCGCCAACTGCCTGCTGGTGGTGGAGCGCCAGCGTGTCATGGCCGCCCAGGTGGCGCTCCGGAGGCAGCAGGCCACAGAGGTGGGTGCCGACAGGCTGGGGATAGGTCTCCAGGGTGCGCGCCCAGGCAGGATGAGGGAGTCCCTTACAGCAAGGAGCTGGGCTTCCACTCACACAACCCAGTGACCCTCGATCTCAGATCGCCTGGCAGGAGAGGTTCAGACACTGTCTCGCTAGCCTGCGGGGTTCCGGAGGGAAAGCCGTGGCCTTCGATGCAGAAAGTGCTGAAAAAGTCTCCTATTCAAAAAGCATTGAGAGGCAAAGGAATTAGGTCCATTTGGGACATCGCGGAAAAGTCAATAAAAATAAATATTTTCGGGTTTAGTTTTGCAGGTGGTTGGGGAGGGAGGAAGGTGGTTGACAGAGCGGTTGATGTCCAGTCAGGATGAAGCAGCACGCGGTGCTGTCACTGTGTGTCGCCCCACCTTGATACTTAGGCAGAACTTGATGCCCATTTTCCGGATGAGACCAATATGACAGCGGAGTTAAGGGCCCCTCAGTCCAAGGCTATTGACTA
Organism: Mus musculus; assembly: GCF_000001635.26. Lineage (NCBI taxonomy): Eukaryota > Metazoa > Chordata > Mammalia > Rodentia > Muridae > Mus > Mus musculus. The sequence continues at coordinate 25,674,473 of NC_000085.6, forward strand.
TGTGACCTGCCAGAGAATGCTTAGAGGTCTTAGCAGTCCCCACGGTGCGGTGCGGTGCGGTGCGGTGCGGTGCGGTGCGGTGCGGTGCGGTGCGGTGCGGTGCGGTGCGGTGCGGTGCGGTGCGGTGCGGTGCGGTGCGGTTCTGTTGTGAGAAGTCAGGATTTCTCCTAGAGAGACTTTTGAACCCTGGAGTTTATACTTCCTCTTGTTGCTTTGGGGGAAGTGATGCAGGTTTCACAGAATCTCCTCTCAGACCTGAGGTTAGGCAAAATGTTGAATTCTTTGTTATCGTTATTCCTGTGATTGTTTGATTGTTTTCCCTGGCCGAGGTGGCCTTTAGGCAAGTGCTCTGCAATTGATCTTCTACCCGGGTTCCCCGGGAAAACTTTCGATTTGACTTCCCCTGCAGATAGGTGCTGGGAGGTAGTTAGGTCACCGAATATAGTGGGTGACTCCAAAGGGAACCTGCTCAAACTCACCAGACGGGCTTGGGGAACCTCAGATGGCCCTGGCTCTGGGTTCAACCTCTTTCCTAGATGGGCTAGTTGGGAGTAACCTGGCAGTGACCAGAGGACTCCCAGGCTGGTGTCCCTTAAGAGTTTTTTTTTCTGCCTTCACGTATACCACCTCCTCCAGAGAACTAGATAAATACAGAAGACCCCCCTCAAACTCTGGCACCCCATAGTGTCTACTCCACCTAGGGGAGAAACCACCCTGTATTTTTTTTTTTTTTTTTTTTTTTTTTTGGTCCTCAGAGGCAGTTAATATTCTGCCTAATGGGCATCAAGTTCTGCCTCAGTGTCAAGGTAGGGTGACAGCCTGGGCACTTTCACACTGAGGAGGCAACCATCCCCCCACCCAATCTTTCTAGGCTCTGTTCTTAAAGTCTCCTTGACTGTGGGTCTCACCTCCCTCTCTACACGTGTTCTCAGCTTCGTGAGATTAAGAGGCACTCCCGTTAATTATTTTGGAATGATTTTTTTCTCATAAGAGTTGGCAAAACAAATGCGTTAAAGGTTGGGGTGGTTTCAGAGGCTTTCTGGATGCTGCTCCTCACAGTTGTTTCTTGAATTTACAGGACAAGAAGGGGCTTTCTGGGAAACAGAACAATTTCGATCGGAAAGCAGTGTACCAGAGGCAAGTCAGGGCGCCGAGTTTGCTGGCCAAAAGCATTTTAGAAGGTAAATATAACTTCAAGTTGTCCTTTGGCTTTTAAAAACCGAGTTGAGAGATACTTAATATTTCCATGCATGATCTATATATTAGCCCAGGAAGGAGCAAATTTTCATTAGAAGTTTTCCTTGGGGCAAAAAACTCACAGAGATTTTGGCCACTAAGACAGTATTATCCTCCGCTGTTACACCTGGTGAAATTTACCCAAGTGTGAGCGACATAGAAAAATTCACTGTCAAGTGATCCTGGAACACCCCCCCCTCCCCCGCCCCCGCAACTCTCTTAGTTATTGAAGGAGTTTAATGGGCAGAGTAAACTAAGTAAGGTTATAGCTACTGTGACCAAGCGTCTCCTCTAGCCTCAGGTTTCACTCTTTAGCGTGCTTTTCCTCTTTGGAAGTTTAGCCGGTTGTTACCTCTCCACACTTCTACCTTATGGCTTCTGTCAGTCAAGGCTGCAGACTGGGAGAGGCTTTGGACCAAACAAGCAAACTGCTTGCTGCTAGTTAACTTCTCCCCTTGCCTTCATTTCCCACAAGCCCTAGAGACACGCTCATTTTTCTTAAAATAGTGACGATTTTCTAAAGCATGGAGTTTATTTATCGATGGGCTAAGCACTGCACTGGCCATTGTCATTTTTCCTTTCCCTTTATCTAAAGTGAAGCTACATCCACTTTGATCTGCTTTAAACTACCCCTTCCTACAGCTCAGCTTAGAGAAAGAAGGGCTTAGCGGTCAGTTGAGGATTTCTTTTTCTTTTCTTCCTTTCCTGTGAGTCTTCTGAGTTTAGCTGATCCGGGACAGGTTTAAAGTGTGTGTCTCAGCCTGTGCTGTGCACTTCTGACCTTAGAAAGAGTTCCTGAGGACTCAAAAGTGAGTTTGGTTACAAAGCCTGCAAACATCTACAGGCATAGGAACCTCATTGATGAACTGAGATTTTTGCCAAAGCAAGTTGAGACACTCCACGTCTCAATGGAAAAGTCAACTCAAGTAAATAACTTTTTGCCAAACACTTAGCCTAGTGGAAACAATCATTTTCCACTTTTATTCTATTTGCAAATGAGCATAATGGGCTTGCCACTGGGTAAACACAAGCTCTACTCTAGCTTCTTCAGAAAAATCTGCTACCTGTGGGTGAGTGTTTGGGAGCAGAGAAGTACTGTAAACATTCTATTTATGTTGTATTAGATTTTGGCTTTTGATTTTGCCTCTGTTCGTGGACTGTGCATGGTTCCATCTGCATCCCCGCGACCTGCTTGTTCAGCCCTTTAGGTGTTTGGCCATTGTGAATGAACTTGGGGAAAGAATGCTGGAGACCTGTTGTTGCCAGTGACCTGGAGGGGTCTTCCCCTCCACCCCCACTGTTTTGCCTTGCTTTGTTTGTTCTGGAGGTCAAGAGGAAGCCAGGCTAAATTGTTAGTTTCCCTGTGTGGCTGTGTGTTTGGGCTAGTTAACTTTCTCTTCACTTCGCTATATCCTCAAGTCTTTTCTTCTTTTTTTTCCCCCTCTTTCCTAATCTCCTTTAACTTTCTTTTTCTTTTTCTCCTAGTTCTCCTTGGATTATTCTACAGCTGTAACAATGTGTACATAATGAGACATCTTTAGAAAATAAAAGTGGCGTCAGCTGTAGGTATAGATATCTTTTATAATAATCCAAAAAAAAAAAAAAGGTAAAAAAGATGATACGGGCAATGAAGTAAGGTGGACAGATTTGTCTCTCGATATCTATGATCTGGGAAGAATACTCAAGTCTCAGTTGGTATAATATACTTGCTGAAGCAAACAAGCAGAAATACCGATACCAACAAAACCAATGGCTGCCGGAAGCTACCATATGGGAACTATTCCTCAAAGGGAAACTAGAGTAAATCAAATCTGTATCGCTCTCTGTCTTAAAATACCAGTGACAGGAATTGTAACTGATCATCCTGCTTTGTGATGATACTTTTGTCTTCTGGGTTTCCACATTTTTTTCTTGTCAGGATGTTAATCTGTTTTCTTTCCACCACTTGCTTGTTGTAGGTTATCGCCCAATGACGGCAGAGACTTACCTAGGAGGGACCCTTCCTCTACCTCCGCCTGTCAGTGACAGGATGAGGAAGAGAAGAGCCTTTGCTGACAAGGAGTTGGAGAACATTATGCTGGAGAGAGAATATAAAGAGAGGGAGATGTTAGAAACATCTCAAGCTGCTGCCTTATTCCTGCCCAACCGTATGGTGCCTGGACCCGAGTACAGTTCCTACAAAGGTACCTACAGCCCCACTGCAGGAGAGCTGCCGAGCAAGGACTTCTGTAACTTTTTACCTACCTGCCTTGATCTCACCATGCAGTATTCAGGGTCTGGGAATATGGAACTTATTTCTTCTAACGTCAGTGTGGCCACAACTTACAGACAATATCCCCTGTCCTCACGATTTTTAGTTTGGCCCAAGTGCGGTCCCATTAGTGACACCCTTCTCTACCAGCAATATCTGTTAAATGCTACCACTTCTGTCCAAGCTCTGAAGCCGGGGACCGGCTGGGACTTGAAAGGAACCCGAGTTCAGGATGGGCTTAGCGCAGAGCAAGACATGATGCCACCCAAACTGGAAGGCTCTCTGGTGCTGCCCCATCTGCCAGAGGTCCCAGCCTCGAGAACAGACCTTCAGGTTCACCAGGTGGTTCCAGAGAGGTCTGCCTTCTCCCCACCCGGTCGGAATTTCTCTCCCATTGTTGATATGGACTGCCTGGCAGCTCAAGGGCACGTCTTAACCAAGCTCAGCAAAGAAAACACTAGACCTTCTCTGCCACTTAAAACTAATCCATTCCACTCAGTATTCCAGCAGACGCTCAGCGACAAATCAGGCCCTGAGTTGAACGCACCATTTGTCAAAGAAGCCTTTGAAGAGACCCCAAAGAAACACAGAGAGTGTTTGGTCAAGGAGAGCCAGAAGTACACATTTACAATAGACAGATGCGCAAAAGACCTCTTTGTAGCCAAACAAGTTGGAACGAAACTTTCGGCGAATGAGCCACTGTCGTTCTCTGTCGAATCTATTCTTAAGAGGCCTTCATCTGCCGTCACTCACGTCTCTCAGTAAAGGGCTGCTTACAAGGGAAGCTGGATTTTCTCCAGTCTCTGAGGGTTCTTGGCAGTTGCCTTTTTTTTTTTTAAAGTTAAGATGTATGTATAAAGAAATTTCTAATGTAAATGACCGATTCTTAAAATCCTATGTATTTCCTTTGCATGTATCTTTTCTATCACACGAGTATATTTAAAGATAGAAACTACTTACTGTGCAAATTGTAAGGGTCTGTGCTTTACACAGCATTCCAAAAAGCAATAAAAATAACACCGTCTTCTAAAGACCCAGTATTTGTTGAAGGAAACAGCTGTCTCTGGCTAGATGAAAAAGCTTGCGTCTTAGAACTTCGCTCTTTATTTTTCTAGGAGTCTATGTACTTTCAAGGACTCTTAATGGCCCTTGTGAGCACAAGAGAATACCTCTGAGCTTATAATGACTTTTGTTTTATAGTTTTAAAAATTTGTAAGTAGTATGAGGAAAATCTAAGGTCTCACACACACATGCTGGGTGAATGTCCTTACTCTAATGACATATATATACACACACACACACAAACACACACACACGTATATATATATATGTATATATACATACACACATATATATGTATATATGTATATGTGTATATATATATATATATATATGTGTGTGTGTGTGTGTGTGTGTGTGTGTGTATTTAACTTTTCAAGATGGAGGCAAAGGGAGCTTGGGGATAGAGTTAGGACTGTTTATATATTGATAGGCCTTGAATATTAATATGGTTTGACAAAGTTGAAATAATTAAAAGGTAAACCAGGTACAAAATTATGTCCTTTTGATAGTATATTTGGGGATGGATGACTGTGAACATCTGGGCCCATTTCTTCCTCAGGGCAGGCTCTGTATGTTAAGTTTTAAGCTTCCATTCTAGGAAAAGGACATACCTTTGAACGTTTCTAGTTATTTAATAGAACATACCATACCTTTAGCTTGCTGGTGATCACAAATAAGTCCCCCTTGTTGGGTGAAATCTATTTAGCCCATGATGGTGTCAAATCCCCACCCCCTGCCCCCACTCTTGAGTTAGTTCACTATTCCTGAAGGCTTGGTGACAGCAGTCATTTAAATGACTCTCACCTGATCCCTAACTACTAGTTTATTCCTCTCATGGGTGTACCTGTCTCAAAGGCTGTTAGCGTAATTTTCTTCTGAGATTAAAAAACAAAACATTGACTATTCAAATGTTATCAACTGACACTTGCTGAAGCCTGTGAATATTAATCACAGAATGCAGGCTGCTTCTCTCCCCTACCTTCTGTAAATTCTTTGCCACCATCTTATTTTGCTTAATGAAATATTAAGTGTTACTTGAGATGTTTGATAAAACGTGTGAAGAATCTAACCTATGGTCACCTGTGGGCTGGGGATGATTTGAGTGTCTGCTTAGCATGAACAAAGCCCTTGGTCTGAGCCCCTGCTACATAAGCCAGGTTGTTCCTGTAATCTCAGGACTGGGAGAGAGAAGCAGGAGGATGGTGTTTTTAAAGCCACCCTGGGCGATGACGAGGACCCTGTCTCAAAGCAAAGTCACAGGAGATGAGCATAGCACCCTTTCTTCAGTTGTGGACTCCCAGTCAAGTTCAAGGTTTGGAGCTAGTAAGATGGCTTAGTGGGCGAAGGTGCTTGATGCGATTCCTGATGACCCCAGTTTGACTCCCAGGATCTGTCTATTAGAAGGAGAAAACCAACTCCTGCAAGTTGTCCTCTGACCTCTACATGTGTGCTGGGGTGCAAGTAGATGAACACACACACACACACACACACACACACACACACACACACAGAGAGAGAGAGAGAGAGAGAGAGAGAGAGAGAGAGAGAGAGAGAGAGAGAAATGTAACAAAACCTTTGAACATCTAAGATAACAAAGTCATCTCACTACAGAAGGCAAGGGTTCAGGTATTTGACCTAAAGGGCTGCCATGGGAGTAAGTCTGGCTATCAAGCCCATTTGGGGCTTGTGGAAAGTGACAGGGGTTTCAACAGCATAAAGGGTTTCTTGCTTGCTCTTGAAAACACTTAAACATGTTGGAGAATGCCTGCGCTATAGACTCCTAGCTCCTGTAAGCCTCCAGAGATTCTCAGGCTTGCTGCTTAAAATTAGCATCAGTTTCAAAAACCCAAGCCCGAACGTAGGTTGATTTTCAGTTTGTACTTGTAAAATAATACTTGGTTTTGTGGAATCAGACTTACTGTTACTCTTGCAAAAGCCAGAGCGAATGGAAGCCTGCCAGCGCCACGGAACTGAAAACAGGCAGAGATTTCAATACCTGTTGAGGATTATCATTAAGTGGAAAAGGTGTTTTCCAGCCAAGTCTGCCCCTGTGTTAGGTCTGCCTTCCGTCACCTGGCCTTTGTCTATGCACTGACTCATGTTTTGTTTTCCTATTGACAACTTGCCTTCTGTCTAAAACCTCAAATGTGAACTGCACACTGAATCAACTCATTAGAGACAAACGGTATCCAAAGGTCTCAGTGAGAAGGGGTTCTTAATCCAAAGATGGATATCTTTTCCTTCCCCCCTCACCAGCATCCTCTCTCCAGGCTACCATGTAGAGCAGGCTGTACAGCATGGGGCTGTACATGAACTTCTGATCCTTCTGCCTTCACTCCTGAAAGCTGGGATTACAGGCATGTGCCACCATGCCTGGGGTTATGCCATGCTGTCGAAGGAATGCAGGATACCTTAGATAAGCTCTACCAACTGTGGAAAATCTTAATTTTGAATACTCATATTCGTCGATTATTTCCCCTTTTGTGTCCAGTGACCGTATTGGGACATCTTCTTTGTCCTGTCTCTGGATCATTTTAATCCTATTAAGTGAATCCAGTTGGCTGTGGCTCTTAGTGTTTTTTTTTTTTTTTTTTTCTCACAATACGACTGACTGGAATTTTATTGTCCTTGAATGTTTATGAGGGTGAGGGCTTTTCCTGGCAAATTTATTAGTTCTGCTATAATGATGAGTTCTTAGAATTTCAACCTACCAAATCTAGCATCAGCCACGTAATCAGAGCTCTGCTCTTGGCCAGCTATTTGCTTTGTAAAATCACCGAGCTTCCCCTGAAAGCTCCAAAGAACTCCATTTTTGACATATTAAAGCCAAACTCCCAATTCACTTTGATCAACTTTGTTCAAGGTAATGGATAGATTTGACTTGAATCACTTCTTGAGAACTTAACGACTAATAAAACATTTGCCTTTTTCCCCCCTCTCAGTTTAACTCACAATGCAATAATGCAGTTTTAATGAGTCGCTCTCCTCCCATGTCAAATGATCAAGTGTTATTTATTTTTTTGCTCTATTTACAGTTTTCTAAAGCTGACAACAGTGTTTCTCAAACTTTAATGGACAATTGAATTCCCTGCACCCTTAGTAAAATGCAGACTCTGATCCCACTGATCTGGGTGGGCCCACGGTTTTTAACAAGTTCCCAGATGTTGATGCTACTGGCTTCAGACCGTGCTTTCAGTAGCAAATGATTACATTTCCATTACTTTTAATGCACATTTAATGCAATGTGATGTGGATTGTGGATACTAATGCAATGATAATATTATTAGCATGAATAATTTTATATACATTAATATCGAAAAAAATTTCCCTTACTGCTAACCTCTTGGCAGCTTGAGCAGGTTAGGATCTGAGCAAAGGCCACAAAAGCTGCATTAGTCTCTTCTGAGGTTGGTGCCGCTGATGGTATAAGTCCCAGAGGTTCCATTTCTTGACATCCCCACCAGCTTAACACCATCACACTGTTTCTGCTCTGTGATGCTTTGACAGACACACTCAGACTGTATCTGAGCTTTGTGCACATATCTCTCCAAAATGCTCCTTGCCACTTGTTTGGGTATTGGTTATAGACATCCCCCTCTCTTCACTCACCGATCATCAGCACCACCAACCTTATCTACCCACTTCTTTCTTTGGAAACTGCATTTTCTCAGACATCCCTCCCACGCTGTACCTCCCTCAGCATGTGTAGTATTTCCGCTCAATATTGTCATCACCCGTAGAGGCTCCAATATCTGTTATACACTTTTCAGCGTGTGTCTGAGTGTGTTATCAGTCGTTTGAACCTAAAAGCTGAATTCCAATTGTGTAAGGAAAGGCTGCAACTTGTATTAGGAAATGTTCCAGCAGTCCTGAAGCAGAGTCTCTGAGGTGCTAAAGGGAAAAGAAACGGCTGAAGGTCAGGATGAAGAAATCAGAATCCACAATTCCCTGTAGAATAATAAAGACATCACTTAATGTCAAGGCTGTGTTTTCAATTGAGACAAGAATTATTACAACCCACCGATTTCATGAATTTTGGATCTAGTTCTTTATTTCTATTCTAGGGTTAGTGCTGCAGCTAATTTCCAAAACTGGAGCCCAGTCTGTGGGGCTCATCATTTCTAAAATGGCTGGACTCTTCATCCTATAAACTTGGGCCAGTGGTGCCTGCTGATATTTATTTTTGTTATGATATTAAGCTTTTTCACCTGCTTTGTTCTTTTGGCTTCAAAATGTTTGTTTTGTTCAGATACATTTAGGACACACTAGACAGAGACACCTGGAAATGGGTAGGCAAGATGTAGTGCTAACTGTGCAATAGCAATGAGTGCATGCATTTAGAGCCTTCCAGTTTAGAGAGCATAGCTGCATTTATTGTCTCTGGCATATGACTGGAAAGGAACATTATTGCTGGCCATGGGATCATGTAACAGGCATCCTTAGTTGGGGAACTAAGCATGTCATTTATGATATCTGATGAGCCTGAAAATGAGTCCCTATTTCAGACCTGGGGTGGAAAGCATGCCTCAGTTAAGATGTAAGAGGAAGACCTGGCATTTGAGGATGAGACTATTCTTATCTACTTTATCACTGATTACCATTACCTTAGAGGACAGAACTAGCAGAATAGAGATTTCCTAGTGCTAAATTCTCTAGTAACACAGACCACCTTCCTAGAAACACCTTGCCCACTGTATCTGCCCAGCCTGTGATTAGTGATTGAGAGTCTGTAGTCTCTGCACACAGGTTGGCTCTTGACAGGAAGGAGAGGAGTGGGAAGAAGTCCCTAAACACTTTACCTACCAAAGATCCACCAACCTGATAAGTTATTTTCCTTTAAACCTCTCACTTAACATGTATGCATTTATTAATTTTCTTTGTTTTGAGGTCAATTCAAAGACCACATTATATATTTACATTTAAGGACTGCAATCAAAATTTAAATCATTGCTGAAGATAGGCAAGGGGAAGGGGTCACTTCAGATTTACCAACTGGATGGAAAATTATGTTTATTATTATAGTTAGAGTAACAAAGAGAATTGGAGAAGTGACTTCATCTACTCTAGTTAGAACTACCACACTTAAGACAGCATGCTGGCAAGCACCGAGCTATCATAAAACCAAGTGGTCACTGCTTGATGCTATTAAGTAGCATGGGAGGAGGCTTTCCGATCTCTCAGTTTTCATCACATTGTTTACACAGGATATTATCACAAGAAGGTGCCTGAGATGTAAACTAATGTATTTACTCCTTGATACAGCTATTACCAGGGTACCAAGAAGGTGGCACAGGAAAGCTATAGCCCAGCCTAGCAAGGCAGTTATGAAAAGTCTTTCAATATAAAGGGTTCCTGACAGCATACATCAGCTGATATGAGACCCCCAACACATACAGCAGAGGACTGCTGGGTCTGGGTTTAGTCAGAGAAAATGCACCTAACCCTCAAGAGACTGGAGGCCCTAGGGAGTTTAGAGGTCTGGTGGGATGGGGGTTGGGAGCATCCTCATGGAGACAGGGGTGTAGGGAGGAGGTATGGGACGTGGAGCAGTTGGAAGGTGGACCAAGAGGGGAATAAAATCTAGAGTGTAAAATAAAAAAAAAAAGAAAACAACCCCCCCCCAACCAACCAACCAACCAACCAACAACAACAACAACGATGCCATGGAGGTTTGGTAGCTGTTTGAATACCTAGCTTCGAAAACATCAATTTATCAATATTAATTTCATGGAAGGTCTTTTGTTTCCTGCCCTCAGATCTTCTTGTCTTTATCTATATTCTAATTGGCAGGTGAAGGGTAAACATTATTTATCAAACTGTGGCTAGTATTGTTAGGAGGTGTGGCTGCTATTGTGGGGTTGGTTGGACGAGCCAAAAACTCTCAATCACAGGGCAAGTTTTTGTTTTGTTTGTGTTTTGTTGCTGTAGTTGTTGTTGAAACAGTTTCTCACTATGTAGGCCTGGCTGTCCTGGAACTCACTATGTAAATTAGACTGGCCTCAAATTCAGAAGAGATTCACCTGCCTCTGCCTTCCAAGTGCTGGGGTTAAAGATATCCATCACTACTACGTCCAGCTCAAAGGGCAAATCTTATGTCAGATATGAAAAACAACTTTCCCCCAGTTATGAAGCAATTTGTTGAAAGAGAGTTCACTTGATGTTAGTTTTCTGTGAAGCCGATCTGAGTAGTCACGGGGGACTGCACAGCTCCAAAGGGAACACAAGAATAAGTCAAGATTGTGAGCAATTGCTAATGCAAACTTGGATTCCGTTTAGAGCATGGAGATCAAAGGAGACTCTAGCTACAACCCCTCCCTTGCGTCAGATCAGATATGGCCGTCAGGGAGAAGCTTTGAGCAGTGCGCGGTAAATGTAGTTATTGATGGGTTTGGCAATGAGGGTGGTGAGAGAACTTCTAAGTTTTGTCGAATCATGAGCTTCAGGAGGTTGCAGATGTGGGCCCTGAGCAGAGCTATCTCAAGGGAGAAAGCTTATTTCATATAGAGGAAGTGTTGTCATCTTGAGACGGGGAGCTAAGTTCCTTGGAGTCTCAGGATGAAACTAAGATTGGCTAAGAAGAGGACATGGAGGGGTCAGAGAGACTCAAGGAAAGGATGGCCACCTTTAAGTTTGGCTTGTCTGTGCATGAAAGCTTATTTGGTGGTCTTTACCACCAGGAGCAAGGAATGGGGATACCCTATAGTACACACTGGACTGCATTGACCAGCAGAGGCTGCTCCAGCCAGAGTCCTACCACACACTCTGGCACACGAGCAGCATGGAGAAGTGGTAGCTGAAGCCAGCTGGCTTCAGCTACTTTATTGGGGAGGCTCAGGCAGGAGGACTGTCATGAGTTTTAGGGCAGCCTGGGCTAGAGAGTAAGACTTAAAAAAAAGAAAACCAGAAAAAGTGTTAATTGAATAAGAATTCTTTCCAGCTCTGGTAATTCATAATTTTATGACAACTGTCCATAAGAAGGATTAGATGATTAGCAATTTTTAGAATATTTTAGAATCAATTAAAAATTTTGTCTTTAGAGCATTCTGGCTTTATAGATAATATTTAAGATAAACATAATGTTTTGAAATGCTTATATACAATCAAGCGAATTAACGTTATATCCTGATATAGATCTTACATTTATGTGGAATCTAGAACTATATCAAATATATACAAATAGAGACTGGGCAGGTCAGTTCAGGGGTTAGAGCTGTAAAGCATGTGAGATAAAATGAAAAACTGAAAGTTGCAAATGTACAGTAATCATGGCTAATACTATCTACTGCAGATCAGAAATTTGCTGAGAGTAGTTTTAGGCACTCATGGTTTAGTAGAGGGCATAGAGAAACCACTCACTTAAGATAGGGAGCCAAGCATCATTGTGAATAAGAACATTGCACCTCTGCTGTAGGTATGTGTAACTGAATAATACTTCCCTCCCCAAGTGCCTCGATGGACAAATCCTTATTACATTTGCTAATTTTTTCTATAAAGATATCGTTTGGGGTTTAGTAGTATGGAACACACACACACACACACACACACACACACACACACATACACAATCCACCGGTTTGCTTTAGAATAAAATTAATGTTATCTATGAATTCTTAGGATTGATTAGATTAAAGTAATTTTTAATATAATAAACACTGAATTCTGAAAATTGTTCTCTTGGCTTCAACAACTTAATAGCTGATCAATTTTGATTGAGAAATCAGACACTATGGCTTAAGTTAATATAGATTTAATTGATATTTATTAAGGTAAAATATGACTCTATTCAAGTTTAGTAAGGTTGAACTTTGGTTTTATTTGCAGTTTAGTCATATCCGCAAATCTGATTCTTTACGGACTGTTGTAAACAGTCTGTTTACACTGCTGTCAATGAGTCCCATAAACGTTTATTAAGCATCTTCTATAGGCAGGACAGTGCTGGGCTCTGAGAGGGATCATCAGGTAAGACATGGCTTACAAAGGTGTACAGTCTGGGGCCTGGTGAGATGGCTTCATTGATAGAGTATTGGCATACAGTCATGAGGACCTGAGCTGAATCTCCAGCACCCACGGCACGTGTTAGAGTTGGTGTTTCTAATCCCAGCACTGGGGAACCTGGGCAGATTCCAGGAGTCTACTGACCAGCCAGCCAGCCTAGCCTAATTGGCAAAATTCAGGTCCCAGCGAGAGATCCTGTCTCAAAAACAAAGAACTGCTCATGAGGAACGATACAGAAACTTTTCTTCTGGCTTGTATACACACACGTGCACACCGATCCCCAAGCAAAAAAAGTTTAGCATGTCACATTGATTACATTTCTTTCCACTTGCTCTCTAAACATAGGCAACCATTTTCCTCTGCGTGTCACTTGATAACAGTCTACCATTATTTACTGTTACTTTAGGTATAGATTACAGGACTCAGCTTTCTTTCCATTTCCTCTACACTTTTCTTTCTTTCTTTCTTTCTTTCTTTCTTTCTTTCTTTCTTTCTTTCTTTCTTTCTTTCTTTCTTTCTTTCTTTCTTTCTAATGAACAGGGCTTTAAAAATGAGACCTGTAGGTTCTGGCGTTTCACATAGAGAAGTAGGGGTTTTTGCCTCAGTTTCCCCAAATTGCTATGCTATTCAAGGATGGCGACTATGATTATAAAACCAATGGAGGACAAATCACTTTTTAAGTGTGCATGTGCATGTTCACATGCAAGTACGGTAGTGTATGTGAGGTCAAAGGACACGGAGGACAAATTGGGGTGTCTTCATGTGTCAGTCAGTCCTCTCCTCCTACCTTTGAGACAAGATCTCTTGTTGTTCATTGTCGCCCATACCAAGCTGCTGTCCCTCAAGCTTCTTGGGGGAGGTTCTCTTCTATTTGCCTTTATCCAGGAAGCCATCTTCCAACCCACAGTGGTACTTTAACTCCTACACTAAAGCCACTGGGGACCCAGGGCAGTCCACACAGCAGAAGGCATTAAAAGCCTGCTGCTGCTTATGTTTTTGTATTTGCAAGATCTTAGTGGAAAACAGCTCCAAGAACTTAGCACGGTGGCCTGAGATACAGATGGAAGGCTCAAGGCAGGCAGAGAGTGGTCATGGATAGCAACAGAGCTGTGTGAATTCCAATACAATTCGGTTCAGTTTAACGAATATGTTTAAAACACATTTTAAAATTTTATGTGCATATGTGTTTTGCCTGCATGGATGCCTGTGTACCTTGTGTGTACGGTGCCCAGGGAGGCCAGGAGAGGGCACCTAATACTCTGGACTGGAAGTGACAGCTGTTAGCCACCATGTGGAGGCTGGGAACCCAATGCCCAGTCCTCTCGAAGTGCAGACAGTGCTCCTAACTGCTGAGCCATCTCTTGAACCCCCAGTTCAATGAGTATTTAGTAAGAACCCTTTATGTACCAGCTATATGCTCCAAATTAGGTTTATGTGTGACTTTGTTGTTGCTGGTTTGTTTTTTGAGACAGAGTTTCTTTGTGAAACAGCTCTGGCTATCCTGGAATTTATTCTGTAAACAAGGCTGGCATTAAATTCACAAAGATCTGCCTGCCTCCTGCCTCCCAAGAGCTGGGATTAACGGTGTATGTCATCATGCCTGACTGATTTTGTTTCTTAAGTAGAAAAAAAGTCAGAAGATAACTCCAGTCATTTAACAAACAAACACCCTACAGAATTTATTTAAATTCTAACACTGGAATAGGAAATGGGTCATATCAGCACTCAGCGGGTCTTCCGGGTACAGGCTCAGCCTGGATATGGAAAGGTGGTTCAGTGGAGGTTTGGCCACCCTACTTCCTTTCTGTCCCCTTAGCTGCTAAATGCTTTCTCTAGGGAGAGTACCAGAAACTGCCCATGGCCTTTTCGTGTTTATCCTGTTGTTGGTAGCAGAGCTTTTAGACTGGCTATGTGCCCAGGTAACAGGCCACGCCTCCTAGGTTAGTTTGCATTTGCATCAAGGTGTGGCCACTGAGGTGCAGGTGGCCAGTTGTTCATGGAACTTCAGGAAAGGCTCTCTAAAAGGACCCAAACACAGAGGATGATCAACTTTTGCTGTTTTACTTCTCTCTCTATTTCGTTCTGGAATTTGGACCTCTGTCAGCATCCTTTGACCTGGAGGTCAATAGCTATGGTTTAAAAAAGCCAGCAAGGAAAAACCAAAGGATGCTGAGTGCCTGCATACTCTGAGGATCTGCAAAGTCAGCTCTGGTGTATGTTCCTCATTCCACAGTCCTGTTTTGTAGGAGATAAGTTACTATTTACACAATAAACCACTGTCGTAGGTCCCGGTTTCAAGCAGCCGAATAATGATAAAGGGGATTCTATTGATCGTACCCACCTTTCTTGTGGTCCCCACTGGTTCCTCTGCATCCTTCTTGACCTTAAGCTTCACTACTTTCTCTGTGTGCATTCTTTTGCTTTCCATTTCTACAAATGGCTGTCCTCTGATGCCGCATACTCTTCATTCAAATCTAATTGTGTGATCTAATGGGTTCAGTTAATTCCTGTGTCTGTGCTAAGACCCTTTCTAAGTACCTGACCAATAATTAAACTCCTCTGCTTATTGCTGACCTGTGGTCTTCCCCTCAACTGTTTACTTTCCATATATTGACAGTAACTTTACCAGAAGATATGTCTGGCTTTAAGGAGATAAGTATTGGGGGGAAATTAGCCTTCTTACCAAAGAACTGTTGCTCATGTTATTACAACTTTAAATATTATAACAAATATATGCTTATTATAAAATACATTTCACATAGGTGGAAATGCTTTGTAATAAACACACGGCACTATTTTCTAGATTACAAAAAATTTTAAAGGTGAAATCTTACATCTGGGAAAAGACTATATACTATAGAGAACAGTGAGTGTCCTTTATATACTCTGAACTGCACGTACAGAAGCCAAACCCTCGTGTATCTCCCTGATCCATAGAAACACATAAGCACAGCCAGCCTTGTCTTTCTGTGCCTTGAATGGGAGCATGCACTGAAATGAGCTCTACATCTCGTTTTGTTTCACTGGCTGCTTTGTTGTGAAGAACATTTCACAGTAGTGCCTGCCTTAGTGGGTCTGCTGTGACAAAATGCTATCATCAAAGACACTGTGGGGAGGAAAATGTTGATTTCAGCTGACAACTCTCAGGTCACACTGCATCACTGAGGGAAGTCAGGGCAGGAACTCAAGGCAGGAACCTGGAGCCAAATGCTGAAGCAGAGGCTATGGAGGGATGCTGCCTACTGGCTTGCTCCTCATGGCTTGTTCAGCCTTCTTCCTTATACAACTCTGGACCACCAGCCCAGGGGTGGCACTACATGGGCTGGGTGCTCCCACATCAATAATTGACCAAGAAAATGTCCCCCAGGTCATACACAGGCCAGTCTAGTGGGGGCCATTTTTCCTCTCTTCCCAAATGACTCTAGCTTATGCCAAGTTAACAAAAAACTAGTCAAAACAATGCCTATAAGCTGTTTTAAAGTGAACGTAGACTGTAGAGGTTCTTAGGCTAATTTCAATTCAAATTTTCTTTGCAAAGATAAGAACACTGTGTCCCTTCAAGGAGTTATGAATTGCTCAATGTTTCAGGTCCCTCAATTTTTACTCTAAGGGATTTCCATGTCAGCATGCTACATAGGAATATACACATGAGCATACACTAATATATTTGAGCATCTTGGGCCAATGAGTTAGCTGAGAGCTCATAGACTACGAGGTTTTATTTTGAAGGCATAACAAGAGTTATGCAGAGCTTTCAAGAGTAAGATGATTTGCTAAGTTTCTATTCTCTGAGTCGAGAACAGTTGACTTTGCCTGGATTCAAAGGCACTTGGTGGAATATTTGGGATGGGGCAAGCAAACTGTGAAGGTTGGTTACTGGACTGTCAGGCAGAGCTGCTTCAGAGGTAGTAGAACACATGACTGTGTGTGTTAGTGTCACAGTGTCTGGATTTGCATCCATGAGGACCAAACTTTCCAGGCAGCCTGGTTGGCACTCTACTCACAGTGTTAAACCATAATATAGGCCACCTTTATTTCACCGTGGCTTCTCAACCCACTGAAAGCTGTTCTCCTCTCATCTGGGAAGAACTCAATTCATGGAACAAGAGGTCATTGGAGCCGCCTTCGCTTGTGGGGTGGCACTGATCAGAGGAAAGCACCCTCAAGAGTCTATATTTAGAAGATAGGCTCGCTACTTTAAGTTCACCACCACTGCTAACCTTGATGTGCAGGTGGAAGACAACGTCAGGGAGCACTGTAAGCCTGGTGGGGACTGGTGGACTTTCTTCTGTAGGGAGTTTGAGACTGAGGGCAACTGTGAGCGTTGGGCCAAGAGAATCATTCATAGGGACCCTGTCTGTGGTCAAGATCGTGTCTTTTCTTTGCCCTAGAAGAACCTGGGATCTTGTTTTCCTTCTGTCTCTGTTGGCAAAGGGTTTATCTCAGTGGGGCTCCCATTTCACATCCTGTGCAGAATGGGGAGGCGTGCTTCCAGCTGGGTATTCTGGAGGCAGACTAAAGAGCTTCTCTAGAGTCATTCTTGCTCCATCCTGTGATGAACGTAAGAAGAACTGAGGCCAGCTCCTGTGTCTTGGCGCATGCAATGTTCTTCCTTTCAAAGCTTGGGTATTTGGGGGAAGCACTGAGAAGGTCAAGCTTATCCTTACATTCTCTCCTTTTCTCTGATGGGTTCCTGAACTTCTGCCTCTAGCTTTTGTATGGAGTCAGCATCCTTAGAAAAAGTAAACCATGTCAGACTTTATATTATCAGAGATAGTATCATGTGCTGAAAGAACATTTGAAATGAGACACTAACAAGCTGGACCAACCCAGAGGAGAAGTACACAAATGGCAAAGTCATAGAACATCTTCTGGCAAGAGAACATAATGGCGCTCTGCTTATGACGGAAGACTTCCCCTGAGGACAGAATGGACTTCTCATTTCACAGGGCGACAGAATGGGATTTGAAGGCATTGGTAGAAGTTATAAAGCAAATCTTTCTGACTCCAAATACTTTCCAAAAGGGGAATGGATGGACCAACCAAAATGACTTACTAGAGATGCATACTGGGTTGCAATGCCTGCTCTGGGAAAGAAATTGATCAGTCTTCAAGAACTGTAGGTCATCAGTTTTGCCAAGGAATCCTCTCAAGGCTCTTCTTGGGACTGACTTCTGGAAATTCTGATACAACAGCTTGGGGAATTGAGACATGGTGTTTCTGGAGCCATCTCCAGTTGATTCTGATTAAGTCTCCAACTCGTGCAAGCCTCAGTCTACAGTGAATGAAATCCTGTCACAACTTGCATGGTTTGGGTCCCGGAATTCTGATTAGGGGTAGCAAGGGCATGGAAAAATGACAGACACATAGTTATACATACAGAAAAGCTGGCATCAGGTAGGGGGTGTGTGCTTTGATGAGGGGACATGCTACAGTCCACAACCTGAAATGTCAGCATGTTCATTACATACAGCACAGGGGGAAGGGTTAGCTAGACACTTCCTACCTGTGCTGTACATAATGTGTCTGAAGGTGAGCAGACTCAGGCTGCAAATATCCAGGAGGAGGAGGATGCAGCTGGTAGTTTTGAACACAGTGACCATGCACTTGCTCTAAGACCCCTGAAGAAATCCTTGCAATCCCTGTTGATCCAGGCTTGCCAATTTTCTATGGTTCCAAGGCCTTGGAGTCCTTGGCATGGCCATGCTCATGTCAAAAATACATCTTCCCTCGGGTCTCCACTGCCTCTCCCCCTTATTTCTTAGATGTTTAGGATGGATCTCCATGACTGGTCCAGGGGCAGTTTGCTGCTATGCTCCAGACAAGACTGTCAAAGAAGAACATAGCAGCTCCTATGCCCAACAAAAACTAAAAGAATGTTCTAACAAGTCAAAGGAACTAGAGCCCTGAAGCTCATCAAAGGGTCATTTTTGCAATATTAGCAGGAGAAATTGTCTGATCACATAGGAAAAGGAAGGAGGCTGAGAGCTAGGATCTCTTGAGAGGTAAATATGATGCCAAAAGGAGAAAAGGGAAGGCGGTCTAGGCACTGGCCTTGGCTCTTGCTCAGAGCTGAGTATAAGTCGAATTATAAATTCATGCCAAAAATACACATTTACTTAGGTCACTAGCCAGTATGAAAGACACACAATACATGTATTTTATTTACAAGCCTTAAGACTAGATTGAGCAGGGTTGGGAGCTATTCTAACTTATATCCCAGCCACATGTCCCTTGTCACTTGCTGTTTCTCCTGGTCACGTGCTCATGGTCCATCTCCTTTCATGGTGGCTTCCTTCTACCTTGGTCTCCTGTTTTCCTGCAATCCCCAGTCAGGAAACCGAAAACCCACCTACCTCCACCAGCCTTTTATTGGCCAATTAACGTGGAGAGCAAGGTTTAGTAGCATCACTTGGTGTATGTAAGGATCTTCTTGATGGGATCAGATTTAGGGGTCAGTATTTAGCATTAGAATACATATCAGCACCAGGCCAACCCCAACAGTTGAGGAAGGAGCTGTTTCAGAATTGAAGTTCAGGAAGCATGCTTGCTGTAAGGTAGAGGAGAAAAATTGGCTTATTCTAAAATAACTCAGGAGATAAGATAGCTCAGTAATAGCCCAAATGTCCCTGTGTTACACTGCATGCTGTGTCAAGGCTAATCTTCATGTTGTGGTCATGAAAGCTTTTCTTAGTCCAGTGTGATATTCTCTCTCATGATGTCACATGCATTGTGTAAACACTCAAGCACTCTCAGAACCAAAAGGACCCTTGGATGTGTCTTGTGCTTCAAAGCATACTGTCAAGGTCTCCAAACTTAATGACAACAGAGTTAGAGGTAGAACTGAGGGTCAAGATGGCTTAAGTTCTGCTGGATGATATTAGAAGCTATTGTCATGTTATTGTCTAAAACACGTCATGGCCAAGTCTAAACTCCTAGTGTCAGGAGTGGAGGTGGGGTGGAGGGAGGGGTGGAGAGTAAGTCTTCAGAGGATGTTGGAAAGGGGAACTAGAAGATAGTCAATATTTGGTAAACACTTAGTTACTACCATTGGCTAATATCGAAATAATATGTCTAATGCTTAGTAAAATTGTTTCTCATTTTATATCATAAATAAGCTTAATACTGAATTCCATATCTATTACTACCAGTTCTTTACTTTTTATGATTTTTAGAAATAATTAAAATATATTTAATTATAAAATACAAAGAATAGCAAAGTACTAAATAACATTAGTCTTAAAGGTAAAACAACTTAAAATTTCATACTATCTATATCAGTCACTTGGTTTCTTCACTGTGTCAAAGTACATGTTAGAAGCAGCCTAAAGGAAGGAAGATTAATTATGGCTCATGGTTTCAGGGGATTTCAGTTGATCATGGTGGGGAAGATATAATGACATAAGTGGATCAGTAGACACAGGAGAGTGTAGCTGTGGCTTCTTACATGGTACTGACGAAGAAAACTGATGACATGACAGGAAACAGCCAGGGGCAATGAGGGTCTGCCCTCAGTGACCTAGGTCTTCTTGATGGGTCTCTCCTAATGTTTCCACAGCCTTTCAAAAAAAGTGCCACTAGTTGGAGAGCAAGTGTCCAAACATGCTGGACATATAAAATAGGGGACATTTTAGAACCAAACCATAGCATTCCACTCTTGTCTTCCACAGGCTCATGGCTGGCTTAGAATGCAAAGTGTCTTTATTCCAATTTCAAGGTCTCTACAGCAGTAGTTTTCAACCTGTGGGCAACAACCCCCTTGGATATCGACCAACCCTTTCACAGAGGTGGCCTAAGTCCATTGCAAATTTGATTCATGACAGTAACAATATTTCAGTTGTTAAGTAGCAACAAAAATAATGTTTTGGTTGGGGGTCACCACAACATGAGAAACATATACTAAAGTGTCACAACACTAGGAAGGTTAAGAACCACAGTCTTGTATCAGCACCATTCGGGAGTTGAAGCCTCTGCTGCTCCTGAAGGAAAACCCTTAGCCATTGAGCCCCTGTAAGATAAAAAGCCAAGTTGCATGCTTCCAATACTCTATGGTGCCTAATAAACATCTCAAAGCAGACTAAAGCCACACAAAAGCTTAGTAGGACAAACATAGCCTCAAACACCACGTCCAGCATCCAGGGCAGGTGGTGTAGTGATGTGAACTTTGAAGGTCTTGGGTAGCCCCAGCCTATGGCTCTCAGCATTTACAGCATATGCGGTTTCTCCCATGGGTTGGCTCTTTCTTGGTATCTCTAGCTCTCCTTGGATGATATCCTGCATTTATGTTATCTCTAACAGCCTGTGTCTCCACTGAAACTTAAAGCATCACACACTGGATTCTCAGGGCCTCTCTGTAGAGAACCCAGTCTTGCCTCAATTCTCAGTGCTTTTCTGCAATATTGTTATAAACCTTTTGGACTGTACCACTCTTATATTTTACATCCCTACAAAACCTAGACCATGCGGGTGATGCCCACTTCTATGGCAGTTTGTTTATTTATTTGGTTATTTATATCCCAAATGTAGCCCCTCCTTTCTGGTCCCCTTGCAGAGTTCCTTCCTCCCCCTTTGCCTCTGAGAGGGCGCTCCCCTCTCCCCATTGCAGTCTTAAGATGTAGCTGGGATCTCTTGGACCAGTATTATAGCACCCTTTGAGTGCCTATGCAGATTTATTCTTTCAGGCACTCAATTTGAGTTTATATTTTTATACCTTGGAAACTTTGATGGATGAGGTCTTGATGGATGTTGTCTTGAGGTCCAGATACACACTCTCTCTCTCTCTCTCTCTCTCTCTCTCTCTCTCTCTCTCTCTCTCTCTCTCGGATATATTTATTATTATAGAGAAGTACACTGTTGCTGTCTTCAGGCACACCGGAAGAGGGCGTCAGATTTCATTACAACGGGTGGTTGTGAGCCACTATGAGTTGTTGGGATTTGAACCCATGGCCTTCGGAAGAGCAGTCAGTGCTCTTACCTGTTGAGCCATCTCACCAGCTCCCAGATACCTTTCTATCATCCAGTACAAGTGTATATCTTTTCTTTAATATCCCTCAGCTTTTAAGTAACTACAGTTTCATTGTCTATACACAGTGCCTTGTCCACAACTTTAAACATGCCTATGATCCTTTCTTCACCTAACTGCACATGTTCTGCTCTTTGTTCTGGTGTTTCATTATAAATTTGGCTAAAGGCAGCCAATGATAACCACATTATAGCCTATATGCTATGCTGGTGTGAAATTTTCTCCAACAAATAAGTTAGCTCATTACATTTTTAAACTAAGTTTGAGAACACAGACAGTAGTTAGAGTCTTTGACAGAATGCAATACAAAGGCCATTAGGCCAGTTCTTTTTTACATTTCAAATGTTATCCCCTTTCCCTTTCTCCCTCTGAAAATCCCCTCCCTGTTCCCCCTGCTTACCAACCCACCCACTCTCAGTTCCTGACCCTGGCATTCCCCTACACTGGGGCATAGAGCCTTCACATGATCAAGGGCCTCTCCTCCCATTGATGACCAACAAGGCCATCCTCTGCTTGTATACGTAGCTGGAGCCATGAGTCCCACCATGTCTTTGGTTGGTGGTTTTGTCCCTGGGAGCTCTGGGGGTAGTGGTTGGTTCATATTGTTGTTCCTCCTACGGGACTGTAAACCCCTTCAACTCCTTGTGTCCTTTCTCTAGCTCCTTCATTGGGGGTCCTGTGCTCCATCCAATGGATGGCTGTGAGCATCCACTTCTGGATTTGTCAGGTGTCGCGTCCGCTCTCGACCAGCAAGAACGACACGACCACCAGTCCTTCTAACAACAGTTTATTCAGCAAACTTCAGTCTTCCTCTCTCTCTTCTTTCTCTTCATCTATAGCTCCCAATAATAATCCTCTCTCGAATAATAATCCTCCCTCTAACCCGGGCCTCTCACTCTTATATACTCTCAGCCCTCATCCACTCACAGCAGGCCACGTCACCTCACCAGGTACGCAGCTTCAGCTAATCAGGGCAGCAGGGGCATATCTCCACCACAATGGATTCGCCAGTTTCCTGGTACACCTGCGCAGCTCTCATGATGGTTGTGGCTTATATTCAGGTGAGGAAGTCAGGTGCAAGTCATAAGACTTAGCTGCAGTCCCTGGCGCCTTCTTGGGACTGCTGCCACACTCGCTCCTCACAGTCAGGCACTGGCAGAATCTCTCAGGAGACAGCTATATCAGGCTCCTGTCAGCAAGCACTTGTTGACATCCACAATAGTGTCTGGGTTTGGTGATTGTATATGGGATGGATCCCCAGGTGGGGCAGTCTCTGGCTGGTCATTCCTTCAGTCTCTGCTCCACACTTTGTCTCTGTAACTCCTCCCATGTATATTTTGTTCCCCCTTCTAGGAAGGATTGAAGTATCCACACTTTGGTCTTCCTTCTTCTTGAGTTTCATGTATTTTGCAAATTGTACCTTGGGTATTCTGAGCTTCTGGGCTAATATCCACTATCAGTGAGTGCATATCATGTGAGTTCTTTTGTGATCAGGTTACCTCACTCAGGATGATATCATCCATTTGCCTAAGAATTTCATAAATTCATTGTTTTTTATAGCTGAGTAGTACTCCATTGTATAAATGTACCACTTTTTTTTTTTTTTTTTTTTTTTTTTTATCCATTCATCTGTTGAAGGACATCTGGATTCTTTCCAGCTTCTGGCTATTATAAATAAGGCTGCTATGAACATAGTGGAGCATATGTCCTTATTACATGTTGAGGACACATGCTCCAATAGGCCAGCCCTTGCTCTTGGCTGTAGCCTTATGTGCTGGACCATTACTGCCTCTTTTGGTCTAATCCTGTACACTCCAATCAGAGTGGCTCATTAAGCTTTGCTTATAGCACCCTAGACTTCTCAAGCTTAATTTAAAAAATGAGGATTTTTAGATTATATAAGTTTCCTGTAAATCACAGAATTTGTAAATGAATCTTTAAAAAGGCAGATAAACATCTAATACCTAGGATCAGTTGGATCCAGGATTCCTGTTCATCTGCTATATCTTCTTTGTTCTCTCTCTCTCCCTCCCTCCCTCCCTCCCCCCCCTCTCTCTTTCTCTTGCTTTCTTTAGGAAAGACAAGTCAAACCAATAATGCATGCATTTACCTCAGAGCAGTACCATTCCATCTCTCCATCTTTTTGATGCTGGGTAGAGACACTGATGCTGTTCTTTTGGATGAAGAGTGTTTGCTGAGGCAGCAGATTCCTCTGATGGAGTCTTTATTTGCATATTAAAATATAATAGGTCCACAGTCTTCATCTTGGACCAAAAGGAACATAAAAGGCGTTTGATCTTTGGCTCATGATGTAGCTCCTGGGGTCTTGGATAGATTATTTCTGAGTAGGTGCCCTTTGCCCAGAATTCCAGTGAGTACTCCAGGGTCAAAGATAAACTGTGTATCCAGAGATGAAAGGACAGTTGTTTCCCCACAAAACCTCATAAATCAGTTTAGATATCTTTCCCGTCTTTTTTTTTTTTTTTTTTTTTTTTTTTTCTGGCACCACAATATTGGGACTGTTTGATGCATTTAACTGAAGCTATTTGTATTGGGCCTTTCCTTTTTCTCTTGTGATGAAAAGCGTTGCCTAAAAAAGAAAGAAAGAAAAAAAACCCAGCTGATAAACCGAGCATCCACTCTTTGTCAGGCTGAGGGTCCAACATCTGATTGTACTTAGCGAGGAGGAAACTTGAAGAAAAAAAAAACTCACCCCAACTTTCATTTCTTGTTTCTTTTATCCTTAAGCTCAGCAATAAACTAGCACTCTTTGGTTAAAAAGTCAAGGGAACAGATGTATAATTCTGGTGCTTCGGCATCTAGATTTCAAATGGAGCATGTAAATTATGAGAACCTGTCTCCGCTTCGCTGGGAAAGTTGCAGAAGCACGTGCCCTGCTGCTGTCTGTCATTTTGCTTCCCACCACCTTGGGAACAGCTCCTCCTTCCGGCTGGCTTTGTCCTTCGAAGCCGCTGAAACGGAACCCCGTAAGGAGGCCATGCTGTTTCGCGGGGGAAGAGACAAGTGGTTGCACCGTGGGGAACTTTACCACTAAAACCTGGCAGCAGATGGGTCAACGGGGACAGCTTGGGACCAGTACTGCATCATATAATTAGGAGCACACTTCAGGGTCAGCAAGGCAAACACAAACTTTTCTTCCTGAAGGTCTGGGCTGAGTTCCATCTGCCCTTTCGACCTTAGAAAAGGTATGCCACAGTTTCTGCTCTGAATCCCGAGGATAAAAGAGTCTTTAGAGGGCTCTTGAGAAGGAGTGAGAAAATAATGTATGAAGAATGTTTAGTATAGTGCTTCCATGTCTTGAAAAACAGTAGAACTCATTATGGCTTTACACGAAACTGGTATTGATTAAGTGGCCATGAACAAATGAGACTCAAAAGCTGTAAGGACTTTTGGAACCAAGTGCAAATGGTCTTTGAGATGGACGGTGGTTTTTCAGCATGCTTGCATGTTCCAGACTTAGCTCAACCCTCCTTTTAGGAAACCACACTACTACTAGACTCCAGTGCAGCAAGTACAGCTACGTAAGGTGTTTCCCATACCTGCCGAAGTGCCTGCCACTCAAACTTGTTCAGTAGGGAATAAAACCAACGTGTGCTATCAGACTAGACTTATTATTTTTTTCCTTTGTGTTTCAGTTTTTAAGTACTTCCAAAGAGTTAATGAGCATAGCATTACAAACTGTTTAATGCACGACACAGGTTATTAAACAGCTTAATATGTCGAGAAAGTGAAAAAAATTGGTATATTAAGGGAAATCACTAATCCATGTGTGAAAATATGGTTGGAACCCCATTTATTCTTTTTTTTTTTTTTTTTAAAGGTAAAACAAAATTTTAATTAAAGATAAATTATTCTTCACAAACGTCAAACTAAAGACTGAACTTCCACAAACCTGTACTCAGGATTAAACATTCGATTTAATTTTTTCCCCACTAATTGTTGGTAGGCTTTTGAAGTCATTCCTTATTCTCCAGCTTTCATGTTTTCTGACAGCATCGAAGGTCTTCCTTTTACACAGAGGCAAGTTCAGGTCAGGATCCACATGCTGTGTTTCTGTGGCTGCCCCCTCTGCCTTGGCTTTTAGTTCAGTTCACTGTCGCGCCCCCTCCTTGCTCTCCCAGGGTCCCACAGACATTCCTTCTCAGACTCCCTGGCCAACTGAGTCTCACTTCAATCTCCGTTCCTGTGGGTGGTCTGGCTCCTGGGAACCCCATTTATTCTATAGCGAGCAGAAAGCACCCTTTTGGATGCCTACTTTATACTTCAGACTCAGTTGAGTCAATGTATTGAGAAGAGAGCAGCAGTTACAGAATTATGGGTTGCCAGACAGCCCACGGAGACGTCCTGAGGCAGACAATCTCCTGATATCCCCAAATTGTCTTCCAGATTTATAGTCTCTGCTTCCTTTTCTTAGTAATTAAGATTTTAAAAAGGTGTTAGTGAGCCAGGAATGATGGCACACAGCTGCAATTCTAGTAATTGAGGAAGTCGATGGGTGCTGAGGTTCAAGGTCACTGTTGGTCACATAGTGATGCTGCAATTCTAGTAATTGAGGAAGTCGATGGGTGCTGAGGTTCAAGGTCACTGTTGGTCACATAGTGATTTTCAGGTCATCTTGAGCTACCTGACACCTTGTTTCAAAAATAATGCCCCCCACCCAAGCCAGTGCTGGTCTCTTTTCTCCAAACTACCCTTTTAAAGGGTGATGTACAGACTCCTGGATTTTGTCATGGCCAGCCAGCAGCTTTGTTCCCTTAGCAGATGGAACCCATAGTGACCCTTATCCACCATTTCTACCCCTTCCAACCAACTAAGGTAGGATGATCAGAGGAAGAGCATAGCTGGTCACTAAATACCTGCCACAGGGAGTCATAGGTTTCAACATTGGAAAAAGAGGGAACTTCTAAAATGTTGTCTTTTCTTACTGGGGAGCAGAACCAGAGAGAAGCAGCTGACTTACTGGTGGGAGTCAGTCTCGACCATCTGCACACACATCCCATGTTTATTTAGGCCACATCTAGGAGAAGTAAGCAGTTCATTGTCTCTCTCACCCCTTTGTTCTTCTCCCTAAACTTTTCTGGAGTCTTAATGATGGTTACTCAACAAGAGCATTGCGCTGTGATTGCGTGGATTAAGTTGGGTGTTTGTTCACTGAGATGGTTAAGGCTTTTTCTTAAGGAGTCAGTTTATAAAGGGCCACCATGGACAGATGAAATGGCATGATGTCCTGTGGCCTTGAGTGTTAAAAAAAAACCCTTTCAATATTATTCATATTCTTCCCTGGGAGAGGGGCCACACACAGCCCCATCCCATACAATTTATCACCAGGTTCTTTCTGCCCTCACAAAGTGCTTACTGTAATAAGAGTGCTAGGAAAAATAATTTTTCCATCTTGCCGTAATTCTAGTGATACTTTTCGCACCTCTTAAATAGTCGCACCCTAGGTAACTCTTGTTTGACCCACCCCTTAATACAGCTCCATATGGAATGGAGGAAAAAAAGAGGAAAGAAGAAATGTGTGGTAATGAAGGATCATGGGAGATGTTTAAAAGCTCATCAAACACAGATGAATTTGCAATGTGTGTAGCCAGAGTGTAAATCACCATTTGTCGGAATACACCAAAGATCCAGAACGCTAAGAACAAAATCTACTTTAGTTCATTTCCCTCCACTCCTAATGAAGGAAATAACAAACTAGAAACTGTAGACTTTATATTCTTTCAGAGGGGGTTCTTTTTTCTTATGGCGAGAGGCAATTTCTTTTTCAGTTGAAAGTGAAAAGTTCTCAGTTCATAATACTTGGTTGTCACTCATCATTGGTCCAGGGAACACCTTTCTCATTTTGTTATTTTTCCTCCTTATCCTTCAATCTCGATACCTGGTCCCTGACTGCAATATGTCTCCACGCTAGTGTGTTGATAACACAGCTTTTGAAATGCATTCTAGTAAAAATATCAAGCATTGTTCAAGACGTGCTTGTCTTCTTCACTCTTTGTTTAAACCCATTTTTAAGATTAATGCTGCTATAACTGCAATTATCTCTCTATTTTTAACTCCTGTAACTTACTCTATAGGATGGGCTCACTTTATTTTTTAAGTCTTTTAAAAATTGTGGTAACATAGCCACAATCAAGATCTTACAAGATAATATAAGCTGAACGTGGTTGCACATGCCTTTAATTCCAGTACTTGGGTGTCTGAGGCAGGTGGATGTCTGTGAATTTTAGGCAAACCTGGTCTATATGCAGAGATGTAGGCCATCCAGAGATACAGAGTGAGACCCCGTTTCAAAAAAAAACCCCAAACAAAAATCAACCAACCAACCAATCAAAATCCCAATCTTACCATTTTTACTGTTTGTGTGTGTGTCTGTGAGTATGTGTGTGTGTGTGTGTGTGTGTGTGTGTGTGTGTGTGTGTGTGTGTGTGTGTGTGTAGAGGTTTGGCATGAGACATGCTCACATTCTTCTGCATCCATATCCCCGTCTGGATTCAGAGTTTGCATCTTTCCATGCTGGACCTCTATCTTTTAGACACTAACTCCCCAGTCTTCCTGAACCCCAGACCTTGGCTGCCATTTTGTCCACTGGGTTTTATTGTTCCCCCACAGATGGACACATAGCTTGTCCTTAAGACGTGTATTACACGGTAGCCAGTGACCTTATGCCTTTGCTTTTAAGAAATGTGCAAGAATTTCCGTGTCACATAGATTCTGGAGAGACCTGAGAGACAAAGAGGACGTGTTACCTTCTACAATGGCCGTGCCAATTTCTTGTGTCCTGGAAAGTGTGCCAGCTTTCCCAGCTTCTTACAACAGGTTGTCCCTGAAATGATCTCAACTTATTATTTTTTCCACCCCAATAGTAATATTTTATACCATTTTTTGTTATTGTTTGTGGAAGAGTCCCAGCATTTTGTAATGTTCTCAGCAGTTATTTGGGGATTGTCTGCTTCATACTTTTCTCCTTTAAGAACTTGAGCTTCATGTTTTATTTCTTACTGATTTTCAGAGGTTTTTCTTTTTTCTTTTGTATATTATACATGGTAAATTCTTGCTGTTTTTTATGTTATGAATATTTCAGTTCAAACGCATCGATTTGTTTGTTTTGCTTTTAGGGTTCTGTTCCAGAACTCTTTTCTCAATGCCCATGTAAAAAATGCCCTACATTTCCTTTAAATTTCACTTTGCAGCTGTTCTAGCTTTCTATAGTTCTACATGTGCTCAATACTTGTGCTCCTCATGTTCATGTCTTTAGCTGATGTGCAGAACATCTTTTTAAAGTTACAGATCCACATGTTTAGCCTTATCATGATCTTTTTCCTACTGTAAGTTTTACTCTTCCTCCCTTCCTTCCTTCCTTCCTTCCTTCCTTCCTTCCTTCCTTCCTTTCTTTCTTTCTTTCTTTCTTTCTTTTTTCTTTTTAAAGATAAGTCTCACTATGCAGTTCTGGTTGGCCCATCTCTACCTCTGGAGTGTGGGATGAAAGGCATGGAGCACCATGCCTGGCTCCTATCAGAGTTTCCAGCCCATCATTTTTTCACAGCAATGGACGTCCATCAAGTTCTTGCTTCCGTGTTGTGATGTTCTGGTCGTGAGATCCTCTTTGTCTCGTGGTTGATGTGTCTGTTCCTGATTCTGAAACCAGCTTGTTCTCCTAGCCCTGTCATTTGTCTCCACGGATGGTGGAGGGAGTCTCTGCTTTGTGCTTATCCATTTCAGAGTGGCCTTAGCTATTCTATATTGATATTAGAATGGGGAGCTGGAGAGATGGCTCAGTGGTTAACAACACTCAGCAAGAGGACTCAGGTTTGAGTCCCAGGACCCACATGGCAGTTCACAACTGTCTGTAACTCCAGTTCCATGGAATTTGATGCCCTTTGATAACTTCCACAGGTACCAGGCATTAACATGGTTCACAGACATGCATTCAGGCAAATCAACATAGACATAAAAAAAAAAAAAAGAAAAGAATGGGTTAGAGGTATTACCTTTAAAATTTCACCTTGGAAACTTGATGGTATTCTGTGGACATGTAGATTAATTTGGAGAGCCCTGAGACCTTTTCTCTAAAAGGTCATTCTGTATAGCTCATTTTCTCAAAGCTCAAACCACTGAGAGCTTTCCATCACACCAACATTCCCTTATGTTCTTCAACAGGATATTGTTATTTTTAACATGATAAGGGTTATATACATCCTCATAGGGAAATATTTATTCTATATACACTACTTTGCTACTATTATAAGAGACGTCTTATTTTCAATGTTATTACTGCTAATACATAGGAATATTAGTTTTGTTAAATTTATAATACTGCAACTTTTGTTAAACTCTACATTTGAGTACTTTTGTTGATTTTTCTATGTGGATAGTACTATTATTTGAAAATAACAGGTTTTACTTTTTCTAACTAATCCTAATATTTCACTTATTCTTTTGGGAAACCTATAGGACTTAAAAATTCTTTTTGAACTATATTAAATGGAGAAGTGATAACAGGATTCTTGTCTTGTGTCCAGTATTATTTGGAATACTTTTCTCCTTGACATAAGATGTTTGATGTGGGATTTTGGTAGGAAGCAGGAATTTCTAGCCAATAGAATATATCTTCTAATGTGTAGTTAACTCTCTGGGGGGCAAGCTCTGCCAAGTGCTTAGGTAGTCAAGTGCCTTTTATCCTTCTTATCACATGGGAAGAAAGAAAGAGAAGAGAAGGTGGAATTGTGAAGCATCTCTCTCATGCCAGGGAATCCAGGTATGCTAAGCTAGAACTGGAGATTATGATAAAGGAGTCAGAGGGACATAGGTAGCCAGGGAAAGAGGAGGGCTCCTTGAAATGGAGGCTTCTGTTTACAGAAGACATTGTAGGGAGAATGGTGGGAAGATATGGGGATTGGTTTCTAAACAGGACCAGTGGGAAAGAATGGAGGACCCAGGTCCCTATAAAATACTCACGCTAGTGCTTGTATATTAGACTTCCAGTCGTAGACCTCCCCCATCCTGAAGGGATAACGCTGCTATTTTCCCTTTGTCTGCAGCCTGCTCTTTTGTTCAGTTTTTGGTCGGTGCCAGAGGATGTACTTGGCAATCCTCGTGTATGACCGCCAGCACTCCTGTTACAATGGGTGGACTTCAGTGAACAGTATCACTGTCAGATGGTTTGTGAGTTTTCTTTTAGAGTTTCTTAGGGAGCAGTTGAAGGGCTACAAGAAGGGAAATCATATTAAAACTGCATAATGCTTTGATTAGAAGGGAAAAATGTGATGTAGATTTCTTGAGTATTTATTATTTGTCAAGATCTGAGTTGGGAGATTTTAAAGTGATGTTCCAGGCCACATAACAAATCTTTGAGACATATATCATAGTATGAGATATAGTACGTTATAAGATATGTAGTAGAAGTATAACAAAGACCAAAGAAGATAACACTGAGTCCAAGTTCTTGTATCTTGTATCTGTAAGTTTGTGTGGTAGAATCCGTGTTCAAGCTCATGTCTCTTCCCAAAGCTTGTGTCTTCCCTCCACTGTGTACTCTGTTTCTCAGCAGATGTCTCATGAAAGTGACACTTACTTAGCCTTCAAAGATAAACGTAACAGGTTCTTTCTAAGATAGAGAAAAAGAACTAACGACAGAAAAAGAGGAGTTAGGCTGCAATGGTCTCTAGGGCTCAGCAAAATACACAGAAGTAACGATAAGGCCAGTCATTAGTAGTGCGAATGCTATAAACACACATTTATACGTAGAAGGTCTTTATTTTTATTGTCAGAAGAGGGAGAGCATGCAAATACACATATTCAGAGAAATGACAGTTCCTTTATTTAAAAACAAAATGTAAGCTAATCTATAATAAACTATGTAGTATGTTTTACACAAAAATGTTTCAAAGTATGACTTGAGGTGGAGAATTTTTATAATTTGAATAAATTTTGATTTAAACACTGAGAAAGAGGTTAGTGGGAATACATTGATATGCAAGAAAGTAAAGATGTTCTCATAAAAAGTGGTAGAGCCCTGTCAAAAGGATGATAGGAACCAGCTGGAACCAGCTTGCCACATCTGGGAAAATTTGAACACAGAAAGAAGCAACCCATTGAACAAAATAAGATCTCAGGAGTCTATACTGGAGGTAATGAAATAAACAAAAAGAAGAGAAAAAGTTTCTTGTCTGAAGTAGATAAATGAGGAAGGAGGGGTATTGGTAAGAATAAGTAACTTAAAGCCATTATAAAGTGGAAAGATGGCTCAGTTGGAGGTGTACTTGGCACATACTATGAAGACTTCAGTTTGGAACCATAAAATCCACAGAAAGAGCATTGGAAGGGGGGCCGTGGTAGGCTTATCCATATGGATCCCTGAGGCTTGCTGTCCAACGGGTCTAGCTCAATCAATGAGCTTCAAGTTCAGTGAGAGGCCCTGCATCAAAAGCAAGATGGATAGTCATGATAAAGACATCCAATGCAGACCTCTGCCCTTCACGTGTACATTTACATATGTACACATACATCCATACACACATGCACAAATAAAAGCATGTAAACATATCCACACAGACACACAGACACACATACACACAGACATACAGACACACACACACAGACACACATACACACAGACACACACAAACACACACACAGAAACACACACACACAGACACACACACACATACACACACACAAACACACACACACAGACACACACACACACAGACACACACACAGACACAGACACATAGACACAGACACACACACAGACACAGACACATACACACACAGACACACAGACACACACACAGACACACACACAGACACACACACACAGACACAGATACACACACAGACACATACACACAGACACACACACAGACACACACAGACACAGACACACACACACAGACACACACACAGACACACAGACACACACACAGACACACACAGACACACATACACACACACAAACACACACATAGACACACACACAGACACACACACAGACACAGACACACAGACACAGACACACAGACACAGACACACAGACACAGACACATACACACACAGACACACACACAGACACACACACACATACACAGATACACACACAGACACATACACACAGACACACACACAGACACACACAGACACACACACACACACACACACACTATTGCAAAGGCAGTCTCAGTTTTAATTCCTCAGTGGATATTTCAAATAAGTGTAAATTTATATGTAGAACTTTATATGTTCAGATTCTCACAATGTTCCTCCATAAATTATGTATTAGGTGCAAAGGGGAAAGGCAGCAGATACGGAGTGGAGAAACTGGGTAACACTTTTCCATGCTAATAGACATTATACCAGCAGTGATGGCCTCCTATGGCTCCAGATGCACGACTCTAAGTGGACACTGTGACTTCATATGTCCCCTGGCTGAGCCTGTGTAACCTGAAGCCAACTGAAAGAAAACATCTGCCAAGCCCAGATTGAGGAACATTCTGTAGTACAGATGACCTCTACTGAAAGGCTGTGGAATTGTTCCAGATTTAAAAAGAACAAAAAGATAGGACACATAATCAAATGTATGGTCATTCCCCTTGGTAAGGAAAATGTATTCAAAGATATTACTGACCATACTGGCTTATGAACTGTAGACTAAGCTCTTGTATTCTGATTAGGAGAACTACTTTAGCATCATGAAAATGTACCCATATTATTATTATTTTTTTTAAAGATTCACTGTATTTTTACTTATGTGAACACATGTGTTTCTGTGTGGGAGCATGCACATGTGAGCAGAGTGCCCTTGGAGGTTCAAAGAAGGCATGATATATCCTAGAGCTGACGTTACAGGTGGCTAGACCTGATGTAGGTGCTGGGATATGAACCCAGGTCCTCTGGAAGGGCAGTATGCACTCCTAACTGCTGAGCCGGTTCTCCAGTCCTGCTTATTGTTAAAAAATATATGCTGCCGTATTTAGAGAAGGGCATCCTGAAGTGACTGAGAAAATAAATGTGGCAGCATGGTGAACATCTATGGCCAGTTGAATAAAGCATCGAAGCTGTCGAGGCACGCCTGTGAGTCTCCTGGAGTCTTGATACAATGGGAAAGAATGATGCTCCCATGTATTGCCCTCAGTATTAGTATTAATATTTTTGTATGAAGGGCAGAATGAAGCTTCGATTTCATCCATGTTACCTCTGTTGTTTCACTGAGACACTTTGGGGGCAGTTTGGACCCCACTGTGTGGGTCAGAGTGGTGCTCTCTTTCTCTTGGGGGTCTCCATTGAGTCCTACCTCGTTACCTTTTGACTTTATGCTGGCTGTCATCATGTTTTGGATCCTCTCAGAACATGGAATGCTTTTCACATTTCCCTGCCAACAGCCAGCCTTTGCTGCATACCCCTGCCTCTAGCAAGTGTGGTAAAGCATCGATTCATGGGAAAAATACATTAAGATTTCCAAGTTGAAAATACCCTATGGCTGTTATTGTATGGACAATTTCTTTCATTATGTATTTCAACCAAAGGTTAAGTTAGTGTGGTTTTAGTCCTTCAGTCCACTCACCATGAAGGAGAAAAATTGATGAAGTCCTGTTTATATGTGGAACTTAGTCTCCTTGGAAGAGTGCTGTAAACAGCATAGTATGCTGGCTGGTGGCTTCTCCTCATTGTTTACTGTGAGTTCTAGGGGGAGTGAAGAAAGGATATCTTCTTGAGCGCGGACCATTTATTCTTTTAAAAAAGGTTAACTCATATTCAGGAAGATTTAAAAGAAGGGAGGTGGCCATTAGGTCAGCAGGCTGGTGGCTTGGAGACACTGAAGGAAGTGGGAGACCCCCAGAAGGAGGTGTGGACTGTGGCTGGCAGTCAGCTGTGTGAGCTGAAACTAATGTTGGGCTCATGAAGCACTGAGGCCAGAGCTGTGCTGGCAAGCAGTGGATGGGATCATGGGAATGGGAAAGGAGCAATGGTAGGGATATGGGTGACTCACAGGAGACTGGGTAGTTGCAAGGGACTGATGCTTCTGAGAAGTGGGAGTCTGGGGAAAGGCACCGTACATCAGCTACCCCATCTGAATTCAGTTCAGGAGACACTTGTTAGGTGTCACCCCTCTCTTCCATCCATGCCCTAGCCCCTGGCATCTGTGAATGCCCTGCCTTACATGGCAAAAGGTAATTTAAGAGTTTAATGAAATTAGTGATATCAAGGCAGAGATGATGTGGCTAATCCAGGTGGGCCCACAGTGATGACAATTTTTTTTTAATTAAGAGGGAGCCAGCTCATGAGAGAGGACTGGAAGATGTTATGATATTGGGGTTGAAACAGGAAAGAAGGCAAGCCAAGGAGTGAGTGCAGAGGTCCACTTAGAAGCTAAATGTTGAAGGAAGCATATTTTTCTACATCCCCTTCTGAGGGCTAGAACCTGAGAATACCTTGATTTTAGCCCAGTGAAAGCAGGTTTTGATGAATGTACAGCAGCACTACAAGGCAATGCATTTTTGAAGCCACTGAGCATGTGGCAATCTATAACCATGACCCGAGGAGCTAACACAGTGAACAAGCACCAAATGGTGCAGAAGGCTGAGAAGCCTGAGGCCAGGGCTGGACTCTAATCTTTACATGATCATCATCCCCATGGCCCAAGCTGGTGATGCCTAGATTTTAATGTCCAGGGAAGTTATGTGGAGAAACTTCCCAAAATGCAGAATCTGACGGACAGCATTGAGGTAACCCTCAGTGCCTACATGTCCAAGAAGTACCCAGGAGAGGCGAGGCAGGTCTGGACACTGCACACCGTTTCATCAAAGTCTAGTGGGTATATCTGTCTATATAGGGCTGGGGAGCTGCAAACATCCAATGAGTTTGCTTGTTGTAATGGCAAAAGGTTATGGTTTGGGGCATAAAAAGATGCTTGATCTAAGGCATCTTGGTCTAAAGACCTGGATCTAAAGCTTAAAGATCAGATACCTGTGAGTGCTGAGAACCCAGTGGTCCAGCTCTCTTAAAAGATTATTTTGATGATGAAAGCAGAGGACACAGTGACAAGAGTGTGTACTTGAAAAGCACCGTGTCCAGACTCTGAAGGTCCACTGAAGATCCATTTGGAAACCCAAATGACCAACTTAAAGGAAACCGCCATCTGCAACCCAGTAATGAAACGGTTCTCGGATTTCCCAAGAGTATGTGTTGAATTGGTATTCTTTTCTTTCCTTGATTATTACAGAAAAGCACACCTTTAGAACTTCATGTTGCACATCTATCTATCTATCTATCTATCTATCTATCTATCTATCATCTAACATATTATCTATCTCTTCTCTCTTGTCTATCATCTATCAAATCTATCACCTATCTATATATCTATCCACCTATCTCTCATCTATTGATCTGCTATCATCTACCTACCTATCTAATCTATCATGTATGTATGTACCTATCTTATCTATCTATCTATCTATCTATCTATCATCTATCTATCTAATCTATCATCTTCTAACTATCTGTCCATCTATTCATAATAATTCATAATAATTCCAGAAGGAAACACTTTATCCTAAAACCACAATTGTCGAAAGGGGATGATTACAATGTGGGCCATGTTACAATGTTGGGAGACTTTAAAATTATTATTATTATTACTAGCATGGGGTGAATAGAAGCTAGAAATGCTATCACACATGCTGCATTTATGAGATATTTCCCACAATGCCTCACTGCCAGTCAAGGCTTAGAAACCATGTAATAGAACAGTGGGTTGAGCTTAGCAGTCATCATAATCTTCTAAACAGCTTGCTAGGAAAAAAGATTCCTTATTTCCTCTCCCTCCTCTCTCTTGCTCCGATTGAGTAAGTCTGGGAGGAGGAAGCTGAAGACTTGCCATTTAGCAGGTCCTGAGGCAATGGTCATACAGTGAGCGTGTCGGTACCGAGAACACTGGCTTAAAGAGGAGCAGCTTCACGTTACTGGCACCTCCCGAGTCTATGCTTTCACTCATATTTAATTAGGCTGCTCATGTGTCTCTGGTGTGTTGCAAAACTCTCTTGGGCACAGGCTAGGCCTCCCCCTGCCCTTAGCTTGTAATGCCACGATGAAAACACTGTAGACCAGATGGTTCCATTTGACTGTGTGGATTTGGCATCATTTAAATGACTCGAAGGACTTAGGAGAGAGTTGTTGGTCTGGGAAGATTGGAGAGCTGGGACAAGTGAAGGTGGTAAGAAAAGAAACTGCTATTTTTGTTGTATTTAATGCCTTCCAATCTCTGATCCTGGAGACTCAGCACACCTGTGCAGCGCAGTGTACTTTTGGGGAGAAAAAAAAAGGAGGGTGTTCTAGTCAAGATGATCATCAACTTAACTGTTCACTGTCGTTGCAGCTATAGAGTCTAAAGCAGCCGTTCTCAACATTCCTGATGTTTCAACCCTTTAATACAGTTGTATTAACCCCCAACCATAAAATCATCTCATTGCTACCTCATAGCTGTAATTTTTGCTACTGTTTTGAATCAAAATGTAAATATCTGATATTCAGGATATCTGATGTGCAGGGTTCCAGCCCACAGGTTGAGAACCACTGCTCTAAAGATTAGAGAAAGTACCCAAGGAGCTAAAGGGATCTGCAACCCTATAGGTGGAACAACATTATGAACTAACCAGTACCCCGGAGCTCTTGACTCTAGCTGCATATGTATCAAAAGATGGCCTAGTCGGCCATCACTGGAAAGAGAGGCCCATTGGACTTGCAAACTTTATATGCCCCAGTACAGGGGAACGCCAGGGCCAAAAAGGGGGAGTGGGTGGGTAGGGGAGTGGGGGTGGGTGGGTATGGGGGACTTTTGGTATAGCATTGGAAATGTAAATGAGCTAAATACCTAATAAAAAATGGAAAAAAAAAAGAAAAAAAAGATTTTTCTCTCTCAGGCCCCTGGCATTGTAATCTTCATTTTTCTCTCTATCAACTGTGTCTCCAACTCCTGCTCATTCAGCTCAAGGGCACAGCTTATTGACCCCCAACAGACCTATGAGTAAGTAGGGCCAGGGAGTGCTCAGGACCTGTTGATCAGAAAACACTGGCTAGTGAGCTCAAAATGAATTGATGGGTGAGGATCCAGGTCAGAGGTCAGGAGTACACTGTCGTGCCCTGGAATGGTAGTGCTCAGCACTGAAGAGAGGCCTGGCGCTGCCCCTTCCTACATGGCTTCTGCTCGGTAGATGGGTACAGAAGGTCCTGGCTTTGGAGTATGGAGCTGGTTAGTCTGAAGAATTGGGCACACTTGGGGTGGAGAAGAAATCTTCTCGATACTGGGGAGTAGTATGGAGTAGAGAAGGTGACACAGGACATTTCAGAAGTTCTGCTAATACTGTGAAGACATGTTTGTCTTACTGCTTTTTTAGATACTCATAATAGATAATTTATATTTAATTATCTATTATCTTTTTAATGTTAACCAAAGCCTGCAGTCGATAGCCCAGTTACCATCAGCAGTGGAGGGAGGGGTTCTCCCTTGGTATTAGACAAAGGAAGAGGGAATCTGTACTTAGTTATATCTTCTTCAAGACCTGTGCTCTTTAAATAAAGTAGGAAGCACTAGGTCACAAGTTGTTAAGTTCTTTGAGGGGTTATTTATTTATTTTTCCATAGAGAGAGATTCGCACTCACTTAACCTCCCAAGATGAGGTTGTGTCTCTAATATTATAGCCTGCTAAAATGTAGCCACTCTCTCAGGAGAGTCTTTGTTTTTTAAACGCTGTTTCCCTTTCAAATATTTGAAATTTACTAGTATATGAAGATGCCCACTCCTTTTCATTTTTATTTGTGATTCTAAGGAAGGAAGAGTGGACTTTTCATTTTGATAGTACTGGACGCCATCTACATAATGTTCATGACAGTCTTGGGCTACAGAGTAGTTCTCGAAAGCACGCTGGTCCCTCAGGTGTACATCTTGGCCTCAGGGATGCCAGTCCACCTTTGTGTGAGTCCTCCCTGAGCTACGCATAAAATGGTATTGCATTTCCCAAGAATAGGGTTGAGTTGTACCCAGCACGCTGAAGAGCCAGGAAAAGCTGGGTACCAGCTGGAGCAAGCAACAGACCGAGATGAAGGCCCAGTGTGGTTTAGGGGTCACAAGGGCCTAGCAGTCACCTGCTTTCACGTGAGGGGAATCTCAGAATCCTAAAATAGAAGGAACAAAAGCTGCCAGTGTGGTAATTCTAACAGGAGATACAGGACCTACAGCCAGTACTGTCATTTGGCTACAGCTAGACCAGAGATTGCTTATGCCCAAGGTCAGGATGTGATACATGCCTTAGACTTTGTGTTAAAATAGGATATTTAAAACATAGCATTTAAGTATGCTCTTCTTTAAGATCCCTCTTTCTCTCCCTAGAGTCCCAGCTCTCTCTGTGGCCTCCCTGGGCTGTACCCTGAGCCTCTGCTCTCTGTGCTTCCTGCACCTTCTTCCGGTAGCAACCTTCCTCTCTGTACCTACAGTGCCTGCGCTGGGAGTGTGGCGGCAGCCTCTCCTCAGCGCCCACTAGGTGACGCCTGAGAATGGAGCCGGCTCTCCACCCTGTGAGCTGCTTTCTCCCTCCCCTCAGGCCCGCATCCTAAGAGTGTCAGGAGAGTAGTTTCCTCGCTCTTCTTTATTTTCTTAAGGGAGAAGGCATTGATGTTCTGCTCAGTTGAATCATAAAAGCAGAAAACACTTCAAACCCCACATAAGCCCAGCACCTTTCGATTTCTGGGTAGGATCCTCAGAGGTTTACAAATGTACCCCCCCCCCCCCAATCCTGGTACAAACCGAACTTGCTGGAAAGAAGATTGGAGACAGGTGAGATTGCCTCTTGTGCCCAGGTGGCTTATGAAATTGAGTGGGGTTCAGAATCACCTGGGAGAGGTGGTGAGCGCACAGATTTGTGAGTTTTGCACACACTTTCTGGCTTAGGTAGTGGGAGCAGGACTTTCTGTCTCTAACACCTTTCTAACAAGGCTAACTGTTAGTCTGGGGACCTCAATTTAGACAACAACAACCCCCCAAATTACAGCCCAAGAGTGTTGAGTTGTATGTGGAAGAGAGGAAACAGAGAGGCAGAGACCACGCTGTGATTGGTATAAACAGATTCCCTCTTAGGCTGTAGCCAAAGGGACTTTGACTCTTTCTGATTTAGGTGCCCCCAGCATTCTCCTCACGGGAAAGAATGGCATGAGCACAGTGTGCTTTTGTTAGATAAATGCAATAGTAATTCAGGGACAAAGAACCAGGCAGCTGGTCCATTGCAGGAGATACATGGAGGTGATTTATTTAAATTTGGTTGTTTTTCTAGTAGGGAAATAAAACGTTCTCCCTGTATTGCAGGTGTTCAAGTGCCTTTTAAATGGCTGAATACTTAAAGTGACAGTCAAGGTTAAGAAGGTTATGTGAATCTTCTATCTATCTATCTATCTATCTATCTATCATCTATCTATCTATCTATCTATCATCTATCTATCTATCGTCAGGACTTCCTAAACATCCTAAGTTTTTAAAATAAAGAGACAGTGGGTATGTGATATGTATATGGAAATATAATTATTCGTTACCCTCAACTTGCTTCCTAAATGTTAGCACTGTTCTGAGCCTGCTGTGTGACTTGGCCTCTTTCTGTAGCTTGTTGGATGCTGACATCGTTCTCTTAAACTATCCTATGTATCAGAAGACAGAGTCTGTGATGCTCTCTGCACTGTAAGTGAAAGCTGTGGTCCAGGGAAATGAACTGATAGGCAGTTGCTGACTTGGCATCCAAACTGGAAACAGGAGCTTCCCCCATTTTGAGTTTCTCGGCTGTCTCTAATTCTCAGCCCTGTCCTTCACCCTTAACTCTATTAAAGCAACTCTCCCTCAAATTCCCACTAAGAGTTCTGCAGTTGGATCTTGTCCACACTGGTGACAGGGACCCCCTGAAGAGATGGTATCCTTCCCACACTGAAATGCTCATGGAAGGCACTGCAGGCAGGCAGGCAGGCAGGCAGGCAGGGAGGCAGACAGGGAGGCAGA
Source organism: Mus musculus (assembly GCF_000001635.26). Lineage (NCBI taxonomy): Eukaryota > Metazoa > Chordata > Mammalia > Rodentia > Muridae > Mus > Mus musculus. The sequence goes on from NC_000085.6 coordinate 25,715,087, forward strand.
CAGGCATTTTTCCATTCATAGAATGACTGTGAAATCCCTTTCCATAAGAAAGGTAAAGGTTTTGTTCTCTTCTGGTCCTAATCTCAGAACAATACACCTGCAATGCACCGCCACCCACTGGAAAAAGATCACAGAGTGACTGACAAGGTGAGGTCTTTGTTTGGTTGTATTTCATATCTTTTGCTCTCCAAAATCCTCAACACGTTGGCTATAAATCACTAAAAGGTGGATGTCCTCTGAAATGAATTTTGCATGAAATGTCAGCCAGAGTCTAGGGGACAGCTACAATATTTACGACTGGTGGTATTTCTTAGGGGAGGTAAAAGAAAATGAGGCCAATGTAGTTTAGTTTAGTCCTCTGGGGTGGGGGTGGGGGTGGGGGTGGGGGGTGGGTGGGTGGGGAGGGGAGGAGAAGGGAAAGTTGAAGGACAAATCTCTTTCATTCACAGTGTTTTCCTTCTGCTGTTTTCAGTGCAAATAAAAATTGCTATTCTCAAAGCGGAGGAGTTGGGAGTGTTTATTCATACGGGCAAAGCATGGGTTTTTAGAGGAGTCCAGGCAGCTTCACAAGGAGGGGGGCAATAAACACCCCCAGAACTGTGGGATGCACTTGTTAAGCTAGGGTGGTGGTGGTGGTGGTGGTGATGGTGATGGTGGTTATGGTGGTAATGGTGGTGGTGGTAATGGTGGTGGTGGTTGTTTTACAATGTCCTCTTTCTGAAGGACAGCTCTGTCCTGGTCACAGCTCCTGGTAATTTTGGAGAGAAAATTGCTCTTTATCTGGGGAGGAGGTAGTGCAGAATTAAGGTAACATTCCATTGTCCTTCATCATCGGAGTCAGAATACGCATCTCTGCCTGCCATTTGGGGGCCTGATATTAAGTTAGGTTTCCTACGCTTTCTGCCAACGTTCTCGCTGTCTATGTCTATATACCTTGGACCATTTTTACAGTTTCTGTTTCATTGGGGCTTGACAATGGTTGTCCTGTGTCTGCACTCTGGTGTCACTGAATATTTTGTGTCCATGGCACATCCTCTCCCATTCTCTCTGCCCACATGGCTCTTGTTACAAACAAACAAACAAACAAACAAACAAACAAACTTATTATTGAAATAAGCCATATTTTTTTTCTTTTACCAGTTTACATGTACAGTTCGAGGGCTCCTTTGGTCTATAGGAGCTGTACAGCCATCTCTGTATAATAAGTCTAGGAGATTTTTATCATGCACGAAAGAAACTCCACGTGTATCAAAATTCCATACTGAGAGATACCATTGTCTAAATAGGTAGTTTTTCTATGTTTTTTTTTTTAATTAAGATTTTAGGTAGCACAAAAGTAACGGGTCTCACCGTGTGATATGATCTTCACATGTAATATGGCTACTGTATTTTGTTCTCATCAATTCCCTTCCCCCTCCAGCTACCTCCCTTTCTTCACCCAGTTACTCTTGTCTTCTGCTTTCTTGCCTGTTTTCTTATCAGGAGTATTCCGCTCTTGATTTCCCCACTTTCCTCCCTTCCCATGATCACTTTCGAGTTTTGGGATCTCCTCTCACATGTACAAACACGTAAGTATGTACATATGTATAATTTAATGTTTAACTTTGCATGTATATGGTATTTGTCTTCCTACGTTTGGTTTATTTCGTCTAACGCTATGATCTCTGGCTTCATCCAGTTTCTGCGAAGCTCAAGGCTTCGTAGTTCTTCCTGACTGCATGAAGTTCCATCTTGTGTACATAGCTCATCTTCTTTATCCATTCATCTGTGGATGGACCTCCAGGCTGGTTCCACTTCCAAACTTTGTGTCTCTATGGTAGTAAATATAGATGTGCAATAGTATTGTGCTCAGTTTGACTTAGAGTCTTTTAGAATACAACATGCTCCCAAGGACTATCGCTGGCCCTATGGTGGCTCTGCTCTTAGTTGCATTCTCTTAAACATCCATACTGGTTTTCATAGTGGCTGCACACATTTACATCTCACCAGCAGTGTATAGCGGTGCTCTTGCCTGGAAACGTGACCTACATTGTTGTTGTTTGTTTGTTGATGGGAGTGGCTCTAACGTGGGGGGATGGAAAGTCAGGGAAGTCTTCACCTGCATTTCCCTGAAGGCTAAGGATGTTGAACACATTTTCAAGTACTTATTGGTTATATTTGTATTTCTCGAATTGTTAGTTTGATGATGTCACTGCTTTGATATTTAATTTTCAGCTCTTTCTAGACCCTAGGTAATAATCTAACCTGATGCACATTTGAAAACAGACATTTCCCCTCACTCTGTAGCCAACCTTGTCCCTCTGATAATTGTTTCTTTTGCCACACAGAACTTCTAAATCCCATGTAGTTTCACTTGTCAATTCTTGGAAGCATTTTGTGTGTTATTTGAGGTCATTTTTAGAAACTCCTCGCCTATGTGTGCCTTTATTTTGAAATATTTTTCCTATGTTTTCTTTTAGCAGTTTTCAAGTTTTACATCTTAAAATAAGGCCTCTGATCTGCTTTGATCTGATATATAGGCTAAGAGAGAGGACTCTGGTTCCGTTCTTCTATACATGGAAATCTAGGTTGCCCAGTACCATTTGTTGAAAAGGCGACCTTTTGCTTTGTCTTCACCAAGTGTTCTTGGTGCTTTTGTCAAAAATCACGGGTCAGCCACTGTCCCTCTACAGTTCCCCTGTTGTGTAGGGCCATTTTGGTGCCAGAGTCACACTGATTTTGCCACTACGCTTCTGTAATGCTGTGTGGGGCTGAGTATTTTGATATTGCCAGCATTTTTCTTTCTTTTCTTTTCTTTTCTTTTCTTTTCTTTTCTTTTCCTTTCCTTTCCTTTCCTTTCCTTTCCTTTCCTTTCCTTTCCTTTCCTTTCCTTTCCTTTCCTTTCCTTTCCTTTCCTTTCCTTTCCTTTCCTTTCCTTTCCTTTCCTTTCCTTTCCTTTCCTTTCTTCTTCTTCTTCTTCTTCTTCTTCTTCTTCTTCTTCTTCTTCTTCTTCTTCTTCTTCTTCTTCTTCTTCTTCTTCTTCTTCTTCTTTTCTTCTTCTTCTTCTTCTTCTTCTTCTTCTTCTTCTTCTTCTTCTTCTTCTTCTTCTTCTTCTTCTTCTTCTTCTCTCTCTCTCTCTCTCTCTCTCTTTCTTTCTCTCTTTCTTCCTTTCTCTCTTTTTTTGTGCTTCGTAGAAATTTTAGGATCCTTTTTCTAGTTCTGTAAAGAGTGGCATTGGGATTTGGGGAAGGACTGTGTTGAACCTACATCACTTTTGGTAATGTAGCCATTTTCACAAAGAGGCTCTGCCAATCTAGAATCTTCAGTATGTTAAAATTTTCATGGAGGCAATCTTTTGTTTTGTTGTTTATGTTTATTCCTAGGCACCTAACTTTTTGGAATATGTTTCTTTTCTTTTTTTTAAAATTTATTTATTTTTTATTAGATATTTTCTTTATATACATTTCAAATGCTATCCCGAAAGTTCCCTATACCCTTCCTCCGCCCTGCTCCCCTACCCACCCACTTCTGCTTCTTGGCCCTGGCATTCCCTGTACTGGGGCATATAAAGTTTGCAATACCAAGGGGCCTCTCTTCCCTGTGATGGCCAACTAGGCCATCTTCTGCTACATATACATCTAGAGACACGCGCTCTGGGGGTACTGGTAAGTTCATATTGTTGTTCCACCTATAGTGCAATATGTTTCTTTTCTTGTCTTCATCGCTTGCACATTTGCTAATGGTAGACCAGGAGCTCCTTCTTTTTCTGTGTTAATTTTATATCCTGCTACTTTGTAGACAGGGTTTTCTGGTGGAGTCTTATGATCCCTTTTCCTTGCTTCCAGCAATGATTTTACATCTTGTTTTTAAATATTAATTTTATGCCTATGGGCGTTGTGCCTGCGTGTTATGTCTGTGAACCATGGGTATGCAGTCTGAAGAGACCAGGAGAGAGAGCATCATCTCTTCTGGACTTGATGTTACAGATGTTTTGTTAGTTATCTTTTGTGGGTGCTGGGAACTGAACCGTGGTCCTCTGCAAGGGCAACAAGTGTCCTTAACTATGGAGTCATCTCTCCAACTCCTCATTTTGCCTCTTTAGTTTAACCCTTTTATTCTCTCTTTCTTGATCACTTTGGCTAAAGGTTTGCTCTTTTTAAATATCCAAATTTGGTGTTTTTCTATTATTGGTAGCTATAGTCTGTTTTATTCCAATTCCTAACCTAATGTTTGTTATTGTATGCATTTTACTAGACTTGGGTATAATTTCTCTGGTTTCTATTTGGTTTGTAATCTTTCATCTAACACATTTTGTTGTATTTTTGCTTTCATTCATCTCAGAAATTTTCTAACTTCCCAGTGACTCTGCTTCTGACCCATTGGTTGGTTAGGAGTTGTGCTTCATTTTGGTCTGTGTGTGAGTGTTTTGTGTTTTTATGCTGTTGCTGTCTAATTTGATTGGTGACAACTCTATTGTACAGATTTAGTCTTTTAATGTTTATTGAGACTTGCCTCATGACTTACTTTAGCTACACAGGACAATACGTGCATCCAGATGTTGTGTGCTGTACTGGAGACACCTAGAGATGCTGTGGGTAAAATAGCTGCGTTGGATTTTTCAGGTCAGTTATTTCCATGTTGCTCTTCTGATTATTTGTCAAAGCTATTATCAAAACTGTGGCATTGAATTTTGTAAGTTATCTGTTTCTATATTTGTTCCAATTTTTGGTTAATTTAAGGTCTCTTTTTGGTGAGTATGTTGACTATGGCTAGGTCTTCCTAATGAATTAACTTTATCATTATAAAATACGGACAGTTTTTAAAGAAGTTGTGTTTATTCTAACTCTCCTAGAGTTTCTATTTATCTGATATTTCTTTCCCCAGTGTCTTGCTTTCAGCCTGTGTATCTGAATGTAAAGGACATCTATTACAGATATCATACAATTATACTTGATTGGCAATACAATGAAATGACATGCTCACATTTTGATTACACTGTTAAATCTAATTTTGCTTGCTGTTACCAATGTGGTTAGGCTGATAACTATGTTTATGTTTTATTTTTCCTCATGTATTCTTCTTTCCCTTATTTTTTCTTTCTTTCTTTTTCTCCCTTTCCAACAAGGGGATTAATTGAATTCAAGGCTTTGTATGTGCTAGGCAAGCCTTTGACCTCTGAACTACATCCCAGCCTCTATTTTATGTGTTTTTATCCCACTAACTGGATTTTCCTAGTCTAATATTTCAACTTTAATAACTTTTAGAGTATAGTCTAAAATGATTTTTCCATTTGTCCTGTAGCTTATTATGTACACATTAAATTATCTAAATCTGCTTTATACTTAGCAAACTCAATTCCAATAAAGCATAGAAGCTATTCCTAACCCACTTCATTCCTCACTCTCTTTTTATGGAAAAGTTATACATATTATATTCATTTGTATCACCAACTCAACAGTTCACTTCCAAAGTATTATTTTGTATTATAGTCAGTCTTCAGAATACTGACAGAACTGAAGAGGAGCGTGCATGCACGCGCGCGCGCGCGCGCGCACACACACACACACACACACACACACACAGACTTTTGTGTTCTTTTGAGTTCAAGCTCTCATTTCCTCTTCCCCATGCCTTCTCCCTTCTCCTCCTGCCTTCTCCCTCCTTCTCCTGCTTTCTCCCTCCTCCTTCTGCATTCTCCCTCCTCCTTCTGCTTTCTCCCTCCTCCTTCTGCATTCTCCATCCTCCTTCTGCATTCTTCATCCTCCTCCTGCCTTCTCCCTCCTCCTCCTGACTTCTCCCTCCTCCTTCTGCCTTTTCTCTCCTTCTCCTATGTTCTCCTTCCTCCTTCTCTCCATCCCCCACTCTTCATTTTTGACTCTTTCTTTTTTCTGAACTTAAGTCGCTCTATGGTGTCATTTCTTCACCATAGTAGAGTTTTGATGACATTTCTTTTCCTGGGTAACTTCATCATCCTCATCTTGATTTCCAGATTAAAAATTTCATAGATTGATAACAACTTAAACTTGTTTTGGCAGTTTGCTAAGGCCTCTAATTTTGACTTTGTAAATGTATACATATCAAACCCAAACAATGATTCTTTATTAGATCCTTTGTTATCACTTTATAAAGGGAAGGACCTTTTTAACCTATCTCTGAGCAGATATGAAATCTGTAACCCCAGAGAAAGAATGGTTCTTCTAGGAAAATGCCACATTGTTAGAAGTGTGAGTTTTATAGAGGACTGGAAAGTATCTCTGATTAGCATTTGGGAACTTGGATTGCTGTAATGTCCTCTCCAGCAATGAATTCACTTAGGATATATTTTCTGCGAATCAGGAATTGCATTAAGTACTCTATGCTAATTCAGTTGCTACCCCTAAGGCATATATATTATCATGAACATTATTTACAGTCAATAAAATAGAGGCTCACAAAGTTGAGTACCTTGTCCACAGTCCTCAGTGCCAAATGCAAAGCTTTAGACATCAGAGTTCTGGCTCAGGCAGCTGCATCCTAATTGACTGAAGTCTTCTATGGCAGGCAGAGTGACTGTGGTTCTAGACACTGATGGGCTATTAGAAGTTAACTCCCACCAAGACCTCGCTTTGGCAGGGACAGTGGGAAAAGAATTTCATTGATGTGTTCCAGAAAAAGAAACCAAACCAAACCGAACCAAACCTCTATCAGAGAACAGTAATGGCCACATATGTGCACCAAATTAGGGATTATATGTACTATTTGGACAGAGCTAATACAACAGGCTGGGTTTGTTATTCAATTAAAGCCAAGAGTTTGGATATACATTTTTACTTTTGTCCCACAAATCACTGAGTGTTGTTTTTTTTTTTCTCCAGTCTATTTGCTTGTTAATTTTCTTTTACGTTGACACATAACGATAATGGGCGCTTACTTATGAGCTTCTGTGTGTTAGTTTGATGCAGGTACACACTGTATCACATCAGAGTTGTTAACACCCCCATTTCCTTATTGCTTCTTGAGACTTGGGATCTCTGAACTCCTCTCTTCCAGTTCTTTATAGAGTGTGTGTAACAGGTTGTTAGGGACTTTGATCGCCCTATTGTGCCACAGAGCCTGAAACGCATTCCTCCTTGCTAGCTGCCTTTCAGATCCCATTATCTAACCTCCTACCTCCCTCCATCCCTGCTCCCGAAACTTCTCATCCCTAGTAGCCACTCCTCTTCTTTTCTTTTAGGCCAATGGTTTAAGCTTCCACATGTAAGGGAGACCATGCAGTATCTCTCTATCTGATTTTACTTATTAGTGCTTTCATTTACTTAAAAATATTTTTTATAAGATTTCTATTAACTTCTACTAAATTTCTCTTGTTAATGGATTTACTCCACCAGTAGGAAGAATCCAGACATGTGGATGCATCTTGCTTTCCATGTAGTCATTTTTATTTCATTCGTGGGTTTGCTTTTATTCAGTTCAGTTTCTCTCTTTTACATTTAATATAATTATATTATTTTTACCTTTACCTTTCCTGTTTCTAACCCCTGCTAATTTTGATTCTCCAATTCAAGGTCCTCTTTCTCTAATGCTCTGAAATCGTATTTCTCAATTAAATGGCTGTATGAGTTTTCTTACTACTGGGGCTAAAACATGAATAAAAACTGATTCCAGAGAAGCACAGGAAATTTTAATTTGGCAGGACAAACGTTGATAAGACAGACTTGAAGCAAAGACAGAAGAGGAACAAACTCTTGTCACAGTGTGAGCTCTGTGGGGGCCTTCGGGGCGGTTCCAGTGGGGAGGGGAGGAGGGCATGTCGATAAATCCTTATCTGGAAGCTCTGCAGAAAGAACTGCCACAGCAAGAGGTGGGGAGGCCTTGGGGGTGTTTCTGGGAGCAATGAACACTCTCTTTGGCTAGAATAAGGTGTCATGTGGGATAAAGATGGAAGCAGGGGTTGGAATTATAGGCATTATTATCCCTTGTGTAAATGAGAACCAGAGGTATATTGCAAACTGAACACTTCTGGGTCAGATGAACACCCCAGGGCTAACATTCTGCTTGTGAGCGACCTTGGCCAGCAAAGGAAGCCTCATCCCTCCCTTGAGATATTTTTTGGGGGTTGCCAAATGACCCGTGTTTGCTCTTCCAGGAGTCAAAGCTAAACTTCTAAAGCCCCGAAGATGGAGGAGTTCCGTAGGATGAGATATTCAATACCTGCTGGCATGGGTCCCTATTTTATGGTCTTGATGTGGAGCTGAGGCTGAGAGACACAAATGAAAGAATTGAATGTTCTAATGAACCCACGGATTAATTTGTTGAAGGGTGACATTTTTCTCTTTCATGAGCTAATGGTATATTCTTTTAAAAATTAGCAACTTTGCCTAGAGGTTTTTTTTGAGTGCTTCGGAAGACGCTCACATTCATATGGTCAGAGTGACAAAAGACGGGCTTTCTAATTGAAATGCGGTGACACCTTAAAAGGCCTCTATTGTTATATTTAAACTCACATGTCAAAAATTATGCCCGGCACACAATTTGTTCTCTATTCAGTGTTACCGAGCAGCAATGTTGATAGAGAGTGAGATAGCACTTTCAAGTTCTAAATGATAATTGTTGGACAAGAATCTTGACAATTGTCAGACAAATCTCTTCTGATTGGTGCTGTATTGATGCAGGCTGACAACATAAGCCCATGGGGCAAGATTCCAGTCATCACCTGCCATGGGAGGCGTTTCATCTCAAGCTCTATGACCAGGGAATCCATTTACATTCATGTTTCAAAGTGAGTTTTCCAAAGAGTGCTGAGTTCTACAATTTACCACCTATCTCTTCCTGAGGAGGAACCACTTCAGGCCATGATGAAGTTAAAGAAGCAGCGACACATTTCTAATGTGCTCTTGCTTTCCCTCAGCCCTACACCAAGCCCTTGTCTTTCAAATCTGTGCTTTATCTCTGAATCCTCATCCCGTGGAGAAACTGAGCTTAGAAAAAGTCTTTACAGCCTGCTTCTCAGCAGAATAAGTTTCTCTCTTATCCAGCCCTTCCTTGGTTTCCCAATCATGATGGAGTAAGGATAGGCACCTCCATGTCCCCTGTCAGAGATCCTGACCCTTAGAACACACACGGTTAGTCTACAGGGAGTGGATGTATGCCGCAGGATATAACCAGAGCAGTTACTATGACTATGATTGACACATGGCCAGTCATAGGGTTTTAATAACTGAATTATTAAAATTCAGTGTCTTTGTCTTTGAGGCTGATGAGACTCATGTTGGTAGTAAGGTAACTGTATCTGCTATACATACATGCTCTTGTCTATATTATATCTAAATATGTATACATGTATACATGCTTTATTCTTGTTATCACAGTAATTACATTTGATAAGGTTTCTGGAAACACTCAGTCATCAAATGTTGAAGAATTGTTTCAGTACTGGAGAGACAGATCAGCAGTTAAGAGTGTTTGCTGCTCTTGCAAATAGTCATTTTCACCAACCAATCTTGTTTCAGTTTCTGTTGAAAGACACCTTAGAACATATTATTGACCTACTAGCATTGAACTCACTGTCAACAGTATGACAACTCACAGAGGCCAAAGTTTTCCAGCAGTTGGCCATGAATATATAGACCTTGTCTTTCTTGTGCTTAAGAACCCTAGACAACACTTCAGCTATGGTGGGGGCTATTGAAACATCTAAACCCTCAACAAAAATAGAAACCCAGAAGAGTATGCCACTAGGTAAGCCATGGGAAGCCACTTGTTTTTAGCATAAAGGCTAAATAAGAAAGGTAGCCTGTGTCCTTGCTTGACCTCACTTGAGGAGGACTTATCCTCCATATGACTTATGTGGTCACTACTTGGAATCCCTCCAGATAATTAACATTAATGTTGATTGTCAATTGGATTTGACTGAGAAGTAGATGGTTCAGGGATTAGAAAACCAACTTCTGGGTGTGTCTGTCACGCTATTTCCAGAGATGACTGGCACTGGGGCAGCAACGAAGAGGAAGACTCACCCTGAAAGTGGGCGGCTGTCCAGTAGCCTGGAAGCCCAGAACAGACAAAAAAATGAAGGAAGGGGTCTGTCAGTGCAGGTGCTTGCTCTGCTGGCTTTCTGCTTCTTGGATGCTGTGGGGCGAGCTGTTCTTCCCTGCCATTCCTTTCAAGACAGTAATATTCTGCCCCACAACAGCCCCCCAAACACAGGGCCAAGAGACCATAGATGAAACCTGTGCATGGTCAAATCAGTATTTCTTCCTTTTAGCTGATTTTCTTAGGTCCTTATTTCATAACAAGAAACTGACACAACTGTCAATGCACCCATGGTTGTGGCCACAGATACATTCTAAAGGGAGAAGGTATGTGCAGATGTGGAGTCTGCAAATAGTGAGCTCTGACTACATGTCTAATCTTATTTACTGCTCTATAGCTAAGATGAAGTAGACCCTAATGTTCCCATATAACATTTACCCCTCTGGCGTGCTTTACATTTCTGTTCTTTTCCTTTAGCTTGTTATTTTCTTCTAATGTTTTGGATGTTAAATGAGATTATGTGTGTAACAGAACACGATCAGAAGTGTCCACAGTATGAATTCCCCATATCTAGCTAGTAATGTGCTTGCCTGAGGATGTTAGCTAGTATTAAAGTGAGAAGGTATTAATTCAATATTTAGTTATATGAAGTTGGGAGACAAAAGAACTAGGTAGAATACCAAATTAAAATTATTTTTCCTGTTATTTGGGGAGTTGTAAAAAGCATAAAATATATTATATATACATATACACATATGTATATGTAAATGCCCTAGAGAGATATTCGTAGGTCATAGTATGGATGTTAAGAGAAAGAGCATGCCATATGTAGCAGAAGGTTGCCTTGTTCTGCCTCAGCAGAGGGGGAGGAGCCTAATCCTGCAGAGACTTGATGCACCAGGGTAGGGGGATATTCAGGGGTGCCCCACCCTCTCGGATGCAAAGGGGAGGAGGAATGGGGGAGGGAGTTGGTGAGGGAGGGACCAGGATGGGGTGTCAGCATTTAGGATGTAAATAGATAAAAAATAAATTCATAATTAAAAGAGAGAGAGAGAGAGAAAGAACATGCCAGTAGTTACTGTGCATACTGGATACTGTTCTCAGCGCCAGATATATGTTTATTCTATTCCTGAAGCCCACCTAGGTGAGAAAAGGAGTCTTGGCAGTCTGCCTATAGAGTCTTCTGTTTTCTCTCACAGTTTAGGGTGGCTTTCAAAATTTAAATTACTGTTTGTTTGTTTGTTTGTTTGTTTGGTGTGTGTATTGTGCACAGGCACGGTGTGTGTCATAATGTACACATGGAGGTCAGGTGACACCTTGCAGGAGTCAGTTCTTTCCTCCTCTCATGTAAGTCCTGGGGATTGAACTCAGGGAATCAGGCTTGGCAGCAAGTATCTTCACCTGCCAATCCATCTTGACAGCCTGGCCCAAAAGTCCAGTTTTAACAACCAGAGGAAGAGGTTATTAGTCACGGACAATGGAACATGCGTAACCAGTCAGAAGACATTTCTCAGTCTCCACGCTCCTTTACCAAGAGCTAAATCTGGTGAGGGTTTCCTTCATGCTACACAAAGGCTATTCCCATTATTAATTTCCTGATAGTAAGAAAAAGGATGCAGTGTAGGGGGACTTCAGTCAGATGGGAAGAAATAAAAAGCTTCCCCACTTTCTTGTGGGAAGGACAAGAGAGACAGAGGCACAAGCAGAGAGCTATTGGTTGCTTGGTTATGACTGTGCCCATTCCCCTGATACCTGTTAAGGCCACGATCCCAAGGAAAGAGCATAGAGGAGATGCATTAAGAGGAAAGTAGAAATCAGATGGCGTTTTCCAAGAAACAGGTCGGTGGGGTCCCCTGTGTGTCAGAGGATGTTGTCGCTATTATGCAGTCAGGCAGAGGGGAAGACCTGAGTCCAGCTAGCTGCATGCAGTTCTGTAGGGTGTATGGGGAGCTGCTTCGGAGATCAGCACTCACAGAAATTCTGGGGAGCGGGGTGGGGATTCCCTGTCTCCTCTAGTTGCTGTCTGCGGCAGCCTCAACCTTCTTTGGCTTTCTAGTCTGTTTTGGCTCATGTGTGGTATGCAGAGACTCACATTCCTTGCAACGACATCTTTAGTATCTGGGAAGCCTAGTGGTTAGCACTCTCAGCGTGGGTGTTCAAGCTTGTGAGGACAGAAACCAAGGGCTCCATGATACCTTCCTGGACTTAGAATCACACGGGAACTGTGTGCAGATCTCAGAGGATGGCTATATGAGGAGTTTGGAAGAGGGCTCGTTCACTGGAAAGGACCTGCCAGGGCTCAAGCTGGAAGAAGAAAATCTAAATTGATTGGTCATGGCTTCTATGGACAGAAATCCTGAATGTGAACAGTGGCCACATCGATGCTACCCTGTTTTACAAGGGCCAGAAAAGACTCAGAAATGAAGACTGGATCTGTGTTGGAGACATGACAGTAAGAAACCATCTGTCTTACTCCTGCTTTCTTATAGGAAAGACATATTGAAGTAAATAAATGCAGATAAGATTTAATAATATATTAGAAACTTGCCCAAGACAACACAGAGCCGATCAGTCTTTCCTGCTGTCTTTCCACCTTCCCTTTACATACAGGAACAGTGTTGCTCTTTGCCCCAGTGGGTGTCTGAGTCTGTGTTTGAGGAGGGCTGGGAAGGATTGTGTGGGCCCTGAAGATGTCAGGGTGGGTGTGGCACTGCTATACCTGCCCCCGGCTGGTAGCACACTGGTACATTCTGCAGGTGACTTGGTGACGGGCTGTCACTCTTGATTCACACTCCCACTGTGCCTGGTGCAGAGGTGGCAGGAGCATTAGGGGACACAGATCTGTCATGGATCCTGGTAGCAGGTTGTAGGAAGAAGAGCAAGCTTGCTGCAGAGAGCCTGGCGGGCAGTCAGAGGTGCCCACGTGCCCAGCAGAACCTTTTAGGGTTAGAACTCTGCCCGCTGGTGTCCCTGTGCTGAGGGAATTCAGTGCAGATCAGGATTTCCATCACAGGTTAAGACGAAGGCTGGGAAGTATTTTTAATTTCAGGGCTCTCCTCTGCCCACCATGGCATTTTCATTTTTCATTACGTAACCTGTCCTGAGTGTGGGCACAACGGCGAGTGAGGGACCAAGGGACTGAGTGGGAGGACAGACGCCAGGCCATTGTGTCTTCCCATGATTCATTTGCATAATTTTCAGTTAGCTCCTGATTTACACACAAGGCTCAGATCATGACTCCATTTCGTCTGAAACATTAGTCAGGGAGCCAGCATGTTCAGGCTCCGGCACCAGGCTTTGCCCTGCTCTTAATCCAGAGGCACCTGCCCTTTCATAATTCTCCACAGCTAGAGACATGTAAAAACCTTGCAAGGTTTGTACAGGGAAAGGAGAATGGCTGATTTATCACCCCAGAAAGTGTTAAATGGTACCTCAGCGGCCTAAGAGAGTTAATGCATTGTCCAAAGCAGGTAATTTACTAGCCACTGACTGAGAAAAGAATAGAGGATCAAAAGGTTGCGGTGTGGGGGAGGGGTTCCCTGGAAATGATAAAGCCTGGCTCTTTTTATTTCTTACTCACCACACCTCTCCGGTTTTCTTGAAAACAGGAACACACACACACACACACACACACACACACACACACACACACACACACGAGAGAGAGAGAGAGAGAGAGAGAGAGAGAGAGAGAGAGAGAGAGAAACAGAGAGAAACAGATGCACACACTCACAGAGCGAGAGAGCAAGAAAGAGCGAGAGCGAAAGAGAGAGAGAGAGCAGCACACAAAAAGTCAGGTCCCCAGTGGGTGGGAGGATCTGACTGGAATCTCAGTTTGTCTGAGCTCAGGTCTTACCTGGGGATATGACTCCAGCTCAGGAGGTGAAGCGCCTCCCTCACAGTTGCGGGGTGTCTTCCTTCCAGGGCTGGGCTTGACTTAGGTTCTCTGATCGAATGGCGAATGCCCACCTCATTCCTCTTCCTGTAGCAAAGAGTGCATTTGGCATTTTCATGGCGCTGCACTTCCGTAGAGTGATGGTTTTTCCATTTGCCAATGGCAAGATATGTCGGCAAACTAATATCTATGCTGATTCGTATTTTTATTTTTGAGGTTGAAATTTATTACAATGTATGCAAAATTGGCCTCCTCCAGGAGACCTTCCTGAATACAGCCCATAACTAAAAGGCTCTCTGTCTTTGAGCAAGTGTGACTGTCTGCCTTTTGCTGAGTCAGCAGTAACAGACACAAGCCACTTCGCTATTATTTGCTTGAAGTTGGATGTCAAGGGCTTGCAGGTGTGCTCAGCACGAGAGCTGAGAAATCCCATGGCTTCCTGGAATAACAGTGCAAAGAAGACAGTGGTCTAGTGAAATCCCATTCCCAAACTGTGTCTTTATTCTAATGCAGGTTAGTTTACTGGATTGCTTAGTATCGGGGTCCCCCTATTAAGTCAATGATTAGAGTTACAGGAACAGCGGCAGATATCCCAACTGTGTGCTATGGTAGTTCAGCATGCTGGGCAGGTGCTGAGGCAAGAAACAGGGTGGGTTATTTTTCCTGAAAGAACCATATCTGTGTTGGTAGGCAAGACCATCCAGAACAGAAGTGGAGCGCTCTCTTTTGCTGTTAGTCTTACTTCTGAGATGCTTCTTTGAAGCACTTGTGCACAGCTTGGTACTTTGTGCTGCCTAGTTCCAGTCTTAGCTCCTCTAAGCCCTTCTCTGACTGCTGATGCCTTTTTGGTTTCAGCATTCAGGGGCAGAGGACTGAGGTGTGCATTTTGCATATCAAAGCAGACCTGACCTCCAGCATCTCTGCTCCCAACCCTGAACTTTTCAGCCCTTTCCCCAGAGGCTCTTCCCTATATAATCCAGACATTTTGGTCTCTTCACCTCTCTGTCTCTGTCTCTGTCTCTGTCTCTGTCTCTGTCTCTGTCTCTGTCTCTGTCTCTTTCTCTGTCCCTGTCCCTCTTCCTCTCTTTCTGTGGAGTGTTCTTTCTTTCTCTCTCTGTGCCCCCCCCCCCCAAAATCTCCTCTCTCTTCCTTCCTATGGCGACTTCTCTGGCCAGGAACTTGCCCACTTCCCAGTAAACCTGCATTTAATATGATCTAATCATGCTTGAATTGGCTTATTTCACTGACAGAGAACTAACTTATCTTAGTATTCTGTGTTTTAAAGAGAACTGTGGAATGTTATAATATGAGGATCCCAGAAATCAGGTTTCTCATGGCATAGACAATGAATCTGGGAGCTAGAATTTAGTCACTTATTCCAGGTGACCCCAGAGAGTTAGGAACAGTCATGGGAGCAAACACCATGTGTTTTCTTGTGTTATGCCCTGGCTACCTGTAAACATGCTTGTGACATAAATTATGCCAGGAGAAACTCTTGTAACAGTTGACAGGGCTTTCAGGAATGGAATGTCATATGATGTCATAGAAAAGCTGTTTCTAATCATCTTGTATGAGTGCTGATACCTAGTAACCCAGTGCCCTTTAGTCCATGTTATAGGATGGCTGTGGATGTGAAATGGACAGACAACCAGGTTCCCAATTCTTCAGTTAACATGGAGGAGAATTATCTACTTGAAGCAGGACCTTGTCTTAGTTCATATTACCACCCCAATGTTTCCTGTGGTTCTCTGTATAGGAGACTTAGACATTGCAATTTATTTTTACCAGTCATTGTTCTCTCTATATATAGTTTGTTACTGTAAGAAAAAGAGACTTTTTATTTATACAAAAAGAGGGAAATATAGGGTGTTGGTCTGATGGTGCCATGCATTCAAATGCTAAATACTGGCTCTCAAGATCTGGTTGCCACAATCTCTCACCTCCCAAGGAGATCCTCAAGTACGTTAAGTAATGCTATATAACCTTGATTCCAAAGTTAATTGGTCAAAAACGGTTGAAGCCTGTGACTGGGCTGTAGATAGAGGCGGGAATGGGGGTGGGGTTCAGTTACCTCACTGAGGGTCACAGGAAGGGGGGAAATGCCATGAGAGGAGAGAGACCATGGACATGTGACCAGGAGAAACAGCAAAATAACAAGGGCTGGGGTGTAAGTTACAATAGTTCTAAAACCTGCCCAATCTAGGCTTATTTGTAAACAAAATACCTGGATTGTGTGTCTTTTATAAGGGCTAGCAAGAATTCTTAATTCAGTTTACACTTCTGGGCCCAAGTTTCTCATCAAACAAGGAAATTAGACTAGATAATTTTCTTTCCAGTGTTAACAGGGCAAAACAACACAAAATCAACAAGCAAAAGTGAAAATCATGAACTCTTCAATAATAAGCATTTTTATTAAGACATTGGATGTGTGTGTGTGTGTGTGTGTCTGTGTGTCTGTGTGTCTGTGTGTGTGTGTCTGTGTGTGTGTGTCTGTGTGTAGATGTGTGCATGCATACTTGGCTTGTTCTAGAGACATAATTTATGAAAGGTGGTTTTATAGTTTAGAAAATCAAATGCATATGGTCTCAATGACTGCTCAATTGTAAATGGACTCACTATTTCCTCTTTGGTCTACTGGACAACAGTAACAATAACCACTATAAAATCAGAAGCTTTTTAGTGGTTTATAGAGGAAAAAAAAAGAACCCTAAAATTTATTCTCAGTTAAATTAAAATGAAACCTGAGGAAAGCATTTGTTTAATTTGAAAAGTATATTGCAGCACATATTTGGAAACCATACAATTCATTTCTCGGACTGTGATAAAACACTATGCCCTGACACAGGATACCACAGTGTGTATTGTGTTAAGACGGAAGATGCCGTAACTCACATTCAGGGTACTGGATCGAGCTGCAGCTCCAGAATTTGATTTATAACTTGAGGTGAAACCATGAAACCACATGGACTGTTGTCTGAGAATAACTATGACCAATTGCACCTGTATCCCTCAAAGCTAACGCTACTAAAATCACCATTCCGCATACCTTTACTCTGGATAGTTTTCAGAGGATATTAATCATTGACTTTTCTATGGAAAGAATTTACTTATGGGGAATTAACAACATTTTCATATATTTCTTCAAGGTTCATGTACAACTGGATCACTGAATGAGACTTTTAAGAGTAAAAAGAGGTCCTTTAGTTCAGCCTTCTTATTTTATAGATAAGAAAATTGAGACAGGAAGGCTAAGAGACTCATTGCAGTCATAGACCTAGTTCCAAGAACTCACAGAAATGAAAGCACATGTCTTGTAACTCCCTGTCCAGTACTCTATGCTCCGCCCCTCTCTTATAACCAGTACTCTTGCCCATCATTGTCCAGACCTGCCAGTGTAACCATTGTCTAGATGCTAAGTCTCACCTTCCAGGCATTGTTTCCTATGCGTTAAGAAATTTACATGCTTCAGGTCTATTAATGAACCCATTTATCATTAAGGGGACTCATTTGGGGTTTCCAATATATTAAGGCCTCATAGTAACTAAGACATGAGACTTGGATAGAAATTAAGGCAAGTTAAGTTGGAGCCAAGCTAGGTTATGTAGAATATTCAGTTCCATTTGCATTTCACATGAGAATGCGTGGTTTTTTTTTTTTTTTTTTTTTGGTTTGGTATATAACAACTTTATTAGGATTTACGTTATATATAATAAAGTTTAATCAATGTATGTAGTAGTACCCAGTCATCGCTACTCAATTTGATCCTGACAGTGGTGGTGTGTTCCTCACTACCCATCCAATGTTCTTGGTTCCCAAATGAACACACACGCACACACACACACACACACACACACACACACACACAAGGCCTTTATGTTTTAATATATATTAAACAGTTCAATGTCTGGGCCACTTCCTAACCTCCGAATGGCTGATCCACCCTCTCCATATTCCTGAGTTATTACTAACTAATCCCATTTTCCATCTTTGTTGCCCTAGGCCCAGTTGGCGAGGGAGGGGGAGCTCCTGGGGCTGCTCCCTGCCCCCATACATGGCACCCATATGCCCATACCCTCTGACCTGTGGTATCTTTCTTCTTCTTCACCTTCACTGGCATGGGCCAATCTCTCTCTTCCAGCTCCTTCCTTGGTCCCTTGCCCCAGAATACCAAAGTCTCCCTGCCTGGTCATTGGCCACCGTCAACTTTACTTACCAATCAAAATCAACTGGGGGCAGGGTTCCCTCAGGGATGTGGGGATTCTTATGTAATTTTGGAGACCCAAATTAACATAATACAATCAGCACTAGACCAAACCCATAACAAATGTACAATTAGAGATTTTGATATACTTGGAGGGTAAAGCTACTTTTGCCACTATTTAATATTGGTACACTTTTATTAACTTCCAAAGTAACATGTCGATAATTAGAAATCCCTCCTATTTATTCATGATTTTAAAAATCACAAGCATGCAACAGATACTCAAGGAGACAAATGTAATGAATAATACAGTATTTACATTTGTCAGTTAGGACAAATTTAGAATGGGCTAGCTCAGGCTCATTTGTCCTCAGGTTGTTTCACATCCTTAGCTCTTTGAAGCAGCATGCTAGGACTATCTTTCTGCTGGCATTTAGTGACCCTGTCACAGAAATGAAACACATCTATTAGCCCATCCATTTGTATTTCTTCCAGTTCAAATCTGATCCATGTCATCTGGGAGTTTGATGATGACAAGAGATCTGATTTGGAGTAGAGAGGATCCTAGTGCTTCTGGTATGTCACTAGACTGAGAACGGTGTGCAAGCCAGGCTCAGTGCTGGATGCAACTGGCTGGTGGATATGACTTTTGCCACTCTGTTTTCCTCTGGCTTTTGACTTCTCCATTTTTCTTTAGAAAGTATGATTTGTTAGTAAACTGGATAGGTGACTTAGTTTTAGTGACTGAGCATGTGACCCGTGTTATTCCTGGAACACTGGGGACAGTCAGTGTAACTTGGTTAAACTAGCATTTTTGTGTCCCAAGGAAGGTGTTTTCTCAAGTGCAGTTTTTGTCCCTTCTCAGGTTACTTCTGTAATGACGTGTGTTGATTCAGAAGGTGATGCAAACGTATATCGGGAAGGTAAGGAAGGAGCTCTTAGTCTTAGGAAACCTCATGGTATAATTCACTGTGTTTCCCACCACAAGACAGTTTCAGTGAACATTACTTAAGCTCGTGGTCAAGTCTAACATGTATTCTCATTAAAATCAGTATGTAGTAATGTAGGAGTAAGAACACATTTTCTTAAGTTGGAAAATGAATATACAAGAAACCTGTGGTTGGCTCCATACTCAATGATGGATTAAACACCTTTTCCAGGGGCAGGGGATGGCTCAGTATGTAAAGTACTTGTCATGTAAGTGTGAAGAACAAAGTTCAAATCCCCAGAAGTCATTACAAGCCAACCAGGACTGACTGACTCCTGTAATCTTGGTACTTAAGGGGCAGAGGCAGGGGATCCCTTGAAAGCTGCCTAGCTAGACTAGATGAGTTTAGTGAGAGACCTGACTCAATAAGTTAATGAGTGGTTGAATGGCACATTCATCATCAACTTCAGATTTCCACATGCATCTCCACACATGTGTATCTATATATACATCAACATATATACACATACATGCCTAGCACATTCACATATAAAACGAAGAAAGCATTTCCAAACACATTGTCTTAGTTAGGGTTTTACTGCTGTGAACAGACACCATGACCAAGGCAAGTCTTATAAAAAACAACATTTAATTTGGGCTAGCTTACAGGTTCAGAGGTTCAGTCCATTATCATCAAGGTGGGAGCATGGCAGCATCCAGGCAGGCATGGCACAGGCAGAGCTGAGAGTCCTACGTCTTCATCCAAAGGCTGCTAGTGGAAGTCTGACTTCCAGGCAACTAGGGTGAGGATCTTATACCCACACCCAAAGTGACACACCCATTCCAACCAGGTCATACCTATTCCAACAAGGCCACACCTTCAGATGGTGCCACTCCCTGGTCCAAGGATATACAAACCACCACACACATCAAGAACGAGACAAGGAGTGAACAGTTTTTGGATGCAGTAGCCTGTGCAATGGGTAAAAAGGAAATAATGATGAAGAGAAGAAACCATGTTTACTAGTAAATGAGCTCGTAGACTATCATCCAGAAATTATTAGCACTAATAAAAGGAGTTTAGCAATGTGACTAGCAGCAAGAAATATGTATAAACTATTAGACACTTATATTTAAACTGTAGTAAGTTGAGTAGAAAAACATTGAAAACAGCGACATATAGAAACTAGGATACTCTATAGATACAGATGTTCATCCTGTCCAGAGGAAGCTTTAAAATCCCAAGAGGGTTCTTAATGTAACACAGTGAGTTGACATATGGAATTCTAGCAAACCAGTGAGAAAGAAGGCAATAGCTGAGGAGACAGCTAAAGCAGAAGCTGCGGCCAGGTGCCCAGCCAACGCATCTCAGAGGGAGGTAGCTGGCAGCAAAGGGGAAATGTACACATTTACTTAGTTGTAAATTGGTACATATCCTTTTTGGAGTTCAACCGGGATGGGGCTGTTAAGACTTAAAAACCATTTCAAGAGATTTATTATATGGAAACGTTCATGTTGGGACCACATATGTGGATAGAAACATAGCAGTTTGTGAAAGACTACATGTGTCAAACACTGAACTGAAATACTTAAATTGTGGGACATGTGACCTTTGGATTTCAGTGTGGTGATGAAAATATAAAAGTGGTTCTCTAGGTGCAGAAGGAGAAAAATCTAGAAGGCATTGTTAAATGAAAAAAAAAGCAAGTTCTCGTATGAAAATTCATGTGAAAAATGCCTATGGATTACCAGAAGGATGAGGAATATATGTTTCTCATTTTACATTAGTTACTTCTTGGAGTGGGTTATGGGGAAGAGTTGAAGGGAAATGCCACCTTTGATTCAACTATTTCTTCATTAGAAACTTTTACACAACTTGTGTATGTATTTTTGTAGTTCTTTTACAATTTTAAAAAGGACTCCTAGGTATTTTAGGGTCTAAATTAGTAGTGAATAGTTACAGTGGGAGGAAAAAAAAAGAGAAACAAATGTATAGGGTAAACAGTAATTGAGAAATGCTATCTATATGTACAATATATGAAAATGTATAAGCACACAAATAGGTCTGCAGAACAAATCTGGAAGGAAACTTCATGACTACAAACAATGGTATCAGGAGCCAAGAGCTAGAGCCCCAGGTTTTCTTATTTCATACTTGTATATAAATAATGTGAACTTGTTTGTTATAAAAGAGTGAAATTCAGGGTAAGGTTGTGTTTCATTTTAACTTTCCTAGTTTCAAGGATTGGCATGGGGAAAAGCCGGGGAACAGAAGTGACAGAGGGTCTAGCTTCTTTTATAAATGTCATTTATCACCTATGAAGGTATTAGAGATACGAAGAAGGAACACACTTTTCAGCAGTGGTCATCCCTTTGTCATTACCTTTGTCTCTTCAGTGATGAGTTGTTGCCAGAGCCAGCTGCATAAACAGGGGCTTCACGGGCTCCTCTGGAACTGAAAGAAGAAAGATCAAAGTTTCCCACAAACTCTTGGTGAACCTTGTAAAACAGTGGCACTTCTGCAGCGTGAGGGAGATGTGACTTCCATCTGTCTCTCATGTTCTGAATATTCGCAGTGATTTAGAGCATTCATTGCTTCTCTTCCCTGTCATAGAAATGAGGGAAACACACTTCAATAGCACTTCTCTGAATATACTTACCTCCAGCTACTGCTGTAAATGCCTGGGTCAGGTTCTTCCATTGCCCATAAATCAAGATCTCCAGCCAGGACCTCACTTATGTCCTGTGACGTCCTCTCCTCCCCAAGTTATGTTATGAATCCCACAGTAATTTCCTTCCCTAGAGATAGAAAGTAACCAAAAGAAACTGTGGGTTTAAATAATGTCAATTTCATGGCTTGATTTATAATAGGCTGTGGAACAGCTGTGTGACCTGGTGACAGGCTGGTGTGATGATGTTTGAGTCTCTCACAGAGTCCCAATTATGATTTTGGTGTAGAGATGCAAAGAAAAGGAGGTCATGGTCACTTTTGTCAGGATTTCAGAGTCAGCCATGTGGTGATGGTTTGGCTTAAAAGGAAAGACCAGCTGATAGAGAACATGGAGATTTGACTTTGAAGTTGGAATGTTCCATGACTTTTTTGCCCCCAATTAAAACTAGAGAATAACTCGGCCACTAATGATACCTCATTTTTTTGGGAGGGATTTTACTGTTTTGAAATCTAGGTATGTAACAAGATCCTTTCAGCACTGATGGATCATGAGGGTGGGTTGTTCGCATTCTAGAACTCAATACAGTAACACTCAAGAATTTCCTTATGGCAACACATGAAACCTTTACTTCCAAGAAAACAGAGTCTGTGGAATAGGTTGATGCCCATATCAACTTCTGTGGCTATAATACCAGGCAGAAACAATCTGTAGGAGTAAAGACATAAGTTATGATTGTATTTTATCGTTACTGGGGATTGAATTCAGACCTTGATACATGCTAGACAAAACTGTATTACTGAGCACATATCCCTGTCCCCAAATATCTATTTTTAAAGTCAGGATTACAGTCCATCATAACATGTGTACATCCCAGTTCATGGCTATGGAAAAATGGCATATCACAAGGAATCAGGAAGAAACAATGGTGGGGCGTTCTTAGATTTACAGTAGCCGTCATGAGTTTCCTCCTATGGAACTTACATCCAATCAGAAAGCTATTGGTTATCCCCATAACATTAGAGCTGCTATTGCACACATGGGTATATCTTGCCACTCTGGTTGTTATTGTAGCATGCTGGGCTCACAATTTCCCCACCCCCAGATGCCTCTTAGCACTTTTGAGTACGATGAAAGCTACCCAGCACAGATGAAGCATCCTGGTCAGCACCTACTTGATTTCTCTATGTCCTGTGACAGCATGTGCTGTCTCCAGGAATAGGGCCTTAACATCAGGTTATGCTGGACCACCTGTATTGTTTTGAAAATCTCCCAGAGTGGCCAACAACTGGGGGGAAAGTATGCCACGGGTTTACATTTGACAACCTATGGCTCTTTTACAGTAGTGTGATTTCTTTTTAATTGTTGTTCATGTGTACATTGTGTAATGGTCAAAAGAGTGGTTAACAATATTTTTAGTATTATTTACTTGTGGATCATAAAAAATCATCTCATTTCTGCTTTGAAATAGTCCATAAATTCTTAACTTTAGTCACTCCACTGTACGGTAGAACACTCCAACTTATGCTTCTTATCAAATGATAACTTTATACCCATTGACAAACCTCCCTCCCTGCCCTCCTTACCCCATGGTAAACCACTGTTTTCCCTCTATTTACCTGATGTCAGTTGTTTTATTTACTTCAACATATCAATGAAGAAGTGTAATATTTAGCCCTCCATTCCTAGTTTTTTTCACTTAATTTAATGTCCTCAGTCATTTACCACTTTAGAATGGCAGTGGGACCTGGGAGGATGGAGCCAATAAATGAGGCAATCTAAAGTCTTATGCCATGGCCAACTTTATTCAGAGCATCAGACAATTACTCCGAGGCTTAAGAAGAGTCACCTGAGTGAACTGTGCAATCACAAGGACAAGCTGCATGAGGCAAAAAACATGTTTTTTTTTCCACAGAGACATAAAGACACATAATGTTAGCCAGCTGTAATGAATAATCTGAAATAAACCCAAAGACTTCAATCTACTCTGCCTGGGAGGAGCTTGAAGCACCCACAATTCTCCTTCCATGACTCTATTCTTGGACTGTGTTCTAACTAAACACTCAGGGCTCGCTTTATTCAGTGTCCTAAATGAATCACACCAAACAATGAAACTTGTAGCACCACAGAGAAAGTGGACAACCTACAGAAGGGAAAAAAGTTCCAAAATTCTGAATTTGATAATGAGTTAATGTCCAGAATGCATACTGTATACAATTCAACAGCAAAACCACATATACCCATATGTAAGAAAGTGAGGCTTATCCAAATAAAGACTCATAAAAGAATATGTATACATGCACACTGGTATATGAACTGTGCTCTAAATCATGAGCGAAGTGTAGTCATAGTGCAGAGCATTTAATGGGTAAATACAAAGTATGATATATACATCGTCATGTATATAAGAATGTCATAGCATCCATTATGATGTGTAATTAATACAGACCAAAGTGGAAATACTCTTAGTGCCTTGTCACCTCACCTAAGTCAGAATGAGTGTTATAAAGACACGAAGCAAAATAAAATGATGTCATGAGACTTATGGAGAAGAAGGAACCCTTGTACCTTGTTGAGGTATAAATTAGTATACTCTTTATAATAACTATGTGCATATTCCTGAAAACATTAAAATAGAAGAATGCCTTTAGTTCTATTACTCAGGAGACAGAGACAGGCAGATCTCAGTTCAATGCTAAAGTGGTCTACATAGTGACTAGGAGGCTAGGAAGGGCTACACAGTGAGACCCTGTCTCAAAAAACTAACAGATAACTAGCTAACTAACTAAAAGGAAAAAGGAAAAATAAAGAAAAGTTAAAATAAAACCACTGTATAGTCTTATGCTGGCTCATTTTATGTCAACTTGACACAGGCTACAGTCATCTGAGAAGCGAGAACCAGGACTGAGAAAATGTATTATCAGATGTGGTTGTAGGCAAGCCTGAAAAGTACTTTAATTAATGATTGATTGGGGTGGCCCAACCAATTGTGGGTGGTGGTCCTGGGTTCTATAATAAAGCAGTCTGAACAAGCCATGGGAAGCAAGCCAGTAAGATACACCCCCTCTCCGTGGTCTCTGCATCAGTTCTTGCCTTTAAGTTCCTGCCCTGTTTGAGTCTGTTTCTTGACTTCCTTTGATGATGAACTGTGATGTGGAAGTGTAAACCAAATAAACCCTTTCCTCCCCATGTTGTTTTGGGCCATAGTGTTTCATTACAGCAATAGTAACTCTAGCTAAGGTAGGTTTCAAGGTATCATCCACATGTTTATTGTAGCTTCACAGTAGCAAGATGTGGAATTACCCCAAGTATACATTGGTAGATGAATAAGAATATGGGGTATGTCTTCCTTTTTTTCTTTTATAAATAAAATGGGAATGCTGCCATAAAAAGAATGAAATCCTGTCACTTGCAAGAACATATTTGCTATTTTGAGATAAACTTCTCTTCTTTTCCCTCTTCTAATACTGCTAGAATTTGTATATTGATCGTGTCTTATGGTTCTTGTAGGAGTTCTTCATTCTTTTCATTTTTCTCTCCCATCTTGAGAATTTCAAATGACTTGTCTTTGAGCTTCCATTTTTCTTTTCTGATTGAGTCTGTCATTAAACTGTTTCATTTCTTACTCCCGCCACTCTATTCTTTAAGTTCAGAACTTCTGTTTGGTTCTTTTTTATACGTTGTGACTCTGTATTGAACTTCCATTTTGCTTATGTATACCATTTGTTATTTCATTTCATGTCTTTTCTTGTATATTGATGAGCCACTTTTTTAATATTGTTTTGATTTTTTTTTATTAGAGAACTCTTGGATACTCCTTTCTTTGGTTTTACCTACTGGGGATTCATTGTATTCCTTTGGTGGTTTATTATTTTCTTCATTGTTTTGACAAAATATCTTACAAAGCAACTTAAGGGAGAAAGGGCTGATTTAGGGCTCATGGTTTGAGGCGATACAGTCCATGGTGACAGAGAATTTAGGGTGGTGGGAACTTGACCATGTGTGTCTCTAGTCAGGAAGAGGAAAGAAGTGAATTCTAGTGCTCTACTGACTTTTCCAGTTTCCTCCTTTGTGTGTGCTCCAGCCCATAGGAAGGTAACACCCACCCACATTCAGAGTAAGTCCTCCTCCTCGGCTATATGTCCCTGGAAACTCTCAAAGACATAGCTACAAGTGTGTCTTCTAGCTGACCCCAAATCCAGACAAGTTGATAATATACAGGTGCCACCATTTCTTGTACCCTTGGGTTGATATCTGCATGTGAAGAATTGGCTAACGTTCCCTGACCTTGATGGGCTGACCTCAGTAAGATCTCCCTTCACTGAGTAGGATGTCAGCATGCACAAGGATTTACTGAGGTTCTTTGTTTCTGGGTCTTTTGTCAAGCAAGCACCATGGTTGGCAAGAAATGCATAGCTGAACCTGTTTGCATCGTGGTGGATGGGAGGCAGAGTGGAGGCACTCTATGGCTTTTAATTGGAGAATTTAATCTGTTTATATCCAAAATGATTGTATGTAGGTAGGGATTCACCAGAGGCATCTTGTTTTCTGGGTCTGTGCCTTCTCTATGTTGGCTGGTTTGGTGGCTTTCTGCAGAACACTGTAGGTCTTTGCATTATGGTTACACGTAGCTCTCACAAAATGTCTTGTTTGTAGAACAGGGTACTTGAAGCTGGTGGCAGCTTGACTTTGTATTCAGCGCCGTGCTTTTGCACTACATTATACATTTTTAATGTCAAAATTTGCATCATCTTAGAATTTGAAGCCCTCAGAATTTATTTTGGCTGTGGTTGTTTATGGTGCCTTTGTTTTTTTAAGCCTCACAGTAGCACCCAGCACCGTACTCACCACTGCTTTAATCACTGATTATGCTCAGCATGACACTGTGAGTTTTGTGCTTTCATATAAGTTATTTTTTTAAATTTTTAATATTTTTTATTATGTATTTTCCTCAATTACATTTTCAATGCTTTCCCAAAAGTCCCCCATACCCTCCCCCCACTTCCCTACCCACCCATTCCCATTTTTTTGGCCCTGGTGTTCCCCTGTACTGGGGCATATAAAGTTTGTGTGTCCAATGGGCCTCTCTTTCCAGTGATGGCCAACTAGGCCATCTTTTGATACATATGCAGCTAGCGTCAAGAGCTCCGGGGTACTGGTTAGTTCATAATGTTGTTCCACCTATAGGGTTGCAGATCCCTTTAGCTCCTTGGGTACTTTCTCTAGCTCCTCCATTGGGGGCCCTGTGATCCATCCAATAGCTGACTGTGAGCATCCACTTCTGTGTTTGCTAGGCCCCGGCATAGTCTCACAAGAGACAGCTATATCTGGGTTCTTTCAGCAAAATCTTGCTAATGTATGCAATGGTGTCAGCGTTTAGAAGCTGATTATGGGGTGGATCCCTGGATATGGCAGTCTCTAGATGGTCCATCCTTTCGTCACAGCTCCAAACTTTGTCTCTGTAACTCCTTCCATAGGTGTTTTGTTCCCAATTCTAAGAAGGGGCACAGTGTCCACACTTTGGTCTTCATTCTTCTTGAGTTTCATATCTTATATCTTGGGTATCCTAAGTTTTGGGCTATATCCACTTATCAGTAAGTACATATTGTGTGAGTTCCTTTGTGATTGTGTTACCTCACTCAGGATGATGCCCTCCAGGTCCATCTATTTGGCTAGGAATTTCATAAATTCATTCTTTTTAATAGCTGAGTACTACTCCATTGTGTAGATGTACCACATTTTCTGTATCCATTCCTCTGTTGAGGGGCATCTGGGTTCTTTCCAGCATCTGGCTATTATAAATAAGGCTGCTATGAACATAGTGGAGCATGTGTCCTTCTTACCGGTTGGAACATCTTCTGGATATATGCCCAGGAGAGGTATTGCTGGATCCTCCAGTAGTACTATGTCCAATTTTCTAAGGAACCGCCAGACTGATTTCCAGAGTGGTTGTACAAGCCTGCAATCCCACCAACAATGGAGGAGTGTTCCTCTTTCTCCACATCCTCACCAGCATCTGCTGTCACCTGAATTTTTGATCTTAGCCATTCTGACTGGTGTGAGGTGGAATCTCAGGGTTGTTTTGATTTGCATTACCCTGATGATTAAGGATGTTGAACATTTTTTCAGGTGCTTCTCTGCCATTCGGTATTCCTCAGGTGAGAATTCTTTGTTCAGCTCTGAGCCCATTTTTTTAATGGGGTTATTCGATTTTCTGGAGCCCACCTTCTTGAGTTCTTTATATATATTGGATATTAGTCCCCTATCCAATTTGGGATAGGTAAAGATCCTTTCCCAATCTGTTGGTGGTCTTTTTGTCTTATTGACGGTGTCTTTTGCCTTGCAGAAACTTTGCAGTTTTATGAGGTCCCATTTGTCAATTCTCCATCTTACTAACCAGGATTCTTTCATTCTGGCTTGAAAAAAAAAAAACCTTGACTCATTTCTGGAATGTAGTCCAATGCACTCTTAGCTTTTCTCTTACTAGAAGAAATTTGTATTTAATTCTCTTTTCTGAACAACAGTGTAACTGAGAATATTCTTGGTTGGGCTTAACACTTATTCCTGAGAATTCTTCTTGTGGCCACATAAAATTCCGAGATGTCATAGGTTTCTTATCTCTCGTGGCTCTTGAACATTTTTTTCTTTGTCTTTTCTTTTATGTTTTTCAGTGCTAGGGGTTGAGCCTAGAACTTCATTTGTATAAAGCAAGAACTCTACTACTGACCTAGCCTCACCGTTGCATATGATTTGTGATAGCTTATATGGTTTGTTAAATTGATAATTTGGTGGGAGAGCTTTATTCACTTGCTATGTATGGATATTGCCACATACCCCCCCAGACTTGGGAAGGGCTGAGTCTTCATCCTTTTCTTTTTCACCTGTAATTCTTGTTGTGGGACTGTTAGTTCCCTTGGTGGTGCCTCATATTTCCTATAGGCTTTTGCTATGCTCCAAGTAGGATTTGAGCTCCCAAAACTCACACTGAGGCTTATTTTATTAATGCAGCTGTGCCAGGAAGCAGGACTTTTGGGGAAGTGATTATGACACGAAGATATTGGTCATTGTTTTTCTTAAGAGGCTGGATTAAGTGTCAGGAGACTTGGTTAGGTCTTGTAGGTATAAACTACAGTTCAGTCATTTAGTCTTTATCTCCAGGGTTTAAGAAAATTATTTCTATTTTTAGAAAGATTTATTTATTTATTATATATGAGTACACTGTTGCTGTCTAGAAACACAGCAGAGGAGGGAATCAGATCTCATTACAGATGGTTGTGAGCCACCATGTGGTTGCTAGGAATTGAACTCAGGACCTCTGGAAGAGCAGTTAGTGCTCTTAACTGCTGAACCAATCTGCAGCCTCTAGTTTTCACTTTCTTTCTTTCTTTTTTAACTTTCTATTTTTTATTTTTTAAAATTAGGTATTTTCTTCATTTACATTTCCAATGCTATCCCCAAAGTCCCCCCATACCCTCCCCCTTCTCCCCTAGCCCCCCATCCCCCAACTCCCACTTCTTGGCCCTGGCGTTCCCCTGTACTGAGGCATATAAAGTTTGCAAGACCGATGGGCCTCTCTTTACAATGATGGCCGACTAGGCCATATTCTGATACATATGCAGCTAGAGAAGCGAGCTCCAGGGGTACTGGTTAGTTCATATTGTTGTTCCACCTATAGGGTTGCAGACCCCTTTAGCTCCTTGGGTACTTTCTCTAGCTCCTCCATTGGGGGACCTGTGATCCATCCAATAGCTGACTGTGAGCATCCACTTCTGTGTTTGCTAGGCCCTGGCATAGTCTCATAAGAGACAGCTATATCTGGGTCCTTTCAGCAAAATCTTGCTAGTGTGTGCAATGGTGTCAATGTTTGGAGGCTGATTATGGGATGGATCCCCGGGTATGGCAGTCTCTAGATGGTCCATCCTTTTGTTACAGCTCCAAACTTTGTCTCTGTAACTCCTTCCATGGGTGTTTTGTTCCCAATTCTAAGAAGGCGCAAAGTGTCCATATTTTGGTCATCATTCTTCTTGAGTTTCAGGTGTTTTGCAGATTGTATCTTGTATCTTGGGTATCCTAAGTTTCTGGGCTAATATCCACTTATCAGTGAGTACATATCATGTGAGTTCCTTTGTGATTGTGTTACCTCACTCAGGATGATGTCCTCCAGGTCCATCCATTTGCCTAGGAATTTCATAAATTCATTCTTTTTAATAGCTGAGTACTACTCCATTGTGTAAATATACCACATTTTCTGTATCCATTCCTCTATTGAGGGGCATCTGGGTTCTTTCCAGCATCTGGCTACTATAAATAAGGCTGCTATGAACATAGTGGAGCATGTTCCCTTCTTACCAGTTGGAACATCTTCTGGATATATGCCCAGGAGAGGTATTGCTGGATCCTCTGGTAGTACTATGTCCAAATTTCTGAGGAACCGCCAGACTGATTTCCAGAGTGGTACAAGCTTGCAATCCCACCAACAATTGAGGAGTGTTCCTCTTTCTTCACATCCTCGCCAGCCCTGTCACCTGAATTTTTGATCTTAGCCATTCTGACTGGTGTGAGATGGAATCTCAGGGTTGTTTTGATTTGCATTTCCCTGATGATTAAGGATGCTGAACATTTTTTTCAGGTGCTTCTCAGCCATTTGGTATTCCTCAGGTAAGAATTCTTTGTTTAGCTCTGAGCCCCATTTTTAATGGGGTTAATTTGTTTTCTGGAGTCCAGCTTCTTGAGCTCTTTGTATATATTGGATATTAGTCCCCTATCTGATTTAGGATAGGTAAAGATCCTTTCCCAATCTGTTGGTGGTCTTTTTGTCTTATTGACGGTGTCTTTTGCCTTACAGAAGCTTTGCAATTTTATGAGGTCCCATTTGTCTATTCTTGATCTTACAGCACAAGCCATTGCTGTTCTATTCAGTAATTTTCCCCCTGTGCCCATATCTTCGAGGCTTTTCCCCACTTTCTCCTCTATTAGTTTCAGTGTCTCTGGTTTTATGTGGAGTTCCTTGATCCATTTAGATTTGACCTTAGTACAAGGAGATAGTAATGGATCAATTTGCCCTTCCGGTCGGTGCCAGCACCAGGGCACCTTGGGCATGGAGTCTGAAGACACCCTCAAGGTCCCCAGAGGAGCCTCCACGGGATCTTAGGACCTCTGGTGAGTTGAACACAACTTCTGCCAGGAGGCAGGTCTGAACGCCAGATATCTAGGCACCTTCCTTGCAAGAGGAGAGCTTGCCTGCAGAGAGTACTCTGACCACTGAAACTAAGGAGAGAGCTAGTCTCCCAGGTCTGCTGATAGAGGCTAACATAATCACCTGAGGAACAAGCTCTAACCAGAGAAAAGTATAACAACTAACTCCAGAGATTACCAAACGGTGAAAGGCAAATGTAAGAATCTAACTAACAGAAACCAAGACCACTCACCTTCATCAGAATGCAGCACCCCCACCCCACCCAGTTTTGGGCACCCCAACACACCCGAAAAACTAGACCCGGATTTAAAGCATATCTCATGATGATGGTAGAGGACATCAAGAGGGACTTTCATAACTCACTTAAAGAAATACAGGAGAACACTGCTAAAGAGTTACAAGTCCTTAAAGAAAAACACGAAAACACAACCAAACAGGTATAAGTCCTTAAAGAAAAACAGGAAAGCACATCCAAACGGGTGATGAAAATGAACAAAACCATACTAGATCTAAAAAGGGAAGTAGACACAATAAAGAAAACCCAAAGTGAGGCAATGCTGGAGATAGAAACCCTAGGAAAGAAATCTGGAACCATAGATGTGAGCATCAGCAACAGAATACAAGAGATGGAAGAGAGAATCTCAGGTGCAGAAGATTCCATAGAGAACATTGGCACAACAATCAAAGAAAATGCAAAATATAAAAAAAGATCCTAACTCAAAACATCCAGGAAATCCAGGACACAATGAGAAGACCAAACCTACAGATAACAGGAGTAGATGACACTGAAGATTTTCAGTTTAAAGGGCCAGCAAATATCTTCAACAAATTATAGAAGAAAACTTCCCAAACCTAAAGAAAGAGATGCCCATGAACATACAAGAAGCCTACGGAATTCCAAATAGATTGCACCAGAAAAGAAATTCCTCCTGACACATAATAATCAGAACAAAAAATGCACTAAAAATGGTAGAATATTAAAAGCAGTAAGGGAAAAAGGTCAAGTAACATATAAAGGCAGGCCTATCAGAATTACATCAGACTTTTCACTAGAGACTATGAAAGTCAGAAGATCCTGGACAGATGTTATACAGACACTAAGAGTACACAAATGCCAATCCAGGATACTATACCCAGCCAAACTCTCAATTACCATAGATGGAGAAATCAAAGTATTCCGAGACAAAACCAAATTCACACATTATCTTTCCACGAATCCAGCACTTCAAAGGATAATAACAGAAAAAAACCAATACAAGGATGGAAACCACGCTCTAGAAAAAGCAAGAAAGTAATCCTTCAACAAACCAAAAAGAAGACAGCCACAAGAACAGAATGCCAACTATAACAACAAAAATAATACAAAGCAACAATTACTTTTACTTAATATCTCTTAATATCAATGGATTCAATTCCCCAATAAAAAGACATAGACTAATAGGCAGGCTTCACAGCAGGACCCAACATTTTGCTGCTTACAGGAAACTCATCTCAGGGAAAAATGACAGACACTACCTCAGAGTGAAAGGCTGGAAAACAATTTTCCAAGCAAATGGTCTGAAGAAACAAGCTGGAGTAGCCATTCTAATATCAAATAAAATCGACTTCCAATCCAAAGTTATCAAAAAAGACAAGGAGGGACACTTCATACTCATCAAAGGTAAACTCCTCCAAGAGGAACTCTCAACTCTGAATATCTATGCTCCAAATGCAAGGGCAGCCACATTCATTAAAGACACTTTAGTAAAGCTCAAAGCACACATTGCACCTCACACAATAATAGTAGAAGACTTCACCACACCACTTTCATCAATGGACAGATCGTGGAAACAGAAACTAAACAGGGACACAGTGAAACTAACAGAAGTTATGAAACAAATGGACCTGACAGATATCTACAGAACATTTTATCCTAAAACAAAAGGATATACCTTCTTCTCAGCACCTCACAGGACCTTCTCCAAAATTGACCATATAATTGGTCACAAAAGAGGCCTCAACAGATACAAAAATATTGAAATTATCCCATGCATCCTATCAGAACATCATGGACTAAGGCAGATCTTCAATAACAATATAAATAATGGAAAGCCAACATTCATGTGGAAACTGAACAATACTCTTTTCAATTATACCTTGGTCAAGGAAGGAATAAAAAAAGAAATTAAAGACTTTGTATAGTTTAATGAAAACGAAGCTACAACATACCCAAACTTATGGGACACAATGAAAGCATTTCTAAGAGGGAAACTCATAGCTCTGAGTGCCTCCAAAAAGAAACTAGAGAGAGCTCACACTAGCAGCTTGACAACACACCAAAAGCTCTAGAACAAAAGGAAGCAAATTCACCCAAGAGGAGTAGACAGCAGGAAATAATCAAACTCAGAGGCAAAAATCAACCAAGTGGAAACTAGAAGTACTATTCAAAGAATCAACCAAATGAGTAGCTGTTTCTTTGAGAAAATCAACAAGATAGATAAACCCTTAGCTAGACTCACTAGAGGACACAGGGACAGCATCCTAATGAACAAAATCGAAATGAAAAGGGAGACACAACAACAGATCCTGAAGAAATCCAAAACACCATCAGATCCTTCTACAAAAGCCTATACTCAACAAAACTGGAAAACGTGGATGAAATGGACAAGTTTCTAGACAGATAGCAGGTACCAAAGTTAAATCAGGATCAAGTTAACGATCTAAACAGTCCCATATCCCCTAAAGAAACAGAAGCAGTCATTAATAGTCTCCCAACCAAAAAAAGCCCAGGACCAGATGGGTTTAGTGCAGAGTTCTATCAGACCTTCAAAGAAGATCTAATTCCAGTTCTGCACAAACTAGTCAACAAAACAGAAGCAGAAGGTACTCTACCCAACTCATTCTACGAAGCCACAATTACTCTGATACCTAAACCACAGAAAGATCCAACAAAGATAGAGAATTTCAGACCAATTTCCCTTATGAATATCGATGCAAAAATACTCAATAAAATTCTCGCTAACTGAATCCAAGAACACATCAAAACAATCATCCATTCTGACCAAGTAGGTTTTATTCCAGGGATGCAGGTATGGTTTAATATACGGAAATCCATCAACGTAATCCATTATATAAACAAACTCAAAGACAAAAACCACATGATCATCTCGTTAGATGCGAAGAAAGCATTTGACAAAATCCAACACCCATTCATGATAAAAGTCTTTGAAAGATCAGGAATTTAAGGTCCATACCTAAACATGATAAAAGCAATCTACAGCAAACCAGTAGCCAACATCAAAGTAAATGGTGAGAAGCTGGAAGCAATCCCACTAAAATCAGGGACTAGACAAGGCTACCCACTTTCTCCCTACCTATTCAACATTGAACTTGAAGTTCTAGCCAGAGCAATTCGACAACAAAAGGGATTCAAGGGGATACAAATTGGAAAGGAAGAAGTCAAAATATCACTTTTTGCAGATGATATGATAGTATATATAAGTGACCCTAAAAATTCCACCAGAGAACTCTTAAACCTGATAAATAGCTTCAGTGATGTAGCTGGATATAAAATTAACTCGAACAAGTCAATGGCCTTTCTCTACACAAAGAATAAACAGGCTGAGAAAGAAATTAGGGAAACAACACCCTTCTCAATAGTCACAAATAATATAAAATATCTCGGCGTGACTCTAACTAAGGAAGTGAAAGATCTGTATGATAAGAACTTCAAGTCTCTGAAGAAAGAAATTAAAGAAGATCTCAGAAGATGGAAAGATCTCCCATGCTCATGGATTGGCAGGATCAATATAGTAAAAATGGCTATCTTGCCAAAAGCAATCTACAGATTCAATGCAATCCCCATCAAAATTCCAACTTAATTCTTCAATGAATTAGAAAGAGCAATCTGCAAATTCATCTGGAATAACAAAAAACCTAGGATAGCAAAAACTCTTCTCAAGGATAAAAGAACCTCTGGTGGAATCACCATGCTTGACCTAAAGCTGTACTACAGAGCAATTGTAATAAAAACTGCATGGTACTGGTGAAGGATGCTTAGAAAAATTTGAATATGGAGGCCATTAAGTATTACAATAGTAACATTATGTCTCTTTGCTATTGTACAATATTGTATCATATTGTTGTTTTATGGGGCCATTTCTCGCAAGTATATGGTGTACTTTGAGCACATTTCTTCTGCTCTATGCCTCTGATGTTGCTTTGTAACTTCATTCTCTCTCTCCCAGAGTGATTTGCATTTGCTGATTGGTGGACCCATTTTTTTCCACTTTAAAGTTTTGAATTGTTATTTAACAACTGTACACAGTCAATGGGTATATTGTGGTTATTCAGTGAATCTAATAGTGTTTATGGATCACATCAGGAGAATTAGCAGTCTGATCCTCAAATGGCTATCACTCCTTTAGAGCCAACTCACTCTTTTAGTTCGTTGTAAAACCTATGTTATCACAGACTAAGCACCCTGATGTGCTGTAGGGCACTAGAAATTATTTATCTTACTGCAGGCAGCGTTAACCCCATTGTTTAACCTTCTTCCATGCTTCCTCCGTGCACTCGCAGTTCTACTATTTTAACAGTGTATAAGGAGCTTTAGCTTCTGTATTTGAAGGAGAATTCACACTGCTTATCTCTGCCTGGCCTGTTTCACTTACCTGATACTTCAGGCTTATCCATGTTGTCATAAATGACAGGCTTTCACTAAATTGTTGTGGCTAAATTGATATATATATATATATATATATATATTAAAACCACTCATTTGTCTACTGATGGACACCTGGTTCATACCTTGACTATCGTGAGTAGAGGTATAAGGTGGATTACTGGAGTATATGATATATCTTCTTTATTCTTCTGAGGACCCTCATTACAGTCGTACCAATGCACATTCCTAAGAACAGGGCATAGGAGTTTCTTTTTCTTCACACTCTACTCAGCATTTATTATTATTATTATTTTTGTTGATAACCATTCTAGCTGCTTCTCTTTAATTGAGGCTAATTACCAGTTTGGCTTCTAACTCTCTTCTTTTCAGGTGTCTTTTATGACATTTAGGAGGAAGTTTCAAGCACTCCTTGGATTTATGGATCTGGAGCTGAGAGGATGGGTCTGAGTTGGACATAAAAACAGATGAATTATTTTCAAATATAGATAAGTTATTTCTCTTGGCTGAATGGGATCACCAAAGAGAACACAAGGGTGTGAAAGAGACAGGGCTGTATTTCAACTGTTGAGAAATAAAACATTAAGTTTCTTGACAGAGGAAGATGAGCCAACAAGAGGAAAAAATTATAATATGGACACAAGGGAAAGAGATGGTTTCCGGAGAAAAAGGCAGATTCAGATGTTGATAAATGATGTGGAGATGCCAGAAACAGAAGAGGAATAAGAAACAGCATTCTGGATTAACCAGACAGAAGCCACTGATGATGCTAGCCTTCACCGTTATTATTGTAGATTATTGAGGGGAAAGTGAAGTTTGAGTGGGTATAGCATGAGTATGTAGTGAAGGAACAGAGGTTGTGAATATAAACTTTCAAATATAGATTGTGACTAAAGGATATGATAGATTTTAAGATAATCCAGTGGTGAGAGGTGACTATGCCTACTTGAGATCGACCTGCCCTTGAAGGCAGCTAGGAACCTGAAAAAATATTTTTAATCTAATTTAATGGCCCTGTCAATCTGTAAGTAGGCTCTAGAGACACAATAAGGTTACTCCTTGGGTACAGTCGCTCTGAGCCATGAGTTGAGCTTTTGGGACTGACTTTTTTTTTTCCTTTCAAGGAATTTGCTTATTTCATTTTCTGATAATGAGATGAGCAGATATTTTTAAAAGGAGATTTATGAAACTCCAGCAGATGGTAACTTTTTTTTTTTCAAAGTCGCATATATCTGGGTTGGAATCATTGTTTGAATAGGGTGAAGCAAAACTTAACATAGACCCAGCTGTTCAAGCGCTAAAGTTTTAGTTTTGTAAAAAGCCCTGATTGGATTGTGCTAATTTGGGATTGTTTATGTCACAATGTGATTGGCTTCCAGAAGAAAGGCAAATCCTCTCTAGGAAGCTTCAGGTGTTCAAACCATCTCTCAGCTTATAAAGCAATGGTCAAAATGTAAGCAAGCCAACCATATATTATAGAGGGAGATAAGACTCATCCTTACCCAAAGATGATAGCAACAGACTCCTAAGGCACTCAGGATATTGGAGATTATTAGTTACCTGTCATTAACCATCATGGAGAAAGCAAAGATAGCATTTAAAACATCAGCACAAAATTGGCAGAAGGAACAAATAGAAAATCTAGGGCTAAAAAATGAATTTAAGAATACAGTGGAAGATTTCACAACAACTTGACACCTAACTAAAAAAAATGTGGATGGAAACTACTAGAAAAATACAACTTTTCAAAGTAATAAAACTTCTGAAGAGTTCTACAATAATTTTAAAAAGCCAGTCAACAATTAAAAGCCCTCACATAAGTGAAATACCAGGCTCAGCTGACTTTACCAGTGTGAATAAGAAAGGAGCAGTAATATTTGTACACAACAGCTTTTGGTGAGGAGAGGAGAGAGGAAACATTCTACTTCTATGGTTTTTAAATCTGGTAAATCAAATAATAAATAAAATACCAATTGTTAAAAGTTTAGATCAATCTTGCAACTCAGACTTTTTTTTCCCTAAAGACGTCATTAAAATCTGATGTGCCTCAAATATTTAAAACTCTCATCAGTTCAGTTTCTTTGAATTTGCAAAAATAATTATTTTTTCCAAGTCAATTGGTAGATTATGAGCCTAGTACTCTCCTATGTTTAGCATCAAACTGTCATCCTTGAACAAGCCATAAAAGACTTACTAATGCGTTCATTACCATCAGCGCTTAAGGTACA
The DNA here is from genome assembly GCF_000001635.26 of Mus musculus. NCBI lineage: Eukaryota > Metazoa > Chordata > Mammalia > Rodentia > Muridae > Mus > Mus musculus. Next base: position 25,752,857 of record NC_000085.6, read on the forward strand.
ATTTCCAACTTCAGTAGGTGAAGTAGGAACTGACTGTGTAGATTTTAGGTAGGGTCAGTTATAATGGCTAGTCACTGACTTTTGGAGAAGGTACCTCATTGCTTAAATGAAAGAAAATACCAACATTGGAAACATTTCTTCATTCATAATCCTATATAAATTTTGAAGTGTTCTGTTTTTGAGCAGTATTACAGATATCCTCAATTTATAAATTTAAAGACTATTTCTGGAAGACACCTGTCAGGCTAACCAACTCTCTTACAAAAATAACCTCCAGGACAGAAAATTTCAACTTGAACCATTGGCTTGAACTTGTTGTGAACTTTTAAAAACATACATTTATTTTATTTTATGCGTATGTATGCTTGCTGAAGTGGATTCATGTGCATCGCATGCATACAAGAGCCCATGGAAGTCAGACGATGGGTCAGATTCTCTGGAACTGGAGTTACGGATGGTTGTGAGCTGCCACATGTGTGCTGGGAACAGAACCAACGTCTCTGCAAGAGCAGCAAGCTCTCTTCACCACCGAGTCACCTCTTGTCTCCAGCCCCACCAGCAGTGAACTTTCATCATATAATTAAGCCTGCTTTCAAAGACAGTCCATATTTCCCATCAGAAGCGACTACTGTTATCACACAGATCTCCACGGCAGCATTGCAAAATGAAGATTCTTCTTTACCTGGTCACAACTTGCTTCCACTCAGGATTAAAGAGGTAGGCTTGGTTTTCCCCAACACAGAATAACTTCTAGATCAGTAGAGTGTAATTTGCTAAATGAGCTCTGCAGTAAATATAGTGACATTCAAGGACAGTTTGGCAGATCTCTTTGAGGGTTTTTTGAGTTTGACATTTTTATGATCTCTGCTGGAAGTTTCTTACTCAGATCTGGGCAGGCATCTGAAAATTGCAACTCTGGACTATACAGGGCAAACACAGTTCTTCGGTAGGGGGTCAGGAGATTATATTTACAGCCAGAGGAGAAGAAAGACAATGTTTGGTGTATGTTCAGTACTCATGCCCAGCCAGTTCCTCTGCTGATGGCACCTATCAGGGACCAGTTGGCTTGACGGATCTGTTCTCTGGAGACCTGAAGCATTGCTTGCTGGAATCCCAGGCAACCCTGCCTTGGCAGCTTTTGGCTCCTGCATGAGACATGACATAGCATTTTCCTTGTCATTGGGTTAATCTGGGGCAGAACTAACAAGATTGAACACCACAGGAGAATAAAGTTGCAGTCTTACATTTACTGAGCAGCCAGTGCAGTTCACTGCGTGGAAGAAAAATGGAGACTAATGGGGTTATCTCCAAAGATGTTGGAGGCACACTTGAAATAGGAGAAATCTCTTTAGTCTGCTACACACCCACAAATAATTTCCAGAAAAATTGCACTTAATGGTGAGAAGGCATTTTCCCTTATATTATTAAGATGAATAAGTGAATTCAGTAAGATTACTGAAGCAAGATCACTGTGCAAAATTAATTACATATTGTATATTCAAGCAACAGTTAATTAGCAAATAAAATGATGTGTTCAGCTTTTAATATTAGGAACTCTTTAGTATATTCTCAGTAGTCTAAAATAACAGGAAAAAGTAGTGAATGTCTAATTCAATGGGGAAATTAAAAGACTCAACATTAAAAAGATGAATTCTGTACCAATATACCAGGCTTGTGTGGATGTGTGTGTGTGTGTGTGTGTGTCTGTCTGTCTGTCTGTCTGTCTGTCTATGTGTCTGTGTCTGTTTGTAGGAGCTGATTTTAAAGAGCATACAGAATTGTAGATGTCCCGGACAACTCATTAGTCTTCTAGAAGGCTAATGTGGAAGGATTAACTCTAGAGATATTAGGGTTTATCTTAGAGCCACAGTAATGAGGAGATAGGATATTGGTGCAGGAGAGAGTTATACAATGGGAACAGATAAGAATATTCAGGACATACATAGGTGTGGTCATTCCCTTTGTAATAGAGACAGTGCTACAGAAAGGCAGGAATAGGGGGTTGCTTTCACTGATAGATGTTTTTCTTTTTCTTTTTTAATATGAAAAAGATGTAAAGTCCTTTTTAGGTGAGTTAAAAGTCCTACATCAGGAAAGTGAGATGAAAAAGCTAAAGTGACTTACCTTATGGGCATAGGATAAATGTTTCAGATCATCTAGTTTCTTTTTGTTTGTTTGTTTCTTTCCTCTTTTTTTGTTGCATAGATATAAAGTTATATGTTCCAGTTTTGTCTTTCAGCCATCAGGTGCCTCTTTAATAAAATCTATGCTCATTTCTCTGAATTAATTTAAATTGTTTTAAGTTTTATTTTATTTTTTTTTTTTTAAATTAGGTATTTAGCTCATTTACATTTCCAATGCTATACCAAAAGTCCCCCATACCCATCCACCCCCACTCCCCTACCCACCCACTCCCCCTTTTTGGCCCTGGCGTTCCCCTGTACTGGGGCATACAAAGTTTGCGTTTCCAATGGGCCTCTCTTTCCAGTGATGGCCGACTAGGCCATCTTTTGATACATATGCAGCTAGAGTCAAGAGCTCCGGGGTACTGGTTAGTTCATAATGTTGTTCCACCTATAGGGTTGCAGATCCCTTTAGCTCCTTGGGTTCTTTCTCTAGCTCCTCCATTGGGAGCCCTGTGATCCATCCACTAGCTGGCTGTGAGCATCCACTTCTGTGTTTGCTAGGCCCCGGCATAGTCTCACAAAAGATAGCTACATCTGGGTCCTTTCAATAAAATCTTGCTAGGGTATGCAATGGTGTCAGCGTTTGGATGCTGATTATGGGGTGGATCCCTGGATATGGCAGTCTCTACATGGTCCATCCTTTCATCTCAGCTCCAAACTTTGTCTCTGTAACTCCTTCCATGGGTGTTTTGTTCCCAATTCTAAGGAGGGGCATAGTATCCACACTTCAGTCTTCATTCTTCTTGAGTTTCATGTGTTTAGCAAATTGTACCTTATATCTTGGGAATCCTAGGTTTGGGGCTAATATCCACTTATCAGTGAGTACATATTGTGTGAGTTCCTTTGTGAATGTGTTACCTCACTCAGGATGATGCCCTCCAGGTCCATCCATTTGGCTAGGAATTTCATAAATTCATTCTTTTTAATAGCTGAGTAGTACTCCATTGTGTAGATGTACCACATTTTCTGTATCCATTCCTCTGTTGAGGGGCATCTAGGTTCTTTCCAGCTTCTGGCTATTATAAATAAGGCTGCTATGAACATAGTGGAGCATGTGTCCTTCTTACCAGTTGGGGCATCTTCTGGATATATGCCCAGGAGAGGTATTGCTGGATCCTCCGGTAGTACTATGTCCAATTTTCTGAGGAACCGCCAGACTGATTTCCAGAGTGGTTGTACAAGCCTGCAATCCCACCAACAATGGAGGAGTGTTCCTCTTTCTCCACATCCACGCCAGCATCTGCTGTCACCTGAATTTTTGATCTTAGCCATTCTGACTGGTGTGAGGTGGAATCTCAGTGTTGTTTTGATTTGCATTTCCCTGATGATTAAGGATGTTGAACATTTTTTCAGGTGCTTCTCTGCCATTCGGTATTCCTCAGGTGAGAATTCTTTGTTCAGTTCTGAGCCCCATTTTTTAATGGGGTTATTTGATTTTCTGAAGTCCACCTTCTTGAGTTCTTTATATATGTTGGATATTAGTCCCCTATCTGATTTAGGATAGGTAAAGATCCTTTCCCAATCTGTTGGTGGTCTTTTTGTCTTATTGACGGTGTCTTTTGCCTTGCAGAAACTTTGGAGTTTCATTAGGTCCCATTTGTCAATTCTCGATCTTACAGCACATGCCATTGCTGTTCTGTTCAGGAATTTTTCCCCTGTGCCCATATCTTCAAGGTTTTTCCCCACTTTCTCCTCTATAAGTTTCAGTGTCTCTGGTTTTATGTGAAGTTCCTTGATCCACTTAGATTTGACCTTAGTAAAAGGAGATAAGTATGGATCGATTCGCATTCTTCTACATGATAACAACCAGTTGTGCTAGCACCAATTGTTGAAAATGCTGTCTTTCTTCCACTGGATGGTTTTAGCTCCCTTGTCGAAGATCAAGTGACCATAGGTGTGTGGGTTCATTTCTGGGTCTTCAATTCTATTCCATTGGTCTACTTGTCTGTTTCTATACCAGTACCATGCAGTTTTTATCACAATTGCTCTGTAGTAAAGCTTTAGGTCAGGCATGGTGATTCCACCAGAGGTTCTTTTATCCTTGAGAAGACTTTTTGCTATCCTAGGTTTTTTGTTATTCCAGATGAATTTGCAAATTGCTCCTTCTAATTCGTTGAAGAATTGAGTTGGAATTTTGATGGGGATTGCGTTGAATCTGTAGATTGCTTTTGGCAAGATAGCCATTTTTACAATGTTGATCCTGCCAATCCATGAGCATGGGAGATCTTTCCATCTTCTGAGATATTCTTTTATTTCTTTCTTCAGAGATTTGAAGTTTTTATCATACAGATCTTTCACCTCCTTAGTTAGAGTCACGCTAAGATATTTTATACTATTTGTGACTATTGAGAAGGGTGTTGTTTCCCTAATTTCTTTCTCAGCCTGTTTATTCTTTGTATAGAGAAAGGCCATTGACTTGTTTGAGTTTATTTTATATCCAGCTACTTCACCGAAGCTGTTTATCAGGTTTAGGAGTTCTCTGGTAGAATTTTTAGGGTCACTTATATATACTATCATATCATCTGCAAAAAGTGATATTTTGACTTCCTCTTTTCCAATTTGTATCCCCTTGATCTCCTTTTATTGTCAAATTGCTCTGGGTAATACTTCAAGTACTATGTTGAAAAGGTAGGGAGAAAGTGGGCAGCCTTGTCTAGTCCCTGATTTTAGTGGGATTGCTTCCAGCTTCTCTCCATTTACTTTGATGTTGGCTACTGGTTTGCTGTAGATTGCTTTTATCATGTTTAGGTATGGGCCTTGTATTCCTGATCTTTCCAAAACTTTTATCATGAATGGGTGTTGGATCTTGTCAAATGCTTTTTCTGCATCTAACGAGATGATCATGTGGTTTTTGTCTTTGAGTTTGTTTATATAATGGATTACATTGATGGATTTTCGTATATTAAACCATCCCTGCATTCCTGGAATAAAACCTACTTGGTCAGGATGGATGATTGCTTTAATATGTTCTTGGATTCCGTTAGCAAGAATTTTATTGAGGATTTTTGCATCGATATTCATAAGAGAAATTGGTCTGAAGTTCTCTATCTTTGTTGAGTATTTCTGTGGTTTAGGTATCAGAGTAATAGTGGCTTCATAAAATGAGTTGGGTAGAGTACCTTCTACTTCTATTTTGTGAAATAGTTTGTACAGAACTGGAATTAGATCTTCTTTGAAGGTCTGATAGAACTCTGCACTAAACCCGTCTGGTCCTGGGCTTTTTTTTTTGGCTGGGAGACTATTAATAACTGCTTCTATTTCTTTAGGTGATATGGGACTGTTTAGATGGTCAACTTGATCCTGACTCAACTTTGGTACCTGGTATCTGTCCAGAAATTTGTCCATTTCGTCCAGGTTTTCCAGTTTTGTTGAGTATAACATTTTGTAGAAGGATCTGATGGTGTTTTGGATTTCTTCAGGATCTGTTGTTATGTCTCCCTTTTCATTTCTGATTTTGTTAATTAGGATTTTGTCCCTGTGCCCTTTAGTGAGTCTAGCTAAGGGTTTATCTATCTTGTTGATTTTCTCAAAGAACCAACTCCTCGTTTGGTTAATTCTTTGGATAGTTCTTCTTGTTTCCACTTGGTTGATTTCACCCCTGAGTTTGATTATTTCCTGCCGTCTACTCCTCTTGGGTGAATTTGCTTCCTTTTTTTTCTAGACCTTTTAGATGTGTTGTCAAGCTGCTAGTATGTGCTCTCTCCCGTTTCTTCTTGGAGGCACTCAGAGCTATGAGTTTCCCTCTTAGAAATGCTTTCATTGTGTCCCATAGGTTTGGGTACGTTGTGGCTTCATTTTCATTAAACTCTAAAAAGTCTTTAATTTCTTTCTTTATTCCTTCCTTGACCAAGGTATCATTGAGAAGAGTGTTATTCAGTTTCCACGTGAATGTTGGCTTTCCATTATTTATGTTGTTATTGAAGATCAGTCTTAGGCCATGTTGGTCTGATAGGATACATGGGACAATTTCAATATTTCTGTATCTGTTGAGGCCTGTTTTGTGACCAATTATATGGTCAATTTTGGAGAAGGTCCCGTGAGGTGCTGAGAAGAAGGTATATCCTTTTGTTTTAGGATAAAATGTTCTGTAGATATCTGTCAGGTCCATTTGTTTCATAACTTCTGTTAGTTTCACTGTGTCCCTGTTTAGTTTCTGTTTCCACGATCTGTCCATTGATGAAAGTGGTGTGGTGAAGTCTTCTACTATTATTGTGTGAGGTGCAATGTGTGCTTTGAGCTTTACTAAAGTGTCTTTAATGAATGTGGCTGCCCTTGCATTTGGAGCGTAGATATTCAGAATTGAGAGTTCCTCTTGGAGGATTTTACCTTTGATGAGTATGAAGTGTCCCTCCTTGTCTTTTTTGATAACTTTGGGTTGGAAGTCGATTTTATCCGATATTAAAATGGCTACTCCAGCTTGTTTCTTCAGTCCATTTGCTTGGAAAATTGTTTTCCAGCCTTTCACTCTGAGGTAGTGTCTGTCTTTTCCCCTGAGATGGGTTTCCTGTAAGCAGCAGAATGTTGGGTCCTGTTTGTGTAGCCAGTCTGTTAGTCTATGTCTTTTTATTGGGGAATTGAGTCCATTGATATTAAGAGATATTAAGGAAAAGTAATTGTTGCTTCCTTTTATTTTTGTTGTTAGAGTTGGCATTCTGTTCTTGTGGCTGTCTTCTTTTTGGTTTGTTGAGGGATTACTTTCTTGGTTGTTCTAGGGCGTGATTTCCGTCCTTGTATTGCTTCTTTTCTGTTATTATCCTTTGAAGGGCTGGATTCGTGGAAAGATATTGTGTGAATTTGGATTTGTCGTGGAATACTTTGGTTTCTCCATCTATGGTAATTGAGAGTTTGGCCGGGTATATTAGCCTGGGCTGGCATTTGTGTTCTCTTAGTGTCTGTATAACATCTGTCCAGGCTCTTCTGGCTTTCATAGTCTCTGGTGAAAAGTCTGGTGTAATTCTGATAGGCCTTCCTTTATATGTTACTTGACCTTTCTCCCTTACTGCTTTTAATATTCTATCTTTATTTAGTGCATTTGTTGTTCTGATTATTATGTGTCGGGAGGAATTTCTTTTCTGGTCCAGTCTATTTGGAGTTCTGTAGGCTTCTTGTATGATCATGGGCATCTCTTTCTTTATGTTTGGGAAATTTTTTTCAATTATTTTGTTGAAGATATTAGCTGGCCCTTTAAGTTGAAAATCTTCATTCTCATCAATTCCTATTATCCGTAGGTTTGGTCTTCTCATTGTGTCCTGGATTTCCTGAATGTTTTGAGTTAGGATCCTTTTGCATTTTGTATTTTCTTTGACTGTTGTGTCGATGTTCTCTATGGAATCTTCTGCACCTGAGATTCTCTCTTACATTTCTTGTATTCTGTTGCTGATGCTCGCATCTATGGTTCCAGATCTCTTTCCTAGGGTTTCTATCTCCAGCGTTGCCTCGCTTTGGGTTTTCTTTACTGTGTCTACTTCCCTTTTTAGTTCTAGTATGGTTTTGTTCATTTCCATTACCTGTTTGGATGTGTTTTCCTGTTTTTCTTTAAGGACTTCTACCTGTTTGGCTGTGTTTTCCTGCTTTTCTTTAAGGGCCTGTAACTCTTTAGCAGTGCTCTCCTGTAATTCTTTAAGCGAGTTATGAAAGTCCTTCTTGATGTCCTGTAGCATCATCATGAGAAATGTTTTTAAATCTGGGTCTAGATTTTCGGTTGTGTTGGGGTGCCCAGGACTAGGTGGGGTGGGAGTGCTGCGTTCTGATGATGGTGAGTGGTCTTGATTTCTGTTAGTAGGATTCTTACGTTTGCCTTTCGCCATCTGGTAATCTCTGAAGCTAGTTGTTATAGTTGTCTCTGTTAAGAGCTTGTTCTTCAGGTGACTCTGTTAGCCTCTATAAGCAGACCTGGGAGGGTAGCACTCTCCTTAGTTTCAGTGGGTAGAGTATTCTCTGCAGGCAAGCTCTCTTCTTGCAGGGAAGGTACCCAGATATCTGGTTTTCGAACCAGACTCCTGGCAGAAGTTGTGTTCCACTCACTAGAGGTCTTAGGATCCCGTGGGGAATCCTGTGTGGGCCCTTGCGCGTGTCAGGCAACTCCGCTGGCAAGGAAGCCCGGGGCTCGAGTCAAGTTTTATTTTAAAAATCATATATATGTACTGTATTTATATATTTCTCTCTCCTCTTCTTCTCTTCAATACCTTCCAAGACCTCCTTGCTCCCTTTCAAATTAATGACCTCTTTTTCTTTAACTATTATTACACACAGACACACACAGACACACACACACACACACACACACACAAGTAAAAATACAAGTATCAGCTGCTGTGTCCATTTAATATCATTCATGTGCATGTTTTTTAGGCTTACCACTTAGTATTGGATAACTAATTAGTGGCATTATCCCTGGGGAAGACTGATTTCCTCTTTCTCATCAGTAATTAATTGCCTGTTGCCCTTCATTTAAGGGGTGGGGCCCCATGAGAACGCCCCTTTCTCTGTTGGCATGCCAACTGGCTAGTCATAGTTCAGGTCTTGTTTAGGTGACTGTATTGTTGAGATTTTTTTTTTTTTTGGTTCAGCTTCCTAACATCTTGTAGCAGACTCCCTAGTCCTTGGGCTCATACAATCTTTCTACCTTCTCTTCTTCAGTGTTCCCTGAGCTTTTAAAGTTGGAGTGGTGCTGTGTTGGTTCATTATTGTAGCTCACGGGGTCAAAACTGAGCAAGGCAGGTGGTGATTACCCACCCCCTAGCAGTCAGCACAGTGCCTTCTATTATTATAAAAACCAGCATGAAGAAAGCTTTCTAGTCCCTACCTATTTGATTGCTCCATGTCCTGTGAATAAACCGTAGTCCCTTCAGGAGTAGGGTCTTACCATCACTTTTTGGTTTGCAGGCAACCAAAAGCATCATTAATTTCTGAACTTACCAATATTCATATGATCTTTAAAAGAGATGTTCTCATATTCACTCCCAGACTTTTGTGTCCTTGGCTGGCTGTATGTTATATATGTTATTTAGAATTTCACTTCTGGTCGATTATAGACATCTGTCTTTTCTTTTGTCTTTTAAAATTGGGCAGTGGTACAGCTCACTAAGAAATTTGGTATCTTACTACTTCCTATATCTCTCATACATCTGACTTGTCCTTACACTGGCAGAGCTTTGCAGGAAGGCTTTGCAAGCTGTGTACCTGAAAACCTTTTATCACGCTCCAAGGTTTGAATGACAATCTGAATGTTACATATGTCTTTCTTCCATAATTTAAAAATATTTCTCCATTGATTATTTTTTGAATATAGTGTTAAGAGTGAGGGATGGCTCATGATGTGTTTCTTGTCTTCTTTAGTAGTGGTCTGTTCTTTCTTTATAGTGGCTCTTAAAGCATTTTGTTTTGTCTTTTTAAATCTTTAATTTGCCTTTGTAGAGTAGCAGTTTTCAGCCTGTGGGTTGTGACTCCTTTGGGGGGTCAAATGACCCTTTCATAACGGTTTCATACCAAATATCCTACATATTAGATATTTACATTATGGTTCATAACAGTAGCAAAAATGCAGTTATGAAGTAGCAATGAAAATAATCTTATGATTTGGGTCATTGAAACATGAGGAACTTATTAAAGGGTCACAGCATTAGGAAGGTTGAGAATCACTGATATAGAGATGTAATTATTAAAATATGTCCTCTTTGATATTCTAGAAATGTTTGGAATTTTAATATTATTTTGTTTTCTTATGCTTTCAACGTTTTTTTTGTCCATTATTCCTTTAAAAGAAACAAAAGATTTATTTAATTTTGATCATGTGTATGTGAGTACAGGTCCCTGCAGAAATGAGAAGAGGACATCAGGTTTCCTGGAGTTGGTGTCTCAAGCAACTATAAACTGCCTGATATGAATTCTAGAAAAAGAACGCAGGTTTCCTTCAGGAGCATTGAGTGCTCTTAACCACAGAGTATCCTTCCTGACCCCCTTCAGATGTATTTCTCCTCTGCTTTGTCTTTCTCTCTGGGAGTCTAGATGCCAGACTAGTGCAAGCAGGCTTTCCATCTTCTCTGTTCTAAGATGCTCTTTGATATCCTATTTCTTTACTTCCTTCTCCTTCCTCTTGGAAGTGTTGCTCAATTTGCAAGTTACAGTTTTATTCAGCAGCCTCACTTACAAGCTAAGTTTCTCTGGGTTTATAAGATAACATTTGTGGTCATTTCTTGGATAATATATGGCTGGCAAGAATTAAAGCAGATAAAAAGGATGACTCCCAGGGCAGAGTCTCAGGCAGGGCAGAGCCAGTACTTAACACTCTTCTCTCATAGGATAACTCCTTAGGCCTGATTAAACTTTCAGACCCCATGGGGAGACAGTACTTGCAGGAAGCAGCCTGTTTGAGCAGTAACCTAAAGCCTTGGGGACTGGAAAGGCTGTGTCTCCTTCCCCTTTCCTGGTCACCCACTTAGCCACACCCAGCAGGTCATCCCTTTAAGTAAATTTTGTTTGAAAAAATGCCCCAGTAATACCTAACATTTTGTCTGCCAATAAGAAATGAATCTAAAAGGCTGATCAGATGACCCAGTGGTTAAGAGCACTGGCTGCTCTTGCAGAGGACCTGGCTTCAGTTTCTAGCACCCACATGGTGGCTCACAGGTGCTTAACTTCAGTTCCAGGGGATCTGACAGTCTCTTCCCAGAAGCTACAGATGGTACCTGGTACCTGGAAGGGAAGAGGTGCATAGGCATACATGTAGCAAAACACCCTTATGCATAAAATTAAAATAAATGCGTCTTTTTTTTTTTTTTTTGTATTTTGTCATAGCAATGAGAGAAATAACTAATGCAGGAAACTTCTAGAAGGCTTGATCTGGAAAGCCATTGAACTTCCTGGAAGGGAGCTTGGGAATGCAGTAATACTGACAGTTAAGGGTTTGTGGCATGTATGCAGGTGACTGTGACAGTTTTGTCTGCAGTCTCTTAGTCTCAAATTATGTTGCTTTTCCTAATCCCAAGGCCTGCCCACAGATAGAAATGTCAGCTTTGGCTGACTGGTGGCTGGTCTTTTAATTATCTGATTTAAATCACACATCTTATTTTCTTGGGTATCTGGTCAACATTTTCCTTTTAAAGTAGTAAATTCTGTAAAACTTCTAAAGTAGAAAACTGCGTGACTGTCTTGTCCAACTTTTATATCCAATACAATTTAAGTTGAGAGAGAGAGAGAGAGAGAGAGAGAGAGAGAGAGAGAGAGAGTATAAAGCTACCTTTTAGTCCTATGTTTCACACATGCTCAGATAGTGACATTTATGTGGTGGAAAGTAACATCTTTCTTTCTTTTTTTTTTTTTTTTTAGTTTTTTTTCCCATTTTTTATTAGGTATTTAGCTCATTTACATTTCCAATGCTATACCAAAAGTCCCCCATATCCACCCACCCCCCACTCCCCTGCCCACCCACTCCCCCTTTTTGGCCCTGGTGTTCCCCTGTACTGGGGCATATAAAGTTTGCAAGTCCAATGGGCCTCTCTTTCCAGTGATGGCCGACTAGGCCATCTTTTGATATATATGCAGCTAGAGTCAAGAGCTCCGGGGTACTGGTTAGTTCATAATGTTGTTCCACCTATAGGGTTACAGATCCGTTTAGCTCCTTGGCTACTTTCTCTAGCTCCTCCATTGGGAGCCCTATGATCCATCCATTAGCTGACTGTGAGCATCCACTTCTGTGTTTGCTAGGCCCTGGCATAGTCTCACAAGAGACAGCTACATCTGGGTCCTTTCGATAAAATCTTGCTAGGGTATGCAATGGTGTCAGCGTTTGGATGCTGATTATGGGGTGGATCCCTGGATATGGCAGTCTCTACATGGTCCATCCTTTCATCTCAGCTCCAAACTTTGTCTCTGTAACTCCTTCCATGGGTGTTTTGTTCCCAAATCTAAGGAGGGGCATAGTGTCCACACTTCAGTCTTCATTCTTCTTGAGTTTCATGTGTTTAGCAAATTATATCTTATATATTGGGTATCCTAGGTTTGGGGCTAATATCCACTTATCAGTGAGTACATATTGTGTGAGTTTCTTTGTGAATGTGTTACCTCACTCAGGATGATGCCCTCCAGGTCCATCCATTTGGCTAGGAATTTCATAAATTCATTCTTTTTAATAGCTGAGTAGTACTCCATTGTGTAGATGTACCACATTTTCTGTATCCATTCCTCTGTTGAGGGGCATCTAGGTTCTTTCCAGCTTCTGGCTATTATAAATAAGGCTGCTATGAACATAGTGGAGCATGTGTCCTTCTTACCAGTTGGGGCATCTTCTGGATATATGCCCAGGAGAGGTATTGCTGGATCCTCCGGTAGTACTATGTCCAGTTTTCTGAGGAACCTCCAGACTGATTTCCAGAGTGGTTGTACAAGCCTGCACTCCCACCAAAAATGGAGGAGTGTTCCTCTTTCTCCACATCCACGCCAGCATCTGCTGTCACCTGAATTTTTGATCTTAGCCATTCTGACTGGTGTGAGGTGGAATCTCAGGGTTGTTTTGATTTGCATTTCCCTGATGATTAAGGATGTTGAACATTTTTTCAGGTGCTTCTCTGCCATTCGGTATTCCTCAGGTGAGAATTCTTTGTTCAGTTCTGAGCCCCATTTTTTAATGGGGTTATTTGATTTTCTGAAGTCCACCTTCTTGAGTTCTTTATATATGTTGGATATTAGTCCCCTATCTGATTTAGGATAGGTAAAGATCCTTTCCCAATCTGTTGGTGGTCTTTTTGTCTTATTGACGGTGTCTTTTGCCTTGCAGAAACTTTGGAGTTTCATTAGGTCCCATTTGTCAATTCTCGATCTTACAGCACAAGCCATTGCTGTTCTATTCAGGAATTTTCCCCCTGTGCCCATATCTTCAAGGCTTTTCCCCACTTTCTCCTCTATAAGTTTCAGTGTCTCTGGTTTTATGTGAAGTTCCTTGATCCACTTAGATTTGACCTTAGTACAAGGAGATAAGTATGGATCGATTCGCATTCTTCTACACGATAACAACCAGTTGTGCCAGCACCAATTGTTGAAAATGCTGTCTTTCTTCCACTGGATGGTTTTAGCTCCCTTGTCGAAGATCAAGTGACTATAGGTGTGTGGGTTCATTTCTGGGTCTTCAATTCTATTCCATTGGTCTACTTGTCTGTCTCTATACCAGTACCATGCAGTTTTTATCACAATTGCTCTGTAGTAAAGCTTTAGGTCTGGCATGGTGATTCCGCCAGAAGTTCTTTTATCCTTGAGAAGACTTTTTGCTATCCTAGGTTTTTTGTTATTCCAGACAAATTTGCAAATTGCTCCTTCCAATTCGTTGAAGAATTGAGTTGGAATTTTGATGGGGATTGCATTGAATCTGTAGATTGCTTTTGGCAAGATAGCCATTTTTACAATGTTGATCCTGCCAATCCATGAGCATGGGAGATCTTTCCATCTTCTGAGATCTTTCTTAATTTCTTTCTTCAGAGATTTGAAGTTTTTATCATACAGATCTTTCACTTCCTTAGTTAGAGTCACACCAAGATATTTTATATTATTTGTGACTATTGAGAAGGGTGTTGTTTCCCTAATTTCTTTCTCAGCCTGTTTATTCTTTGTATAGAGAAAGGCCATTGACTTGTTTGAGTTTATTTTATATCCAGCTACTTCACCGAAGCTGTTTATCAGGTTTAGGAGTTCTCTGGTAGAATTTTTAGGGTCACTTATATATACTATCATATCATCTGCAAAAAGTGATATTTTGACTTCCTCTTTTCCAATTTGTATCCCCTTGATCTCCTTTTGTTGTCGAATTGCTCTGGCTAATACTTCAAGTACTATGTTGAAAAGGTAGGGAGAAAGTGGGCAGCCTTGTCTAGTCCCTGATTTTAGTGGGATTGCTTCCAGCTTCTCTCCATTTACTTTGATGTTGGCTACTGGTTTGCTGTAGATTGCTTTTATCATGTTTAGGTATGGGCCTTGAATTCCTGATCTTTCCAAAACTTTTATCATGAATGGGTGTTGAATCTTGTCAAATGCTTTTTCTGCATCTAATGAGATGATCATGTGGTTTTTGTCTTTGAGTTTGTTTATATAATGGATTACATTGATGGATTTTCGTATATTAAACCATCCCTGCATCTCTGGAATAAAACCTACTTGGTCAGGATGGATGATTGCTTTAATGTGTTCTTGGATTCGGTTAGCGAGAATTTTATTGAGGATTTTTGCATCAATATTCATAAGAGAAATTGGTCTGAAGTTCTCTATCTTTGTTGGGTCTTTCTGTGGTTTAGTATCAGAGTAATAGTGGCTTCATAAAATGAGTTGGGTAGAGTACCTTCTACTTCTATTTTGTGAAATAGTTTGTGCAGAACTGGAATTAGATCTTCTTTGAAGGTCTGATAGAACTCTGCACTAAACCCATCTGGTCCTGGGCTTTTTTTGGTTGGGAGACTATTAATAACTGCTTCTATTTCTTTAGGTGATATGGGACTGTTTAGATGATCAACTTGATCCTGATTCAACTTTGGTACCTGGTATCTGTCCAGAAATTTGTCCATTTCGTCCAGGTTTTCCAGTTTTGTTGAGTATAGCCTTTTGTAGAAGGATCTGGTGGTGTTTTGGATTTCTTCAGGATCTGTTGTTATGTCTCCCTTTTCATTTCTGATTTTGTTAATTAGGATTTTGTCCCTGTGCCCTTTAGTGAGTCTAGCTAAGGGTTTATCTATCTTGTTGATTTTCTCAAAGAACCAACTCCTCGTTTGGTTAATTCTTTGAATAGTTCTTCTTGTTTCCACTTGGTTGATTTCACCCCTGAGTTTGATTATTTCCTGCCGTCTACTCCTCTTGGGTGAATTTGCTTCCTTTTTTTCTAGGGCTTTTAGATGTGTTGTCAAGCTGCTAGTATGTGCTCTCTCCCGTTTCTTCTTGGAGGCACTCAGAGCTATGAGTTTCCCTCTTAGAAATGCTTTCATTGTGTCCCATAGGTTTGGGTACGTTGTGGCTTCATTTTCATTAAACTCTAAAAAGTCTTTAATTTCTTTCTTTATTCCTTCCTTGACCAAGGTATCATTGAGAAGAGTGTTATTCAGTTTCCACGTGAATGTTGGCTTTCCATTATATATGTTGTTATTGAAGATCAGTCTTAGGCCATGGTGGTCTGATAGGATACATGGGACAATTTCAATATTTTTGTATCTATTGAGGCCTCTTTTGTGACCAATTATATGGTCAATTTTGGAGAAGGTCCCGTGAGGTGCTGAGAAGAAGATATATCCTTTTGTTTTAGGATAAAATGTTCTGTAGATATCTGTCAGGTCCATTTGTTTCATAACTTCTGTTAGTTTCACTGTGTCCCTGTTTAGTTTCTGTTTCCACGATCTGTCCTTTGAAGAAAGTGGTGTGTTGAAGTCTCCCACTATTATTGTGTGAGGTGCAATGTGTGCTTTGAGCTTTACTAAAGTGTCTCTAATGAATGTGGCTGCCCTTGCATTTGGTGCGTAGATATTCAGAATTGAGAGTTCCTCTTGGAGGATTTTACCTTTGATGAGTATGAAGTGTCCCTCCTTGTCTTTTTTGATAACTTTGGGTTGGAAGTCGATTTTATCCGATATTAAAATGGCTACTCCAGCTTGTTTCTTCAGTCCATTTGCTTGGAAAATTGTTTTCCAGCCTTTCACTCTGAGGTAGTGTCTGTCTTTTTCCCTGAGATGGGTTTCCTGTAAGCAGCAGAATGTTGGGTCCTGTTTGTGTAGCCAGTCTGTTAGTCTATGTCTTTTTATTGGGGAATTGAGTCCATTGATATTAAGAGATATTAAGGAAAAGTAATTGTTGCTTCCTTTTATTTTTGTTGTTAGAGTTGGCATTCTGTTCTTGTGGCTGTCTTCTTTTTGGTTTGTTGAATGATTACTTTCTTGGTTGTTCTAGGGCGTGATTTCCGTCCTTGTATTGCTTCTTTTCTGTTATTATCCTTTGAAGGGCTGGATTCGTGGAAAGATATTGTGTGAATTTGGATTTGTCGTGGAATACTTTGGTTTCTCCATCTATGGTAATTGAGAGTTTGGCCGGGTATATTAGCCTGGGCTGGCATTTGTGTTCTCTTAGTGTCTGTATAACATCTGTCCAGGCTCTTCTCGCTTTCATAGTCTCTGGTGAAAAGTCTGGTGTAATTCTGATAGGCCTTCCTTTATATGTTACTTGACCTTTCTCCCTTACTGCTTTTAATATTCTATCTTTATTTAGTGCATTTGTTGTTCTGATTATTATGTGTCGGGAGGAATTTCTTTTCTGGTCCAGTCTATTTGGAGTTCTGTAGGCTTCTTGTATGATCATGGGCATCTCTTTTTTTATGTTTGGGAAGTTTTCTTCTATTATTTTGTTGAAGATATTAGCTGGCCCTTTAAGTTGAAAATCTTCATTCTCATCAATTCCTATTATCTGTAGGTTTGGTCTTCTCATTGTGTCCTGCATTACCTGGATGTTTTGAGTTAGGATCCTTTTGCATTTTGTATTTTCTTTGACTGTTGTGTCGATGTTCTCTATGGAATCTTCTGCACCTGAGATTCTCTCTTCCATTTCTTGTATTCTGTTGCTGATGCTCGCATCTATGGTTCCAGATCTCTTTCCTAGGGTTTCTATCTCCAGCATTGCCTCGCTTTGGGTTTTCTTTATTGTGTCTACTTCCCCTTTTAGTTCTAGTATGGTTTTGTTCATTTCCATCACCTGTTTGGATGTGTTTTCCTGTTTTTCTTTAATGATTTCTACCTGTTTGGCTGTGTTTTCCTGCTTTTCTTTAAGGGCCTGTAACTCTTTAGCAGTGCTCTCCTGTAATTCTTTAAGTGACTTATGAAAGTCCTTCTTGATGTCCTCTATTATCATCATGAGAAATGTTTTTAAATCTGGGTCTAGATTTTCGGTTGTGTTGGGGTGCCCAGGACTAGGTGGGGTGGGAGTGCTGCGTTCTGATGATGGTGAGTGGTCTTGATTTCTGTTAGTAGGATTCTTACGTTTGCCTTTCGCCATCTGGTAATCTCTGAAGCTAGCTGTTTTAGTTGTCACTGTTAAGAGCTTGTTCTTCAGGTGACTCTGTTAGCCTCTATAAGCAGACCTGGAGGGTTGCAGTCTTCTTAGTTTCAGTGGGCAGAGTATTCTCTGCAGGCAAGCTCTCTTCTTGCAGGGCAGGTACCCAGATATCTGGTGTTCGAACCAGACTCCTGGCAGAAGTTGTGTTCCACTCACTAGAGGTCTTAGGATCTCGTGTGGAATCCTGTGTGGGCCCTTGCGGGTGTTGGGCAAGATTCTGCTGGCAAGGTAGCCCGGGGCTCGAGTGGAGTGGAAGGGGTTTGTGCCCCAGATTAAGCCCGGGTAGCCTGCTTCCCTATGTACCGCAGTCTCAGGTTCCGCACGATTGGATTGGGGCAGGCGCTGTGTTCCACTCACCAGAGGTCTTAGGATCCTGTGGGGAGTCCCGTGTGGGCCCTTGCGGGTGTTGGGCAAGACTCTGCTGGCAAGGTAGCCCGGGGCTCGAGTCGAGCGGAAGGGGCTTATGCCCCAGATCAGTAACATCTTTCTGAGGCTCAAGAGATGGATCAGT
The DNA here is from genome assembly GCF_000001635.26 of Mus musculus. Classification (NCBI taxonomy): domain Eukaryota; kingdom Metazoa; phylum Chordata; class Mammalia; order Rodentia; family Muridae; genus Mus; species Mus musculus. Next base: position 25,770,620 of record NC_000085.6, read on the forward strand.
GAGTAGTTGGCCACTTAAACTATGAGAACCTGCATCCTGAGCCCTAACATTCATGTAAGAGCTGGACATGGCCGTGTGCATCTGTGATGTCTAGTTCGGACTGTCAACGAAGTCTCAATGAGGAATTTTCTAGATTGAGTTGGCCTGTGGGGATGCATCTGAGAGATTCTCAGGTGGGTACATAGGTGGGAAGAACGGACTGTGGCTATCACTGAGCACAGCCTGCATGCGGGTGGTCACTATTCTCTCCTCCTGACTGTGATGTGACTTGTTCTCTCAAGCTCTTGCAATTATGATTTCCTTGCCTTTGTCAGGGCATTAAAAAAAAAAACAAAAACAAAAAAACTCCACAACCACTGAAAAAGAAACCATGATAGTGACTGTAACCCCAGCATGGGAAGGCAGAGACATGCAGATCCTAAGGGTTTAACTGGCCAGCCAGTCTAGCTAACTGGTGAGCTTCAGGGTCAGTGAAAAAACCCTGCCTCAAAAACCAAGATGGAGAGAGATGGAGGAAGATACCCGAAGTCATCCTGTGGCCTTGTGCATGAACAGATGGTTGTACTGTACATGCCTACAAGATACTCTAAGATATACATGTTTAGTTTTTGGTTGTTGCTCTGTGATAGAACACTTGGCTTAGTGGGCTCTGTTTTCAATAAAGCAAGAGCACACAGAGCTCTTATAAAGTTATAGCAATTAGAAACAAAAGTGCAGACAACAAACATTCCCTCCTGATACATTTTCCTGCAGAGAAGTTGTCCACCCCCTCTCAGTGCCAGTCAGTGTTGGAGAAGCTGGGGCTCCAAGTGTTTAGTAACAAGGGATGGAGCCCACAGCTCCTGTGGATGATGTGGGAGCTGGACAGTAGCAGTGACCGAGAAAAGCTTTGTCTTGTGTGAATTGAGCAGCAGAAGCTCAGGGAAGCTCAGAGTGAAATATCATCTTTAGGCTCATGTTGCCTTCAGAGGTGACACAGAAAGCTAACCAGCAATCCAAGCTGCTTTCCAATCTGTAGTGTCATGTCACCAGGTAATGTCACTTGTAGGAACTAGCTCTCTCTCTCTCTCTCTCTCTCTCTCTCTCTCTCCTTCCTCTCCCTCCTTTCCCTCCTCCTTTCTTTCTCCTGCCCTTCCTTCTCTCCTCCCCTTCCTCTTTCATTTATTTTCCTTTTCTTTTCTTCCTTCTCCTTTCTTTCTTTTTCCTTCCTTCTTCCCTTCCTTCCTCCCCCATCCTTCACTCCTCCCCTCTCCCATTTCTTCTTTCTTATTCTTTTTGTTCTCGTTCTTCTTCTTTCTGCTTCTGCTTCTTCTGTTTCTGCTTCTCCTTTGCCTCCTTCACCTCCTTCTTCTCTTCCTCCCCCCTTTTCTCCTTCTTTTTCCTTTTTCCAGTTCCTTTCTTCCCTCCCTCCTTCCTTCCATCCTTCACTTCTTCTTCTTTTGTTTTTATGACCCTGGTTGTTTTATTACTTCTGCTGAATTGCCTGCTCAACATTCTTGCATGACTTGGCTACAGAAACCATCTGTGGTATTTTTCTACTTTTCCAGAACATTCTTTGGGACCTCTGCTCATCATGTCCTTGTATTTACATCACATTTTAAACTTGTCAGCACCAGGTTGCCCTTCACTGAATACAAACCGCTCTTGATATTCAATGAAAGTATGGTTGGTGTAAGCCCTTTTTAGAGCAAGTGGATGGAGGTGGACTCTCGAGTTGCAGAATGACTTATTTTCCTCTAAAAATCTGTGAGAAGCATCTTTGCTAGCTGATGTGATTCATCCATCCTCTGTAGAAGTTCTAGAGGGGTGAAGCCTCGAGGAAGAAGTGTGGTGTTCATCACTGAGCAAGAAAACTTGGATTCTGACCCCAGCAATAACAAAATATCTGCTATTTAATCACTAGAATAGTTTTTGTACCAAATACTAATTTTCCCTCCATTTTTCAAAAACAGAATGGTAGGATACTTCACTATCCAGAATGACACGATTTCTGCTTTATACACATAAAAAAATCTTAAGAAAAATATATTGCATTTTTTTGTATTAAAGAAATAGAAGCTATAGCAATAAGTGTTGCTGGCAAAGTGACTCTGTGGCAACCATGACTGCTTTGTGAACCCAATGATAGCCCTATGTATTGGAAAGATGATGGAAGTATTTGTTGGATTTCAGTCATGAAGGTGAGACCTGAATACAGCTTATTTATTTTCAAGCCTTGCTCCTGACTATATACTCTGGCTCATTGCTAAAACTATATCTGAAAATAAAATTTGATTTTATTTACTAGTAATCTGAGTTGGTGAGTTTTGAGTGGGTAGAGTCTTAGAGAATAAGATCTATCTGAGATTTTCTTGGTAGGAATCTCTTCATATTTCTCCTATTTACCCTCTTCTGAGTATGGAGATAAATACATCTATATTTTGGGTCAGATCTGAGCTCATCCCCAGCCCTCCATATGATTCCATATGGAATGGCCACTTGAATATTTAATATATTCCTTTTATAACCTGGAAGGAAATTACTCTGGCACAGCGACACAGTCTAGGACTATCTATTGCCATCCACCTTTAATTCTAGAACTACTTCATTGTTCTTTCTAACTTTAATAATAACTTATTCAGATTTCCAGGATTTGCTGGCATTGCCTCTAGAAGTACCTGGAAAAAACTTCATCTTAAGTAAAATCATATGTAAACAATGGTCCTTACCCACAGTCACAACAAATGCTATTACAACCAAGTGGATGGCCAGTGCCACTTACTGTGAGGCTGTATGGCAAGTAGAATGGATTCAATTGGATTGGTTGCTTCAAGGGTGTCCTAGATCTATCGGTTTTCCAAAACTTCATGCTGAGCCAAAAGAATGCTTTTCCCTACTCAAATATAGAAGGCTGTGATTTGCCAAAGATACTGGTGCTGTAGACAGGCAATTCAGTCCTTGCTGGGGAAGAAGTTATCTAATTCTGTAGTCAATAATGCATCCTAACTGTTGAAAGTCGTGCCTTTCTTATCAAGCCGAGATACCTTGGCTATACGTTCTACCCTGATGAGGTGTCATGTGCTTTACAATGTCCTCTCCATATCATTCTGATGATTATTATCTGGAAAGGGATTCTACACCCTTATAAATATGCTTTCTTTATCAAGCAAATGATCTTGCTATAGTATTGGAGCCTTAGGCTACATATTGAAGATTTTAAAGGCAACTTAGGTGTCTATCGGCATGTTTTATTGTATTTTGAGGTTTATGAGGTTTCTTAATTGAAAATAAATTGAAAACTTTAAGTGAGATTAATAAATATTCTTCTGCATTCTGGTGATTTTTAAAGTTAATGAACAAAAAGAAGGTTAAGAAAGTTAAGGGCTGCATAGATAATTTCTGAGAGCCCAAAAGAAAAATAGAGGTTATTTTCTTTTTATTTCACTACCAAAGTTTATTAACTAGATATCTTACTAAAGTTTTTCTCCTGGTCTCTTATTGTCCAACCTCATTATAAAGCAGGGATATAATACTACTGCAGGGGATTGCTGTGGAAATTAAATGGGTAACACTTGTAAACCTCTTGACATGGAATCTGGGTTATAATAAGAGCACAATAAATGTTTTATATTCTGTTGGTAATATCAGCATCATTATCATTTTATTGTCTAAAAACTCTGGGGACTGTAAGAGGTATTCTTGCAGAGTGTGTGTCTAGTTGCTAAGGCAAGGCTTTCAAAAGCATGTGGATTTTTCCTGTAATATTTGGTGGCACCTTATGAGCCATGTGGGAATCATATTTGTGGTTCTGGGTAGACCATTAACATTGGACCAGCAAAATCAGATTTTAGCTTAGTCAGGGGACCAGAGAGCAGAAATGTGCAGAATAGGGGTCCAGGGTGAGTATTCAGAAAGGAAATAAGGATATCTGCATTTCAGAGAAAGGAACACTTCAGTGTGTAGCTCATGGAGAAAACTAATGGAAACAAATGAACAATCAGATTGAGGAGGAAGACCTACCTAACTTGAAATTCTAACTTTGGTAGGATTTATACCCCACCCTCCATGCTTTCTCCACTCATAGAAGTAGACATCTTGGTGTAGTCTTTGTCTTTCTGGGTCTATCAACAAGAGGTAAATATCACCATGGAGTGATTGGAAAGGCTATGAGAAGGAGGTAGGACTCTAGGTAGACTTGCACAGATGGGAGGGACTTAGGCAGGAAAGAGAGAGAGGGAGGGAGGGAGGGAGGGAGGGAGGAAGGGAGAGAGAGAGAGAGAGAGAGAGAGAGAGAGAGAGAGAGAGAGAGAGAAAACAGGAAGGAAGATAATGCATCAGGGGCCTAGTGAACAGTCTACATGAGCTTGGAGAGATAGTGTAGGAAAGAGGAGTATGGGAGCTGAGCTGAGCCATATTGTGGGAAACTTAGACGATCAAGTTTGGATTTTATTATTTAGGCAGGAGGAATATATTGGTGTGTGAAGATGGTTTGCCTGCTCTTCCTCTTCCTCTTCCCCTTGTCCCTTTTATTTCCCTTATGGTTTTCTAACTCAGTTGTTGTCTTAGTTACTTTTCTTGCTGCTGTGGATCACACTTAACAAGAAGCAACTTAAAGAAGGGAGGGTTGATTTTTGGCTCAGGGTTCCAGGGTATGAAGTCCATCACAGCAGGGAAGGCATGACTGCACAGGGAAGGCATAGCAGGGAAGGGATGGTTGGAGGTTACACTGTATCGGCAGTCAGGAAGCAGGTTACAGCAGAGAAGGTAAGTTCTTCTACTCTGCTACTTTCTTTTTCTAGTCAACTCATGACTCCAGTCCACGGGATATTGTCCACATTTTAGGTGGGTCTTTCAAACTCCATTAGCTTCATCTCGGTAATTCCTTACTGATATACCCAGAAATTTGTTACCATAGTGATTCTAAATCTCATCAAGTTGCTAATCAAGATTAACCACCATGCTGGTCATCTGTGCTGTTGACATGTTGGCAGAAGAATGTTTGTAGCAGCAACAACCCCAAGACCGTTTCTTGAAGAGCTCATCTGTGGAAGGTGAGGGATTTTTCAGTTTTCATTTACCTTTGGTATTTCAGGACATAGTTTATATTTCTTATCCTATGATGGTGAACATAAAGGAGAAACAATATTTATAGTGAGATTTTTTTCCCCTTTAGTTTTTTGAGACAGGGTTTCTCTATGTAACAGCTATGGATGTCCTGGAACTCATTTGTAGATCAGGCTGGCCTTGAACTCACAGAGATCTGTCTGGCTTTGCCTATGAGTTCTAGGATTAAAATTATATGCCTCCATGTACATATACAGTGGGAACAGCTCTCACATGTTGGTTCTCTTTTGTCAGGTTGTGGGACCCATGGATTGAACTTTAGGCTGCCAGGAGAGATGTTCTGGGCAAGAACAAACTGAAACAATTCATGGTAGCAATGGATCCATCAGGGCTTCAGATACTGTTGTATTTAGAATATCAAATATAATGCATGTTGGTAAAAAATATTCAAAGAAATAAAGGACAAATAGTTTTTGTGGAGAAGTATTAAGCTATACAAATATAAGGGTTGGAATGATCAGGAAAAATGGATTACTTAAAAGTGTGTTTGCTGGGTAGTGGTGGCACACACCTTTAATATTAACACTCTGGAAGCAGAGGCAGCTGGATCTCGGAGTTTGAGGGCAGCCTGGTCTACAGAGTGAGTTTCAGGACAGTTGGGGCCAAACAGAGAAACCCTGTCTCAAAAAAGCAAAAATCAAACCATGACCACCATGACCACCACCACCACTACCACCAAGAAAAACCACACCTCCCCCAAACAAAGCAAAACAAAACAAAAAACCCCAAAGTGTGTCTAAAGGCATTAGGTTCTGGATGGTAAGGGTGGTGTTGAACTCTCTTCTGTGAATGCCATTTTAAGATAACTCTCCAGGCTAAATGGCAAAAATGCTTGGAAGAACATTGAATTATCATTCAGTGTTCTTTCTGCAGTTTCAGAAAGTCTCAGATGTTCAATTTGGCTAAAGCAGTAGTGGTACATGCCTTTAATTTAAACACTCAGAAGGCAGAGGCAGAGGCAGAGGCAGGCAGATCTCTGAGTTCCAGGCCAACTTGCTCCACAGAGCAAGTTCCAGAACAGCCAGGGCTATGCAGAGAAATTCTGTCTCAAAAAAAAAAAAATAAAAAAACCAGGAAAAAAAAAAAGGAAGAAAGAAAAAGAAAAAGAAAAGTAGGTATAAGGAGGATACGTGTTGTGTAGCTTACAAACTCTCCCAGTAAGAGAAGAATAAACAGATATGGAAAGCTCCGATATAAAGCAGATTATATAGATATATATGGTAATATAGAAGAATCACCGGCATATAGGCACACAGCATGGAAATTTGGTAGATATATTAATTTGGAAGGGAATTTTGTGAAAACTCCCATCTTTAGAGGAATTTTTATTTAGGTAAATGTTGTGTAATTTTCCAAAACTAAGTTCCTGACACATTATTTGGAATGAAAACTGAGATCTCAGTGTTTTGACTAAAGTTTCTTATTTAGGACAAAGCCAGAAATTTGTCCATTGTAGCTAGGAGAGGAGAGGAGAGGAGAGGAGAGGAGAGGAGAGGAGAGGGGAGGCTAGGAGAGGAGAGGAGAGGGGAGGGGAGGGGAGGAGAGGGGAGGGGAGGGGAGGGGAGGGGAGGGGAGGGGAGGGGAGGAATGGAGTGGAGGGGAGGGGAGGGGAGGAGAGGAGAGCAGGGAGTGAGGGGAGGAAGAGGGAAGATGGTTGCCATGTGGTGAGGAGAGGAGGCAGAATTAAATTCTCAATGCTTGTGCCCCTCAGGAAGCATTAAATCTTTACCACTGCCTGCAAAGATGGCAAACTAGGCTAAGTTGCATGTCTAGACTCTAGTGAGGCCATGTTGGAGTTGCATGTTGGAGAGGAGCTGAACATAGAGCACTGACTGTTGAATGCAGACAGAGCCTGTAGGTTGCAGCTCACACGCATCAGAGGGAACATCATGGCAGCTTTAGTAAGGAACTGGAAACTGGTCAAGTTTAACTCTACATCTCTCAGGAGAAAGGAACTCCAGAGCACATCTGGATAATGCTAAGAAAGCTCTTGAAAGATGTAGGAATTGACCTAGGACCCTGGAACATGAGCTGTGCTTCATGTGGATCTTAGGACGAGAAGGAGGCAATCCACGGAGAGGAATGAGCCAGATCAAAGGCACAGAGAGGGGAGGATGCTGTACTGATGGAAGTCCATGAGTCATTCTGCCAGAAAAGCATGGAATGTGTCCCCAGATGGGCCCACTAGGACAGAGTACAGGGTTGGAGGCCCTCTGCAGTTCTTCAAACATGTCACAGATCATCATCTTACATGGCGCAGGGAAGCTCCATCTTTGTGGCTCCCTTCCTGTGGTCAGGCAGCCTCAGAGAACCTGCTTTCTACACACAATGGCATAAGCAGACTGAGTGTTGGGGACCAGGTGCTCACAGTGGCTAGCCACACAATGCCGTGCCTCCTGGTTATGATTAAGGTGTCATTTGGCACTGTGTGTGTGTGTGTGTGTCTGTCTATCTTTGGAGCACCCCAGGAGATGTCAAAGTCCATCACAGTCCTGGGACCAAAGCATTCATACACATGTAAATGAAAGCAGACACACCACTGGATCATGCCCCTCAAATAAGGCTGCCTACATCTTTGAATATCACAAACCCTACTGGCCATCAGCTCCATCTCAGATGCCTGTCAACTCATATGCAGCCTGACTCCCTTGACGTTGGGGAAAAGGCGAAGTGCAGAGTCTAATAAAACCTGCTATAGGCTTGACTGTGGTGTTCTCATTCAAAGAATGAGGCACAAAACAGCCTAGACTCAGTGAAAAGCATGTAATTAGTGACTGTCAAATGTTTTTAATAAAAAAGAATGACTCCAAAGTCACATGGAAGGTAACTATTTTGAGTATGTTGTTAAAGGAAAGGAAGTCACTCGAATCCTTGAGGGCTGTTTAGTGACTGTAGGAACTGGACATTGAACTGCAACTACGTCACAGTCTATGTTTGATTTGCAAACATACTTTCTCCTTTGCTAAGTGACCACTCTGCTAAAGGCAAAAGTTATCTGATTACAGGACATAACTTGATTGTCCGGTTACTATGAATGTTTTGTAAGCTTGTTCCAACCGAACAGCCACAGGAAATTTCCATGTTTTCATCTTATTGTGTGTATACAACTTGGGTAATTTTCCTTCAGTTACAGAAAGAGCTGCAACCTGGAAAGATGGCGTTGAGGGCTTCACCATTGCCTACAGCTGTTCTACTGTATTAGGACTGTAGGCCATTCCAGGATGACCCCAGTCTTTACGACAAATTAGTGATGCTTAGTCTGCTTAGAGGTAAGATACAGAGAAATTTCTTCATGCTAATTCCCTGCCTATTTGTATTTGTTAGCTTTTTTTTTTTTTTTGTTCCCGAGACAGGGTTTCTCTGTATAACCCTGGCTGTCCTGGAACTCACTTTGTAGACCAGGCTGGCCTCGAACTCAGAAATCCACCTGCCTCTGCCTCCCGAGTGCTGGGATTAAAGGCATGTGCCACCACACCCTGGCTAGTCGTTAGGTCTTAACATTTCCATACATCTCTGTTAGATAGATAAAAGACCCTGATTACTTAGCTGGTGCTCAGATATTTCACACACCTGGTTTGGGATAACATTTTAAGAATAAGAATAGAGGAGGGTCTAAGGAAAAGACAAACAACAACAACAAGGAAAATACTTGTAGCTTGCAACATCAGATTTGATTGCATCGGACTATAAATGGCCCTGATTAGTGAAACAGCCAAAGCCGCCTTTGATAAAACAGTTGTGTGAATTTCTCCAGGAGCAGATGGTAATTGTGTAAAGTCCTTGTCCTGTCCTTAGCCTGGAGATTTACAAGGAGGGTGGGGCTGTGTTTACCAATGAAACCCGCTGACTGCTTTCCTCACCGAATCAGTTCCTCGGCAGGCTCCAGCCAGACCTCTGGAGGAGGTTAAGTGGGAGTCCAGGGGGACCACTTGACTTCTGGGTCACTTACGACGTTTTGATCTTGTTGTTTTGGGCTTGTAAAGGGCAGATGAGCAGATCCACAATGACAAGGGTGTGTTTGTGTGTGTGTGTTTGAGAGAGAGAGAGAGAGAGAGAGAGAGGAGACACAGTTCAATGGTGACTAGTTATTTTTTGAATTGGGTGATATTAAATGGCCCGATGTTATGATAACAGGAAAGAAAACACTGGTGTTTCATGTCCAAAACCCTCCGTGTCCAGGAATATAAACCTTGTGGCTGCTTAGCCACCATTAATCAATGGTTTAAAATGGGTGGACATGCAAACCAAGCTATGGACTTCACTGAGTCCCTTGGATTGACTGAGGCTTCTGGACTGGAGAATTGTTTTTATTTGTAAGACAAAACACAATCATATCTGTGTGGGGAGTCTCTCTGTGAGGCACAGACAGACGTCTAGTGCTAGCGTATGGAGTAATCATTAGCTTTCTGTGTATACCATCATCTTCAGTGGAAGGAGGGATGGTAAGTAGGAAAGAGAAATGACAGAAGCCACATAGCTGTCACCTCAGATTTTCATCATTTGGCAGCAGCCACCTCAACGTTTGCCCATCCTTCACTGCTACTAATTGATGGGGCATCTTTCTTTGCACCCCAAAACTTGGGTGTGCTGAAGGGTTGCCTTGGTCAGAAAATTTTAGTACTAACATACTGTCCTGACTCCTAATTTTGGTTCCAGATTGTGTTTTGTCTTATCTGAAAGATGACACAGGCAGGTGTTGTAAAAAGTTGTTGGGAGGCTGTCTCTCCACAGTGTCCCTGGTCACCTTTGTTTGAAGACAGAAGCAGCTTGGGTTTGTTCCGAGGTTTGATGAGTTCTCTTGGTCCACCACATGTGTCCCCAGCAGCTTTTTTCAGGCATGTTTGATCTTGGTTTCTCTAAGTGTTCTCAGCACAGCACTTATCTGAGGGTGTGAAGCCAAGATTCTATGTGGGAAGCAGGGCTGCTCAAGAGCAGGGTTTGGAAAGAGAGAGCTTAGAGGACAGGAGAGGGATGTGTTGTGTGAGGACAGCGAGTCCAGATTTTGCTGGGATTCAGCTGGCATCAGGAAGCAACCCAACTCCAGCTGGTCACTAGGACTCTCTGGAATTTCTGCAGCATTGGTGTGGAGATCATGAAATTGCCTTGATCTCAAGCAAGACCGAGGTAAGACTTCCCTACTCCTGGGATTAGGTGTCTTAAACTGTAGCTTTCAGTCTTAAGAGACTTGGTGGCTAAGTAGTTTCTCAGTGTGTGCCGAGGAGCTCAGGCCTAGGAGAGCTGGCTAGTGGCCTCCTTAATGACAATCCCATCTATGTGCAGAGATCAAAGGTTTTTGTTGTTTCATGAATTACTTTGAAAGGAGATGTGTCACACGTGGCTGCTGTTAGGTAGAGCCTGCTCAGGCTACATCTTCATGATCCAGCTGCCCTGGATATCCATCTCCAAGCCCTGGATTCTGGGTCCAGCCATCTGGAAGGGGTACAAGGCCAGGTTCCAGCTGCCCCGCATCTGCCTTTCATGTCACCTGGAGTCTGCTCAGTGAGGTCTATTGTGAGGACTTAAAACTAATCTCCCATAGTTTATGAGCCCAAATCCATTTGCAGTGAGGAAGACCTCAGCTGACCAGAGGCTTAAACAAATGCTGCCCACCCTCGCCACCCCCACCTCCATGGCATTCATTCCATGACAGGACTTGAGTTCCACGCACATGATGTAAGCCAGAGCTGGGACAGGCCTTTTGCCCACACATGGCTCAGAAATCATTAACAAAGCAAACAGAAAAGACAGCCACGGACAGGCCATTTTCTCTTTGCTCTAGGCTGAGCCTATGCGCGCAGGCCACTCCTTAGAGGGCTCATCTGATCTGAAGGTGCGATTGAAAACAGGTGTCCACCCGGTGCCTATAAAATATATACTGGCAATGGGGGAGATTCTTGGAAATTCCTTCAGCCAGTAGAAATATGGAGACAATTCCCAAATCTGACTTCACTTCAGTCCTTCCAGGCCTCCAATCCTGTCTCTTTTTGAGAGAGAGAAAAAAAGCACATGAATTTTCAGGGGAACTGGGAGCATATGGTTCTGCAACCCCATTTTGTAGGAAGAAAGGTTGAAAAGATTAGAGAGGCTCTATTAGAACACCAGGCTTGGCCATCCTTGCAGAGCTGAAGAACTTGGCTTGTGTCTTCTGCCTTGGTCCTTCCCCCACATCAGGGTGACTCTAGTGACCTTGGCAACTCTGATTTGGATGCCAGATTTACCCAATTTCTATTTAGTAAATACATCAAATGTACTGCTTCTCATGTTTGGGATAAATACTTGATTCGATTCTTTTTAAAACATGATGCCCACTGCCTTCAAAAGCAGGGGATTTCATCTGGGCCAAGTCCTGTGGGTAGGTGGATCAGGTTTCCTCTGTTTGTTGACAGTGAGCACTCCTGCTCTCTGGTCTACCTTGCAAGCTCATTAAGCCTGGGCTTGGAGTTGGGGTGACTGACGACGCAGCTGTATTTAATTTGTAGATAATTGATGCAATAAATGTAATAAGCTAACAAGATGTGTTGACTCCTGGGCTAATTTGGGTGTAGATGTTGCCTCCCTTGCGCAGGTGGAAAACTTGTCATCACAGAAATCCGTGAGAGATAAATACGTGCCTTTCCTGGCACTCAGTCAGGGAGAAGACCAAACCGTTTGATGTATCTAGAATCAATACACACAACTTGTGGCCAGTCTAAATGCGGAAAGAATGCTAATATCAGACTTCATTGTCCCAACAGGTGACACTAACTAAAGGACTTGAACCTTTCACAGGCAAGACTTCCTTGTGCATTCTGACCTAGAAACTTGAAAAATCTTAGTTATAAGGATATATGCACTGATCTACTTTTTTCTTTTTCTTTTCTGCCTCTTTTTAGGTCAGTCAGAATTTTGTTTTCTGTATATTTTCAGAGGTCTCTCACACCTCCATTCTTCTAAAACTGTAGTTCAGGCAGCCTGAGTAATCGCAGGCACAGTCTGTGGCCCCAGGAATGGGCAACTTTAGCAGGAAGGAAACCTAGAATATAGAAGAAACTCATACTTGAATTGATGCCCATAATTGTGTACTAAGACCCTATACTATAGGAGATGTTGATAAACTGAGGCCCTCAAGACACATCCATCCTACTGCATTTGATCTCAAAATGGTTAAATGGCTGCAAAAAAATGAAAAGGATATTTTGTGACGTATTAGGATTATGTAAAGTTCCGTTTCAATGCATTTCAATTCAGATAAAGTTTTACTAGGCCATCGCCACACTTAGTATTTCCTACAGCTGCTTTGGAGGTATTTGAAACACTTTCCTAGCACTTTATACTTAAAATGTTCCCACTCTAGCCTTGGCTAGAATACTATTAATTTGTGCAAGTAAAGAAAGAGCAGGTTTGATTGCAGTGTATTAGAAATGCACTTATTTAGTATGTGTGTGCACACGTGTGTGCAGATTTGCATCATGTGTGGGTACACATGTGCTTGTGTGGGCCACCAGACTACCGTGAATCTTGTTTCTTAGGCACTGTCCACTGTGGGTTTTTTTTTTTTTTTTTTGACGGTCTCTCTGGTCTGGAATTTATCCCAGCAGGCTAGGGTGGCTGACCAAGGAGCACTAGGAGCCCACCTCTTCTGGAATTACAAACTTATACCACCACATTTTTATTTTATTTTATTTTATTTTATTTAATTTATTTTATTTTATTTTTAAGACATGGCTCTGGGGAGCTAACTCCAATCCTGGTGTTTGACAGATTAAACTATCTTTCCCTGCTGTGCAATGTAATTTGAATTATTATTATTATTATTTTAGATTTCCACATCATTATACAGTGAGGATGGGCTTAAACTATCTGTTGAGCTCTTCTTACTGGACCATTGTTATTACGATGCTCAGCAGTGGTCTAGCCTTTTCTCCTCATACTGAAATTTGTTTCTCGAAATGTTTGTATGCAACTAGTGTTTGAAGTATTTTGGAAAATTTATCTTTTTAATTAGGAAATTATTTCTGGTCTTATTTCTGTACTACAACCGTGCAACCGATTGTTTTCTCCATAGATATTATTAAATGTCAGAGGCACTGAGAAATCATTTTATTATAGGCTTATAGTGCTAAGGATTTGGGCACAAGTGTTCGGCCACATGGCCATCACCACAGTTAGGATCTGGAAGGGTTTCATTGCCTCCTCATGTGACCTTGTTCTTTCTGTTGTCTGCTTCCCCTCTTCCCCGTCTCTGACCATGATGGGTGCGTTTTCTTATCCCACGACTTTGCCTGTTCCAGAATGTCACACTCATGGAATAACACAGGGCATAACAGATATTTTAAAGGTAATTTCTAGTTCCCTCAACTACCATATGGAAAATAATGAACTCTTAATAAAAAGGTTTTAGTTATAGCTGTGCCAAGCATGTAATTAATATTAAAACAATATTAATATTAAATCAGTTTCCTTCATTTATGGAAGAGGAATTCAGCTTATTGTATAGATACCAAAGTTGTTCACACAAATGCAGTACTCATGGTACCGGCTCCTGACGTTAATATGCAGAATTTTACACCTTCCAAGATAGATTGTTTTGGCTATGTCATCTTAGATTTTGACTAATTTATCCTAGACTTTGGCTAGGATGTCATTTTAGACTTTGACTATGTCACCTTGGAATTTGGCTATAATGTCATCTTAGACTTTGGCTATGCCATCTTGAAATCTGGCTATGACATCATCTTAGACTTTGCCTTTGTCATCTTAGCACCTGCTCCAAGAAAGATTTCTAGGGGACATATCTCTGTGAGGGAAAAGTGAGGAGAAATCATGTAGTTGTCATCAGTCCATCGAAGAAACCTGTATCTTCACTTTAAAACGTCACCTCTTAAAGACAAAAAGAAGCAAAACCACAGACCATCTTCTGCTGTACTTGTTTCATGGACTGTAGGGTTGTTCTCTGGGAATGGGGATTGAGGGGAGACTTGCTTGCTTTGTGCATAAACAAGAGGTTTGCACACCCTATAGACTCCCACAAGAAGAGAGAAATCCAAATCTACTTCTTTCTTCATCCTTCTTTTTCTCTCTTCTATGTAGGCAGCATCTACTATGGGTGGGATTGTGTGCCCTTTCTTATGGTCTTATGTGCGAACAATCTCAGGGTCCTTTAATGGAAGCCACATATGAATGTAAGTTATATAGTATGCACGTAATCCAACAGTGTTGCTAGGTCTTGATGCAGGCTTTCCACCTACTTGAACATGTTCATGCTTTTCAGGATATTTTTGTAAACTCCCAGAAGAGGGTTAAAAAATGGCTTAGTAAACCATAAGTATATTTCCTAGTTTAGGGTTTTAATCCAAGAATGCTTAGACTTTCTTTCTTTCTTTCTTTCTTTTTTTTTTTTGACATTAATATGCTTTGGATTAAAATTCAAGGTAGCAAGTCTGGAAATTGGTTTGAAGTTTTCATTTTATTTCCAACCGAACTCATGTTACTGCTGTTGAAAATTGTACTGACAGGCCTATACATATAATTTATGATATTTCCTATCAAGATGTTTAGCTGAATTAGAAACATTTGTGAACAAGTGGCCAGTTAGAAGGCTCTTTCCTGCTGGTGATGGCGGATGAGTGTGGGCACAGGGGCGTAATGAGAACTCAGAATACTGGCATTTCAGTGACTGTTGATCAAGCAATTGACTGTAAACTGCTTGCAACCGTGACCTTTGTTGTAATCACAGGGCGGGTGTTTATGGATAGACATTATCTGGTTCCTATGCGTCCCACAAGTCATACTGTTTACAGGGAAAACTTCCCCAAATGTGCCCAAAATAGATGACAAGATGGATCAGACAGAATCAAAAGGGAACGGAGGTGACCAAGTGAAGCTTTGCTGATTTGGGGGAGAACATGGCAGTTTCAGTGATAAAAAAGAGACCATCACACAGGGCCATGTATTACACACACACACACACACACACACACACACACACATACACACACACACACACACACACACACACATATACACACACACATATACACACACACACACATATACACACACACACACACATACACACACACACACACACACACACATATACACACACACACACATATACACACACACACATATACACACACACACACATACACACACACACACACACACACACACACATATACACACACACACATACACACACACACACATACACACACACACACACACACACACACACACACACACACACACACATTTAAAAACTATTAGGGGATCTGTGAGGTAGCTTAGCAGCAGATAAGGAAGGCATAGATGTACAAACCTGACCACTTGATTCCATCCTTGGAACCCACTTGGTGGAATAAGGGAACGAATCTCTGAAAGTTGTCCTGTGACAACTTTCACATGCACACTGTGACACGTGCATGCACACACATGTCATAGTACAGTGATAAGAAATAAAATTAAAAAAATAAAATAGAAACAGCATTTTAGGATGAGGCTAATAAAATGATTTGCTAAGCTGCTTAAAGAGAAATGAGATATGGCCACCTTGGCTCATATATGAGCTGGGGACAATTTACCAAGGAAAGTAAACTATTAGAATGACATAAAATAAAATAAAATAAAATAAAGTAAAATATATTTGAAAGCTTGTTCCCAGGGTGCTAAAATGAGAAACTGTCAGTTTCAAACATATTTTCACCCAAAACATTCAGAGTTATTTTCTTTTTAAATTTCAAGTTTGTACAAATTATTAAATAAAAGGAAGGTTCCACTTATTTGTAAAAGAATACATTTTGGTGAGGTACCATTTTGGGCTTAGGAAACAAACATTTGGATGTTGTGTGGAACAAATGGAAGGCACACATGTCTGTGTGATGCACCATGGCAGTGCACAACGGACATCCAAGGACTGAGTCGTGGAGCCAGTAGTTAGGGACCTCGCAGGGATGCAGGAGAGAGTAAAGGATGGATGCCCTGTAAGGCTCAAAGCCAGAAACAGAGAGCAGCTCCCAGTCTGACTCAGGCATCAAGAAGAGAGACTGAAAGATTATGCAGCACGCTGGTTGCAAGGTAAAGGAGGTAACTGTTAGGCTCTGGCTGAAAACAAAACAAAACAAAACATGAATACACAAATAGGACGGGAAACATACAAACAAACCCCCAAGCCCCAGCAGGACCACTGCCTAATCTGGTGAAATGAATCAGTTTCAAGCCAGACTGACCAACAGCAATAAAGGAGTCCCAGGAACAGTGATGGTGAAGATGGGCAAGCTTAATTTCAGAGGAAGTGACTCTAAGGGGATTCTAGAATGAAATGCTTAAGCCTTGATTAATTCCAGTAGAGAATGCTGTTTCTCATGCTTAAAATCTTAATCAAATGGGCACTGGCTTGAGAGGCAGTCACGTTCACAGTCTAGGCACTTTAGGTTAGAGCAAACACTGGGAGAAAGAAGTGCAGAGGGAGAAAAATACTTCTTGTAGAGAAGACCGACTCCTGGGTAATAGCCCACATCCTTTGAATGCTGTTTGATTTACTTACATTTTGAAACTACCTTTTAGTAGTTTGCTTATTTATTTATTTATTTATTTATTTATTTATTTATTGGTTTATAGCATCATTGAGGGAACATACAGAGCTTTCCCACAGGCACCTGGTGTACAGGACAATCCTCTGAACCAAGCTGCCACCGTATCGAAGAGTTTCTCTTGTCCACTTGTGAAAGATCACTATAGCAGGAGTCTGTGACTGTTGACAGTCCCCCAGAGAAGAAGGGGCAGGGAGGGTCCTGTCCGTAGAGTATACAGGTGGAAAAGGAGGGGGACAGAGTTGGGGAGGCGTATGTTCTGGGTGCAGACCTTCCAGTATGGCTGACTTGAGGCAAACGACCTTCTTGCCTTCATGCTTCCTCTTTTCTTGCTCCAGGTGGAGTTAACAGACTGGGTGTTTCCCAGAGTGAACAGATGGAATCAAACCTCAGTTAGCCATTGGGATCTTCAGCATGGGACTAGATATTGCTTCTGTCTCCTCCAGGGAAGGGAGGTTAGCATCAGCTCCCTTCCTCCCAGCATTTGTAGCCTCCCCCATTACAGCATCCTCTACTAGAAGTAGTGAACTTGCTGCACCCATAGACCACACTGGCATGCCCTTCTCACCCGAGTGTGTAGTCATAGGGTCTCTCTTGGTCCTGTCTGTCCTGTGGATTGGACAGTGTATAATGATGACATGGGGCCACTATTACAGTGTCATTTAAAATAGTTTTACTTTCTTAAAAAAATCCTCTATCTTTCTATAATTTATCCCTCCCTCTCCTCTAATCCCTGATCATTTTAATTACTTTTTAAGCGTCTCCATGTTCTCTCCTTTTCCAGGATGCTGCACAGATTAACATACAGATTAGCTTCTCTAACAGTGTTATTCATTTAACTTACATGTCACTGAATGCCATAAAGCTCATTTGTTGTTGACACTGAAATGCATTCCACTGTTCGCCCATTCACCCACTGAAGGGCATCTTGGTTGTATCTAGGCTTTTGACAGTTATGAGTGAAGTTGCTATAAATGTTTACCTCTTGGGTTTTTTGTTTGTGTTTGTTTTTAATCCCTTTAGGTTGATGCAAGGCAGGGAAATTCTGGGTTGTATGGGTTTGATTTTTGTATTCCAACCACCATGCCTCTGCTCCTGCCTCTGAGCTAGGTGCTGTATGTGGTTAACCATACACCAGAAGGTTACATCGAACCTTTACAGAGGAAGAGACAGGGCATGGGGATAGGGGCATTGAGAGTGTGTGTATGGGTGCATGGTTCATCATCTTGGCTGCTGTCATGGGCTGCAATTTCTAGCCAGATCTTCCTGACTTATTAAGCCTGCGTACTTTTTCCCGATGATGGTCAGCTACTATTTCGACATCTCTTTCACAGCCGTCTCACCATCCAGAGTCCCTTAAATAACTGCTCACTGGTGTTGGGTCTTCCAACTTGTATTTATGACCTTTCTCAATATTTAGACTGAGCGAAATTCTTTGCCAAGAAATTAAACACCACAAGGTTTTCCAGGGAAGTATTATTCCTTTTTGCTCCTCAGTATAAAGAGGGTCAGACTGGGCCTGGAGAGCTAGCTCAGCGGTTAAGAGTACCATTTGCTCCTATAGAGAGGACCTGGTTCCACTTCTAGCACCCCTATGCTGGTTCACAACCTTCTGTAACTCCAATTCCAGCCTCTGTAGACACCAAGCATGCACAGGCAAAATACTTAAAAACACTTAAAAAGAAAAGTTGGACTTAGCCTGGAAGACTTCTGTACCCTTTGATTCCCTTTTGCCTAGCACTGCAGATAGGATGCCCAGCAGTGGGGTTGGCCATTTTATAACTAAGAAGGTGGACTCCATGAACTATGTAGGGTGGGGTAGGAGGACAGAGGGACCCTGGAAATGGATGAAGTCCTCACACCCCTGTCCTGGCACTGCACTTCTTGTTGGATAGGAAGGCAAACCTGTCTTAGCCACCAGGATGGGGTTTGTGCTTATAGTGGTCAAATCCTAGTTGATGTGGCCTTGAAGGAGAGGTCCGGGGAAGGGAGAAGAAGTGGTGGCCCATCTGTGGGAGAGGAACGGGCAACTGGGGCATGGGAGTTGGGGGACCTGTAAGTTTTCAGGAAAGAAGTGGTTAGTGAAGTCTGGAGAGTGATCACCCTTGGTAGGAAAGACCCAGTATAAAGGGAGGCAAGGCCAGGCACATATCAAACTGATTCCCTATTAACACACTGTCTTCTTAAAATTCTGGGAAGTCTAACAAATATGTTTATTCAGTGCTGACTGGGTGGATCAGGGCATCTACTGAGGAAAGTTTTGTCATGGGAAAATGGGATTTAAGCCTCAAGTGCTATCACTTGTCAAAGAAGCTTTCGCACGAGGATTCTCCTGTTTTATCTCACAGCTGGCTGATGGACCGACGGTGCTTGGTGGAGCAGATGTGTTACTGGCGTGAGATGTAGGTTCCTTCTTCACAGCAGAACGCACACAGCAAACCTGGTGATGTTGCTGATGAATTGGATTTTTCTCTCCCTTCTTAGTTACACTTTATTAGTCAGCTGGAGTCACTCAAGTGGAGATCTGCTGAATCCTCCAGAGGCTCAGAGCATCTCCCTTCATCTCTCCTCCAGTGGTCTTTGGACTTGAGCAGGCACAACATTCACTGGGAGGTTTGCTCAGCTCAATTCCCTGGGCCTGACCCTACAAGTTTGGGCTGGGTGTCAGGAGTGCACCTTCTTAATAAGTGTCCAGGTGACTATGGCACAGATGGTTTCCTGGGAGTTATTTGGGAAAGACTGGGGGATTCTCTCTTCTCTTTGTGGACTTCCTGTCCTCTCCCGTGCTTCCTGTCCTTCCTGTCCTCTCTGGTGTTTTCCAGGAATGAAAGACTTTTCAAAGACGAGGATCTCACTTCACATCTTGTGACTTCTGCAAGCAGTGTGTGTGTGTAAAGTTTTCGTTGTGCATCTTTGGATGTCCTGGAACTCATTGTGTAGACCCGGCTGATCTTGAACTCAGAGATCTGCCTCTCCAGTGTTGGGGCTGAAGGGGTGCACCACCACACCCAGGTTTTAATTTTTCTTTTTTATTCCAAAGTATTACTTGTTCATTAACTAGATATTTTATAAAGATTCAGGAAGGACGAATAAACAAGCACAAATCATTACATGTTCTACCCTCAAGACAACTACAGTTGATATTCTGGGTTATTTCCTCTTTTTTTCCTCTTTAATAAGGATTGAGATCAAGTGTGTCTAAAGACCATATGGTATTTTTCATAGGCCTCATGCTTGAGTTTTGTCAGGTTTGGACTGAAGTTCTGGTTGGTGAAGGGAGGTAAAGGCGTTCCTCCTTACACTTCTTCCCTTTGTCAGTCACACAGACCTCTGTTGGAGAGCTGGACTAATACCTTTGCTCGTTACTTCTCTCTTTCTCTCTCTCTCTCTCTCTCTCTCTCTCTCTCTTTCTTTCTTTCTCTTTTCTCTCCTTTTCATTTTCTCATTCTTTCTTTTCTCTTTTTCTCTTCTCTCCCTTTCATTCTTTTTCTCATCCTTTCTTTCCTCCCTCCTTCCTTCCCTCCCTCCCTCCCTCCCTCCCTCCCTCCCTCCCTTCCTTCCTTCCTTCCTTCCTTCCTTCCTTCTTGGAATAAGGGACTTATTTGCATTCACAGTTCATAGCATTCAGTCTAGAGTCCTTGGGTCCATTGATTCTAGGTGTGTGGTGAGGCAGAATATCATGGTAGCTGACAGAAAGGAGGGAGGGAGGATGTGGCACACACATTCAGTGAGAGCAGAAGAAAAATAAAGAGATGAGTATTAACCAAGAATCAAGATATAGACCTTAAGGACATCTTCCCAAAGACTTGCTTGCTTCAGCTACTCTCTGAAGTTTCCAGAATCTTCTTAAATAGCACTATCACTTTATCTTCTAAACATGAGCCTTTTGGGGGGTGGTGTGGTGACGAGGAACTATTTCACAGTTGAGTTATAACATTTTTTGTAACAGTTTATGCTTTCTATGCCTAGATAAGAAAATATCTGCCCAACCTAAAACCACAGGATTTT
Organism: Mus musculus; assembly: GCF_000001635.26. Lineage (NCBI taxonomy): Eukaryota > Metazoa > Chordata > Mammalia > Rodentia > Muridae > Mus > Mus musculus. The sequence goes on from NC_000085.6 coordinate 25,791,304, forward strand.
GTAGTATTTTCAAGAAGCTGTTTTAGATGTTATGGATTATTTTGAGTTAATCTTTCACATTAGGGAGGTAAGAGACAGTATTAGTATCCTACCACATTGAGTTAAAGTTACTGTGGAAGATTCAATGCCCAGATGCTATCTTAAGGAAAAAGATGGAGGTGGACATCTTTGTTTTCTAAAGAAAAGATGCTTTTGCTAAATGAATAAGTTTAAACATAAGCAGTATGACGTTCACCTCAGGAAAGTCAAAGGGAGAAGCAATCCATTGTTATGTTTAAGTCAGTTCCTCTAACCACTGGCCAACCTTGTAGGTGTGAATCTTATTGGCTGGGTCTGGGTCATGCACACGTGAACCGGAGGAGAGCTCAGACTGCAGAGGCAGCTGCTAACGACTGGTTTTCTGTCAGGCCTTGGTCTCGGAAGCTGTTCCAACAGTTTTCTGCTACAAGACTTCTTCCCTAAGAGAACCATAGTTATTCCTCATTCATTTCCCAGTTGAGCGCACTCACTGTTGTAGGTTCTCAGATTACAATTGTGAACAGATAGACAAAAGCCCCCAATATCATGGAAGCTCACTGAACTCAGGTCGTCTGCGACAACAGTAAGTGCCCTTAACCATGGAGTTCTCTCCAGCTCCATGACTTGCACTCTCAGAGGAGTGCTTTAACTGTTGGATGGAGGAGACAGGATGCACGGAGGGATGGAGCAAAATGAGGAACAAAGCTGCTGCAGTTTTCCAGGTGGGAGATTATTTAGGCTTGAGCAAGAGTGAGTTCAGTGCTGCAAAGAAGAATAAGTAGTCCAGGGTTATGAAGAAACAGCTGTCAGGATTTGATGGCAGAAAGGATATGTGACTGAAGGAAAGAGATTAGTCTATGGTGATTAGTCCTGAGTCTTCTGGCCTGAATTACTTTCCAAGATGGGGAAGGTTTCAGGAAAGAGCTAATCTGGGGTTCAGGGCCTTGGGAGCCTGGCTTGGACATATTAGGGCAAGAGCAGCTATGGAAGTATCAGCGATAGTAAATGGGACATGCAGTAGGCAGGTGAGGCTAATGGGCAGGTCTGTGATAGAGTCTACACTGTGGAAGCTAAGGATGGGTGGATGGGTGGCTACAGGCTGACTGAGATAAGCTTAGGAGTGACTGTAGATGGAAAGCAGAAGAGCCCTGAGACATGTAGGTGACGGGAGGAGCTACAAGAGTGGACTGAGAAGGAGTAACTCACCGACCGGGAGAGCCACCTTGCATCTTGTGGTTCTGACTGGGGTCGAAAGCAAGCATCCTCTATGTGGAAATCTCATCAAGCATGTAGGCAGTATAGATAGGGTAGGGGTTTTCCAAAATCACATCAGAGGGACAGACTCTGTGTGCCAATAAATAACATGTGGCCACCATATTCCTTTCTGTCTGATTTATTAGGCACGAATTTAGTACTTTTCACCAATGTAATAGAAGTAAGCGCCACATAAGGAACAGAAGCTCATAGGTGTGAATTATGTGAAGATCCTGGATTTTGGTACAAATCCATGCACTTTCATTTTTCTTAGTAAGCATGAACTCAATAATCCTCGATATACTTGGAACTCTGAAAACCATTCAAAACAAGAATCAGGTTAAAATTGGATTCTTGATAGTAAACCATTATGGTAAAGATGGTGTCTCACATCAAATGTAGGATTTAACATAGGCATTGGACACTAGCTTTAAAAGTGAGCCAGTGCATGAATCATGTGGGACAGCCAATGGCTTTGACTTTCTTCCTGCCACTGGCAGAACTTGTACTCAGATAGAAACCTAGATAAAATGGTCTTGAGCCAGAAAGCACATTGATTGGTTCGTGTGTTTCAATGACCCAACACACCCCTTAAACAATGTATTTGCATCTATGTCTCATTTTTTAGTTTGTTTGTTTGAGACATGCTCTTACATTGCTCAGGCTAGCTTATAACTTCTGTGTAGCTGGAGATGACCCTCGAACTCCTAGTATTCGTGAGTCTGTCTCTCAAGTGCTAGGATTACAGGCATATGCCACCATACCTGGCTTACTTCTTTATGTTGACAGAGCTTCTTACTTCAAGGGTGCTATACCCACACAGAACTTTTCCTTGGCCCTTGATTCCTGGTGACAAAATTATTCACAGGCAGATTCAGGCTTATATTTTATTGGCTTAGAAATTTTGTGTACAGAATATGTCTATTTCTCTATACTTTTTGAAGTGCTCAGATCTGGGTCACATATACTATGGCTGTGGCCAGGATGAAGGAATGACCTTACTGGCCAGGCTTTGTCAAATATTTACTTTGAATGCCAGGGATCTTGGGGTTGGTCCTTTTACCCAACTTTAACAGAACTGCATCTGGTGGAATGTATGACTACATAGGGAGACAGAAACATCAGCAGGATAGTGGTATTCAATAGGAGCAAGAAAAGGATGCGCATTCCATGATCCATCTGTGGCGTCTGTTTACATGAAACTGCTGCATCTGGTTGTATTTGGTCTGACAGTGGTTTGGAACAAGCTGGCAAATTACAAGCAGTTGTGGTTTAACTTTGTAAACCTCATTCGGCCAATGCTGACAGTCTGTTTCCCTTCTCTCTGTACCTTAGACTTATGAGAACAGCTCAGGTAAAGCTTTGTCCCTCTGAAGGCTCAGAGGCTGGGGCTACCTGGAGCCTTGCCCAGAAGATACCCTGTTAAATGTGGAGATGAAGTTGTCATAGACTTGGCCAAGTCCCTTCTGGAGTTTTTACGATAACACCATCAGCCAAGGATATGAAGCAAGACGTGGTGTTTTAAAACAATGAAACCCCTCGGTAGAACACCCCAGATCTTAGAAAGCAGAACTTCGACACCTTGGAGGGAAAAGTTCTTGCAATTTGGAAGGTGTTTCGCTCAGGAAAAGAGCCTGTGATTTGTGAAGCAAGACTAATTTGCTCATGGGAAGCAGTGGCATGAAATGGGACAAGGTGTGATCACCTGTCAAGTTCCAAAGAGGGATGATTTAGGGGCAGATAGTGGCTTGAAAATGTGAGGATGGGTGTTACTAACCTAATCCATATGATGCCTTCAAAACAAAAAGTATATTAGGGGCAAAAGGCATGAAACAGACATTATTCACTGTCTCCAGGTGAGATTTTTGCCTGTGAGTTTACAAGCAAGCATGGGCATGCTGTGTGCAGACATTTGTACAATAGATTAGAGCCTCGGATTGCCACAGATGAAAAGTAGTGGGGAGACACCTTTGACTCCTTCCCTTCCCTGCCTAATTTATCTATCTCATTTACTCCAGACAAGGGCTCCTTTGCTTTGTGAAAATTAGAGACATCTGTAGTTACCCAACCGGCGTTGAGGATAATCAAAGCGCGAGCTGCCAGGTGTGAACAGATGGCTTGTAGGGTCAGGAGAATGACTTCCCCTCCTCTTCCTCTCACGGGCACCAGGTCCAATTATCAAAGGTGTCTTGAAGGAGTGGGTGGGGAGGGTGAGGAAGATGGGTGTTCTGGCAAGCCAAAGCACATGCTGGATGCCCGGGATCACTCACAACTCGCAATGTGCTTCCAATTGCAAAGAACACAGCCTGAGTCTGAAGCTCTTTTTGTTGAGTTTGGGACTTGGGCAGCACTGTAAGTGTGCACAGGGGTTGGGGGAGGCAGCAGCACAACCCTTTGAATAGCTCCAGCGTTGGGCAATGTTCCCATTTTGACCATTGACTTCTGCTAGAATGCCCATGTAAATCCCCAAGAAGGTACAGGGGACAGAGGCAAGAGCAGTTTGGTATCTTGGGAGCTTAGGACTGTAAGAAGCTTCATCAAAGTACAGAGAAACCAGGATGAAAGTCTCTAGTGACTTCACATCAGCTTTTTTTCTTTTTTTCAAAATTGAAATTTTATTCGCTTCTTAGATTTAAATTAAAAAAAAACTAGACAATTGAAAGGTTGAGTAGAGTTACTTGGTGAACTTAGGATTTTAAAAGATAATTTTTAGGGTGGAACAACAATATGAACTAACCAGTACCCCCAGAGCTCATATCTCTAGCTGCATATGTAGCAGAAGATGGCCTAGTCGGCCATCACTGGGAAGAGAGGCCCCTTGGTTTTGCAAACTTTATATGCCCCCCAGTACAGGGGAATGCCAGGGCCAAGAAGTGGGAGTGGGTGGGTAGGGGAGCAGGGCAGAGGGAGGGTATAAGGAACTTTTGGGATAGCATTTGAAATGTATATAAAGAAAATATCTAATAAAAAAGATAATTTTTATGGGTACACTAGCTCAGAAACAGACATGTTTGGGCTTTTCTTTTCTTTTTCTTGGGGTGCAGCGAACTTTATTGATGGTATTCAAGAGAGTAGGGAGGGCTCCCTAGGCCCCTCCTGTTATGAGGGTCTGGGGTGGAAATTGTGAGGGAGATGCTCAGTGTTAGGGGTCGAGTTGGGATAGGGACTCCTCAGCAACCGAGGGCCTCTCTCTTGCTCTCAGTGTCCTTGCTGGGGTGGGTGGTCCAGGGTTTCTTACACCTTGGAGGCCATGTAGACCATGAGGTCCACCACCCTGTTGCTGTAGCCGTATTCACTGTCATACCAGGAAATGAGCTTGACAAAGTTGTCATTGAGAGCAATGCCAGCCCCGGTGTCAAAGGTGGAAGAGTGGGAGTTGCTGTTGAAGTCACAGGAGACAACCTGGTCCTCAGTGTAGCCCAAGATGCCCTTCAGTGTGCCCTCAGATGCCTGCTTCACCACCTTCTTGATGTCATCATACTTGGCAGGTTTCTCCAGGCATCACATCAGATCCACGACGGACACGTTGGGGGTAGGAACACGGAAGGCCATGCCAGTGAGCTTCCTGTTCAGCTCTGGGATGACCTTGCCCACAGCCTTGGCAGCACCAGTGGATGCAGGGATGATGTTCTGGGCAGCCCCACGACCATCACGCCACAGCTTTCCAGAGGGGCCATCCACAGTCTTCTGGGTGGCAGTGATGGCATGGACCATGGTCATGAGCCCTTCCATGATGCCAAAGTTGTCATGAATGACCTTGGCCAGGGGCGCTAAGCAGTTGGTGGTGCAGGATGCATTGCTGACAATCTTGAGTGAGTTGTCATATTTCTCGTGGTTCACAACCATCACAAACATGGGGGCATCGGCAGAAGGGGCGGAGATGATGACCCTTTTGGCTCCACCTTCAAGTGGGCCCAGCCTTTTCCATGGTGGTGAAGACACCAGTAGACTCCACAACATACTCAGCACTGGCATTTGATGTTAGCAGGGTCTTGCTCCTGGAAGATGGTGATGGGCTTCCCATTGATGACAAGCTTCCCATTCTCGGCCTTGACTGTGCTGTTGAATTTGCCGTGGGTAGAGTCATACTGGAACATGTAGACTATGTAGTTGAGGTCAATGAAGGGGTTGTTGATGGCAACAACCTCCACTTTGCCATGTGGAGTGCAGATGGCAGCCCTGGTGACCAGGTGCCCAATACGGCCAAATCCGTTCACACCGACTTTCACCATTTTATCTACAGGACGAGGCTGGCATTGCACAAGAAGATGCGGCTGTCTCTGGATAAGGGAGAAGCAGAGAACAGGGAGAAGCAGAGAGCCATGTTTGGGCTTTTCAACAACACTACAATTAATTGAATAACAAATAAAGCCACCAGCAATGTCAGTTTCATTGGCTGCAACTGATGACGTAGTCCTGGATCCTTTTCATAGGTACCTACCAGCAAGCACAAGTTCTTTTGTATGGACTTTTAGACTTCATAATTCAAATAATCAATAATTAGATATACGTTATGTGTGGGTTACAAAATGAATACAAAAGACTAGAGAAACCATGGCAGAGTTCTCGGGTCTTAGTAGAGGCCAGGGAGAACAGCTGATAGAAAAGCAGCTATTAACTCTTAATGAACCCAGTCCTTCAGACTTGAAGTCCATACTACTCAACTCTGATTGTAGCCATAGCAAACAGAACAGAGTAAACCAGAAATCGTCAGTGCAGTTGTTTGTGTTACGCCTCAGGGGTTGGAAATGAGTTGTTTCAGTTTCCCTGATATATCTTTTAAAAATAACTAGAGTGTGATATGCTGAGCAATCTCTGGACTTTGTTTTGAACTGGACTTTTATTCTAATGCTCCTTCTCTCACTTTGATACAGACAGCTAGCTACTTGTCTGCTTGCTTTAAGTATTTGCATTTCCTACTGTAGATGGAGCTCACTGTGGCTGGTTCAGAAAATAAGTATAGATCGTGCGTATTGGACCTAAAGGCACTCTTGTTCTTAGCAGGCAGGGGGAGTCCAGGATCCCCTCCATTTCAGTACAGGTGGAAGGAGCATGGGTGACTTTTATGGACCATCTCATTGAAGGGGCTGCATCTTCCTTCCTCCTCTTCCTCCTTCTCCCTCCTCTTTCCCCCTCCCTCCTTTTTCTCCTCCTCCTCCTCATTTTCCTCCTCTTCCTCCTCTTCTTCCTCCTCCTCCTCACTTTCCTCCTCCCCTCCTCTTCCTCCTCATTTTCCTCCTCTTCCTCCTCTTCTTCCTCCTTCTCACTTTCCTCCTCCCCTCCTCTTCCTCCTCATTTTCCTCCTCTTTCTCCTCTACTTCTTCTTCCTCCTCCTCATTTTCCTCCTCCTCTTTCTCCTCTTCTTCTTCTTCCTCCTCCTCTTCCTCCTCATTTTTCTCCTCCTTCTCCTCCTCCTCCTCCTCCTCCTGTTATAACATGTGGTATCATGTAGACCAAGCTGGTCTTGAACTCATTTTGTAGCTGAGGAGGATGACCTTGTACTGATCCTCATGTTGCTATTTCCCTAGTGCTGGGGTAACAAGCATATGCTTCTACATCTGTCTTGCACCAGTTTCTACTTAAGGTGGAAACCTTTCTAAAGCATTTCTGATGTAGGTATTTAATGTTGAACATACATGCTTCATATACATACCAAACTGGGAGTTTTGTACTCTTTAAGCTTCCACTTAGTGGTTGTATCTTCAGTTCTGTTAGAATGGCCTTCTATGGCATAGGTTTTTCAAGGTACTGACTCCTTCAATAGCTTTTAACCCGGAATCACTTAAATATTCCTTCCTTGGTTTTCTTCCACTTCTATTGGTGGTCAGTAGCTTGACCATGTGACACACGTTTTTCAGAGTGCACTTAAGATATGCCTAGGTCAGTACAGGCTTCATTATCTAATGACATAATGAGCCTTAATTAATTATCTACTCTCCAGAGTTCTCAAAACATAGTCCTAGGTGCTCAGCATGGCTTTTTCATTGGCCGTGTTCCTCAGTTCGTTCACTTAAGACAGTCATCAACCGGTGGCCAAGAGATGTTTTCTACAAGGTCAGACCAAACCAACATTAGTGATTTTGGAGAACAATTTCTTGACTTTATCATAGTTATTTTAGAAATGAGGGTGATGACTCTTCTCTATACTTAGTTATCTGTGTATGTGATAATACAAAACTCATACAATTAAGAAAAACAGTATAGCTGAGTGTGGTGGCGCACGCCTTTAATCCCAGCACTCAGGAGGCAGAGGCAGGCAGAGTTCGATGACAGCCTGGTCTACAAAGTGAGTTCCAGGACAGCCAGGGCTATACAGAGAAACCCTGCGAAACAACAACAACAACAACAACAACAAAAACCAAATCAACCAACCAAATAAACAAACAAACAAAAAAAACCAGTGTAACTGACCATAATTGTAATTGATATAACTATAGCATCTAGTTGGGAGGCAAAGACCAATAGAGTGAAGTGCAGGTTTTCTTGGTGAGGAGAATAATACGGAGCACAAATTCTCAAGTGAATATCTACAGTTCCCATCGCAGCATAATGGAAGAGTTCTCTTTTATTATGCACAGCTGTCTTTAAGTGGGAGGGAAGTATAGAGTGGGAACAGTTGCAGGGGCCTTGTTATCCAGAAGAAGGAATTTGCTCTGAGGTTAGCACCAGGGGGAGGTGTGAAGCAATAGAAATCCCTGGAGACCCGGGAGGCCTCCTTGGGAGGATAGATGAGGGATCTGGGGGTTTGGTGCTGGAGTGGGGATAGGAAACAAGGAGGTAATGAATAAGTTTGAAGGAGAAAAGACAGGATTCAATTGACAGCATGGAGTTAGGGAAGAAGGGTTAGATAAATACAGGCTTTAGTTTCTTGCTTGGTTGATGTGGGTAATGGTTTTGTTGTGGGGAGAGGGAAAGAAGGAAAGGGCAGATAAAAGGCTATCACTTTGCTTTGGCGCTTTGGATTACTGCTTCGGTTTGGGGATAGCCTTCCAGTGATGTGTCTACTTGATCTAGTATGTGGAGATAGGACCTGGGTCAGCTGCCAGTGGGAAGGAAGCCTGCCTCAAGAGATTCGATTGTAAATGTTCTTGTCTTCTGTTTAATATAGGCCATAATGTCTAGCTGGGAGTGATCAGGCATCTGTGTTGAAGGTACCAGCAGGTGCTTCAAAGTTTGAGTTGGAACCAAACCCAGATCTGCCACTTTTCTAATTGGGGAGACCTGACTAATCAATGACACTTCTCTGAGCCTCAGGATAAACACCTGTGAAATTGGAAACAGCGCTTGTCTCATAAACATTGGGATTCAACATAAGTCATGTTCAGTTCCATTTACAAAGAAGCATACAAATCAGGTAGAGCGCCACTTTATTGCCGCGTTTGCCTCTGCTGCCTGGCTGTCTTTGCGACTACTGTTTGTCAGTTCTTGCGGTTGGACTCTGAAGATTGTCCTTAGGGACTTAGGCTGGCTGAGTGTGGAGTTTGCTGATATACTTGCCCTCCCTTTGAAGCTGCTGAGCAGGGATAAATGCATCCACTCTTTCCAGAGAGCCTGGTTGAGAAAGATGCTCTCTTCCCAGAGATGCATATTCTTTAAATAGTGTCTAGGGTCCCCAGATCCATTTATCTACCTCCACAAAATGTTTAGCTTTATATAGTTGCCAAGACACAGGTAGAGTCCTTTATAAGTCTTTAGCCCCTAGCAACTGCCTCTGAGCTCTGACCATGATGAACTTAGAATGACCATGGACACAGAGGTAGGACATTGGCTCTATACTCCAGGTCTTACACAAACATGGGCTTTAATAACTCTGCCAAGCCAAGGGCTCTGTATGAATTTCAGGGGCTATCAGTCACTCAGCATCAACAATAGGCTGTAATGGACATAAAAGACCAACTGTTTCAGGGACAGCAAGCACTGTATGTGGATGAGTCAAGTCAGGCAAGCCTTCTTTTGGTGGTGTATGTGAAGTCAGCCCAAGCCCCCAGAAACACAAATGATACTCTTAAGGGTTTGGGGTCGGGGGAGAGACAAAACCTTTACCCTATGACTTGAGCGGCTGTTTGCATGTATATGGGATGGGTTCTTTTTTCCTAGTGTATACAAGTGTCCAGTAAGTACCAGTCAGACGACAACTTGTAAGAGGCTGTTCTTCCACTCTGTGGGTTCTGGGGATGGAACTCATTTTATCAGCCTTGGTGTCAGGTATATTTGCCTGCTGAGCCATCTCACCAGTGTGGAATGACCTTTTCTATCCCGCTGCCATACATGTATGAAGCTTTTCAATGGAGGAACAAAACAATTGCCAGCAGCCTGGTCATCCTGCCATGGCCCTTAACATTAAGTTTAGCTGTCCTTTGTGTGTTTAGGTATGGTTTGCATAATGAAAGCCAGAATTGCATAGATAAGTGCTTTGTCTCTGAAAGGATTTATCAAGGAGAAATGTGAAAACTCAGGGCTGGGAAGTTGGGGCAAGGGTCTCTGAAAGGTTGTAAGATTTGGGGAGCAGACATGTGCTTTTCAGCTGTCCCGGGCAGCCTAGAACTGCCGCTCCTGTGGGAGGGGAGGCTCTGCAGGTTGCAGTGTGTGGATTCGAGAGATTTATGCCCCTTACACCAAATGCATACCCACGACTCTCCACGGCACAATTTTGAAAAGGTGATTATGGCTCTGACATGAAGGAATATTTTAAGCGAATTGCTGAAAGACCTCTGGGCACTGAGCAATAATCACCTTCGTACTTTCAGAAGTGTTCCAATTTATTTCCCATCGGCTCCTTGGCAGCTGGGATTTGCATGCCATTTAGCATCCGGTCCTGGGTATCTTATATGCTGCTTCTCTGAGAAAGTGGGGTTCGGGTGGGCTCCTCTGCAAGAAAAATGCACTAAAGTTTGGGAAAAAAAATCTCAGAAACTTCAAGACATACAGAGATTTGGAATTTATAATATCTTGTAATATAACAAAGAAAAATCATAAAAAGATGGTTATGGAGTTTTGCATGTTGAAAGGTGTTTCCCATAGTGTGTTATATTTTGTCTGTGTCCTTCAGAATGTAATACCATATAAGCATATGTTCATACACTTTTAACAAAGACAAGTTGGAAATAACATAGATGTGCCCAAAGAGAGGATTCGATAAAGAATAGTGTTGGAGCTAGAGAGATGGCTCAGTGGCTTAGCATACTAGCTATTCATGTAGAGGAACCAGGTTTGGGTCCTAGTTCAGGGATTTAGTGTCTTCTGATCTCCATGGGCTCCTACATGTGCATGGTGCATATAAACTTATGCAAGCACACACAGAAAATAAGCTATAGCATAGTGATTCCCTTTGTAGGTAATATAAGTATGTGCACATTAAAATGAATATGGTTGCCTTGGTTGGTAAGATCTTGGCTGACTTTGCACTATAAAACCTTAGCTTTCCTAAATTTGCTGTAATAAATGTAGATATCTTCATATCTTTTAGTCTTTTATACATCTTTATTTTTAGAACTATGAGCTCTTTTCATAGTAACAGAAGAAACCATTCCTGCCTCAGAAGGATTAGGAGGTAGTTTATTCAGAAGCCAAACATGAGTGACCATAAGCTGGGGGCCCAGATATAGGTTACCCCATGTTATGGCATGCTGTTTCCTGAAGCTTAAAAAAGAATACAATAAGGAAAGCCATAAATCAAGAAGCCTCTCAAATGTATTGGCAGAAACATCAGGTTGATGGATTACAAGGAAGTGGGGAGACCTCTGCTGTAGGTTTTGGATGCTGTCAGATGATGTGTTTAAGTCTTCAGATTGGTAAAAACTAATCACTAAGTTAATGCATTTCCAAAGGGCTCACTTGATAGTCACAAGGATGCTAGGCCAGATACTGAGGTAGGCATGAATGCCTACTAAGAGAGCCAAAGGTAGCCCAAGCTACGTGGTAATTAGGCTGCAGACCTTACAGCCCCCTTTCAGAGTCTTCACATTTCACCCTACTGCCCTGCAACTGGAGAAGTCTGGGCAAGAAGACATGCTCTAAGATGGGGTCCAAAGTGAAAAGAACCCCTTCCCCCCTTTAATTGTCTCTTCCCATCCTGAGTCACCATGGAGATGGATCAGTTTTGGTCTCAGGAAAACCCTCAGCATTCATCTTGCGCAGAAGGCGCGTGATCTCTGACTTGAGATCTTCCCTGTGCCATTGGACAGCGAAGTAATGAAGGTCCACAGTTCACACAAATGGAATTTCTCCTGGCATTGCTGGCATTGCACGGACGAGGGCTATATTTAAGGAGACAGATACAAGGCTCCCTCCCCCACCCTTTTCCACTAGTGTCAGGGTCATACCAAAGAGACTGGGCTGACTGGGGCCTGACTGTGTTTAGCATGTGTCTCTTTGCAGAGTTAAAATTGCAACTGGACACTGTGATTCTGATTCTTAATTTATTTATTTTTTTCCCAAAAGGAGTTGCCTTTTCCTCTTAGAGTAAATCATGGCTTATTCCGAAGTCAAAGTAGTTTGGTTTTGTTTAATCTAGTGAATACTTAAAATTATTGGGCTTAATGATTTTCAAGAGGCCATCTACTTGAGGCCTGTAATTTGATAGATAAGAAAGCAGAGATGAGAAGGATTAAAGAATTTTTCTGGGTTTCACTTCCTCCAGGTCTAGAATGCTGTTCCTCTGTCCTCTGGCTGAGGCCACCTGAGGAGAATTCTCCTTTCTCTGGCTATCAGCCCATCCTGCTTCCTCACTGTTCCTAAGCTCTGCTTCTGTCTCATTGGAAATGGGTGTGAAGTCAGTCTTCCCATCTGAACCCCAAAGAAAAGGCAGGCAGAGCCTTGCTTACTGTGTTTGGGAGGCTCCATCCATTCTGACTGCCTGTTTCCTGATTGTGGTTAACCCTTGTGTGTGTGATGCGCAGGGAAAGCAAAGGGCATTCTGTGGGGCTCTGAGAGCATGTGCCTGCCAGCTCGGGAAGTTCCCAAGGGAGAAGGGGCAGGGACAACAGTGCAAGTGACTCCTTTACCCCCCAAGGAGTTAGCAGGTGAGTCAACAAAACCTGGGATCAGTGATACCAGAAGTTGTTGATTGCCCTGGGCCACCTAAAGTAGAGGCAAACATACTACATAAATTTTAAGCCCTATTTCTTTTTCTAGGTAGCAGATTTCAAGTTAAACTCCATAGATAATAAGATGATCTGAATGTATGGATGAAAACGTATAGAAAACATTAGTGCATAGAAATGAAGCAGACTTCTTACTTTTTTCTGCCATGAATCATAGTTCTTGTTTTTGTATACATTAATGTATACATTCATTTATTATACTTCTATGAATTAATGTATTATTCTCTTTCTTATTGGTGTTCTGTCAAAAATGCCATTACTATCCACATTGTTAAATCTTCCTGGGGTGGAGTTTTTGGCTGTTGGATAATAGAATATACAATGCTCTTACTTTGGCAAAGTGACTCCTGGATTAAACACTGCTCAAACCATCATTTATCTCAGGGATGTTTAGCATTTTGATACTGCTTATCAAATATTAATAATATTATTGATAATATTATTACTGTGTATTAAATATCGTTACTGGGAAGTAACGATATTTACTATTCATGGAAAAGATATTCATATACTATTTGCTTCAATCATCGTCTTTTACCCTAGGAATGTCTCAGCATTTAAAAGCTGAGGATTGAGAGGCAGTATGACTCTACCCAGAGTGCATTTAAAAGCTGAGGATTGAGAGGCGGTATGACTCTACCCAGAGTGCACAGCTCACGATGAGAGCTGAGACTTTTGAACTTCATTTAAAAATTTTTCCTTCCAACCATTTCAGAATTTGCAGCCAAGGACACACACAGACTCTTGGGTGTGAACTTCCATGTAGCATGTAAGTTACCAAACAGGGATCTCGGCACACATTAATTGGATTTAGCCACTTGAGAATTTCTGGTACCAACTGTGTTAACATCTCTGTGGTGTTTAAAAATAAATCCCCCTTATCTTTAGATTTGCCATGGTGAATGTCACAAAAATCGTGTAATAGGTTCATCATCTGTTTATTAGATAGTAGTCTGACTGAAAGGCAGGCCGTTTTCCAGTGTTGGGGACACTTTTTGTGGAAGTGACAGTGTTGACTGTTTGGAAGGCTCTGTTTATATACCTCTTGTAAGTAAGACTCAAATTATATGCAAATGAATGAAATTTGGTGTGAAACCATAGTCACAATTGACACACACACACACACACACACACACACACACACACACACACACTTAGGGGCTCCATTAGTGACAAATAGATTTGAAATGACTGCCCATAGGAATCCTACTTTATGTTTACATGGTGACCTGATCTCTGCAATCCTTCCTTTACAAAGAACATTTTTACCCATTACCCCTAAGGGCTTCAGGTTGTTTTCACTAGTAATTAGCATTACATATAAGCTCCAATTGGTCTCAAAACATTTTCAGTGTGAGGTTCTCTCCATTAGAGACTCATCATTTTTTTTTCTTAGTTCTGCCCTGGTTTTTGGATTACGTTGTGAGAAACAGCTGTGTTTCTCTGTTAGCATGATGTGAAAATTTCCTTCGTAAAGGACCAGAAACAGAGAGGAAGGAAAGACAAGGGAAGAGACATAAAGAAAGACAGCAAGTGTGAGAGACATACAAGAGAAATGGTATTTAAAAAAAAAAAAAGACAAGGAAGGAAAAAGAAAGGGAGGAAGGTCCATGGAAGATAAAGATGGAATGGCGGGAAGAGAAATTGACAGAGGGGAACATCGGAGAGCAAGCAAGGGCGAGAAAGAGAAGGAAAGAAACCAAGAAAGCAGCGCTTAAACTCCTTCTGGGCCCAGCAGGAAGCTGGCAAGAAGGAATTTGCAGCCAGAGCGACATATTATCCAGAACCGGGAGTTGAACCTAATTGTAAGCAGACCCTGCCCATCCCCTCCGGATGAGTGATGGACTCCTGGCATGTGACCTGGCTTGGCAATCTCCACCCCCTGTCCGGGCTGCCACAAGGAGATACGTAATGTCTAGAGTGATGGGAAAGTCATGCCTGCAGATGGTACAGATGGAGCTGCCTCATAAAATGACTCACTGTGAATCCTCACCGAAATCTCCGCTATAAAAATGATAATGGAAAAAGCACAAGAAAGGCTAAACGGGCTTGAAAGAAATTCGTTCCAGCTTGTGTAACTCCCCTCAAAGTTATTTATTTATTTATTTTTTATTTCTAAAGACCCTATTAGAAAATACCAGCAAGACAATACATCCTTTGCCTCCCAGCTATAGCCCACCCCCCACCTTCTTTTTGACATCAGTGTGTAAGTGAAGGCATCAAGAAGAACAGAGGAAGAAAGGAAGAATATTGGATGGAGATGTAAGAATTATTTATTAAGCAGGGAGCTAGTGTTCTGGTTAGGAAGGGCTGGGAGGCCGTTTCAAGGGAAAAGGAGTGGTGTTTTGGATGGAAAGAAGTCAGGCTCTCGGGAAGATGCAGCTCTGTTTGGTTGGTGTCTGCAGTAGGATGGTGCCAAAGTAGAGGGAAGCCTCTTAGAGAGAGGCCATACACTGGACAGACAGACGGAGGCATGCTGCAGAGCTGGGCATGCTGCCGAGCTGGGCATGCAGACCTCTGTTGCAAGATGAGGATGTTTTAAAATGCCAAGAGCATGGTACTCTTAAAAGGACCTTCTACGAAGTCATCCAAGGCCATGAGGTTTCTTCACATGGCCTCAAATATAGTTCAGTTTGCTATATGGACACTGACAGAATTTGAAGCTGTTACTTGGAGGGCATTGTTAGAGATGTCCAACTCTTTATGCCTGCTGGCAGTGTTTGGATTTCCTTATGGGTTAGTTGGGACAGTTACAGGATGGAGGAGCAGGAACAGATAGCCTAGACCTTGGCTAGTCCTTGAATGCTGGTATTTAGGGTATGACTGAGAATCAGTTCAAAGAGAAGAGTTTAGAATGAGGTACATCTACTACACTGATGCTGAGTGCAGGTGGATCAAAAGTGGTGTGTACACACAGTGTACACTGGAGTCAGCTGCAGGTTAGAACTGGTAGATGACAGGTCATGGATATCTTACTCATGGATTGAAGCTATGTAGTGTTCCTGTTTAGAATAGAATACCATGTTTATAGTATATAGCATGGTTGAAATTCTTGGTGGGAGACCAAGGCTAATATTGCCCATTCTATGGAGCAATAGTGACTTAGGTAAGGGGTGGGGAATTTAGAGAGAGATGGGACAGCAGGAAGAATGTAGTGGTAGATAAGTGCCTGGGACCTTTCAGAAAACAGAACCAAGTTGATATGGCTCATGAAATGATTAAGAGACAACTTAGAAAATAAGAACAGAATTAAGAGAGTCACCAAGAATGGTAGGATATTCAGGGACTCGGGACACGTGGGAGTTACCACTACTAAGGTCTAGAGAGTTAAGGGAGAAGTTAGTGTTCCTTGAAGCCAATGAGAATGAAGACCACTGAGAACAGATTGCCTGCCCAATATTGTGATTACCTGGTTCATGACTATGACTAAATAGAAGACCATATGTAGGGTGCATACATGTGTGTAAAGCAAATGTCCTGGTCTCTTGTCATCCTGTCTTTCTATCTCTGGGTTCTCCTCTTTTGCTGCTAGTCAAATCCAACATGAAGGCAGCAGTGAAGGAATCAATGAGGCCATCTTTTGTGGCACAAAAGAATGCATGGAATGGAATGGGATGAGGTCAAGGGGATAATCAAAGAAGGATAAGCATATATGTGAACCAGCTAGATGGTCGCTATCCAGAGACAGGTAACTAGTGTACTATGCCTAGAACTAGCCATAAAATGTCTCAAAATGAGGCAAGCCTGTGGTCTCCTTACAATACGTGGGGTTCTTCTTCTAGTAACAATTTCAGTGCTAAACAGGTAAACCGAGGTATATACCCTATTATGTGGTATGCTTGGAGTGATAAGAAATGGGGAAGTGCTTGGGATGTTGTGGTTGGAAAGAGGCTTGTACAGTTTTCTGGATTCCTGCACTTGACTTGGTTGGTTCTTGGTTGCATGAGGTTGGGATGGAAGTGAGGATACCGATGCTCTTGCTGACACATCTCAATGGTCTTAGGAATTGGGCTAGGATGTGGATTTCTGAGTTGGATGGTTGGAGTTGCTGCTGAGTAGAGAAGAAAGTCTTGGTTGACATGAGGGAAATGTTTTCAGTATTGTTGATTCATTAATTGGTGCAGACCAGAGAGGTCTTGCAACCCCAGTGCAACTAGAGAGTGACCAAGAGTTTATGGCGTAATTTTTACCATATGAAATGACCATGGTCAGTAAAGGACAGAACAGGGCAATAGACACACCTAGAGGTGGTCTTAAAGTGCAAATGGGCTATGTGATAGCCAAAACTTTTATATATTCTTCGTTTTCATAAGAGGCTCCCCACCCTGCCATCAGCCTGGGTGCTCAAGGTAGCAGGTGAGCCAAGCTTATGGAGGACTGTGGTAGAGAGGTGGAGAAAAGTGGTAGTTTTGAGGAGAGAGAACTTTGTATTCTGGGCACCAGTGCTATGTATTCTACAATTTCCTTCAAAAACGTTTTATAAACGTATTTTATTGGTATTGGAATTATGCATAAAGGAGAAACATTTTTACCTTAGGTTAGATCAAAAATCCTAACGAGCCAATTTCCCCATAAAACAATAAGACAATTATCATGCAGATACAGAATAGATTGTATTTCATATGTTAACAAAGAATACTAATATGGCATTTAAATGCATATTGAATATATTTTAATTTAATTTATGATCTGTGCTTTGGATAGTTTAAAGGACATGATTATTGGTTATTTTCTCATATTATTGGGTCCTTTTTGTTATTTTGAGTCATGGCTGCCCCTGTGTTGAAAGAATCCCTGTTGGTTTTGGTGTTGGTTTTTCTATCACTGTTCATCATGGGTCAGGGGTGGATTTCTTGGATTACTACATTTCTTGGACACAGCATCTATCTCTTATTTTCACTTTCTGAAAAATGAACTTGAATTCTTCCTCATCTCTGGTCACGAGTATGGACACAGTGATGATTAAAAGCTAAGAGTTACGTGTCAACTATGTCTACAGTTTTAGGTACAAAGATTCAAACTTGGAAATGTTAGAATTACCAGGACAAGCTAAAAACAAACAAACAAACGAACAAACAAACAAACAAACGAACCCTCTTTGTGTTTTCTTTTAGTGTTCAGAGGCTGTGGATGACTTTACTGATGTCATTTACCACTCACAGGTATGTTTGAAAAGACAGATACAGTGTACCATCATTCATTGTAGAAAATAGTTTCAGACTACAGGGTCTGCCTCTTTGTGCCCACTGCCAGCTTTATTCCTGGCCTGTCTGCCAAATGTCCATCTTTGAGGCATGTGGTCCTGGAGCTATCTGCCTGACGGGGGATGGTTTTTGTTTTGTTTTTTTTTTTTATCTAGAAAATGGCTGACTAAGGTTTCCCAGTCATAAGCGAGGTGGTACTTAAAGATGTTATGAGGTAGCGGTAAGTAAAGAACAGACTTAATGTCTGTCACTAATAGTTGTGGGAGAATGATCTAAAATTTCAGGTGTGTATTCCAGTTGAAGCAAGAACATCATCACTGATAATGAAGTTCAGATGTGTGGCTGGACTTCTACAATTCACCATACATGTCTTAGTTGTCTGCTGTCTGTTGCTGGGATAAATCACCATGACCAAAGGCAACTCGGGGAGGAAAGGGTTATTTTTAGCGTACAGCTTTCAGGTCACCTTTTGAGAGAAGACAGGGCAGGAACTCAAGGCAGAAACTCAGAGGTAGGAACTGAAGCAGAGGCCATGGAGAAGTGACGCTTAGTGGCTTGGTTTCTCTTAGCTCACTCAGTTTGTTTCCTTACTCACCCTCGGACCACTCAGGGGAGGTAGCACCACCTATAATGGGTGAGGCCCTCCCACATCAATCACTAATAATAATATATAAAGTTCCCCACAGGGTTGCCATCAACTCAGTTTTTTTTTTAAAGATTTATTTATTTTATTTATATGAGTACACTGTAGCTGTCTTTAGACACACCAGAAAAGGGTGTCAGATCTCATTACAGATGGTTGTGAGCCACCATGTGGTTGCTGGGAATTGAACTCAGGACCTTTGGAAGAGCAGTCAGTGCTCTTAACCACTGAGTCATCTCTCCAGCCCCAACAGCTCAGTCTTACAGAGGCATTTTCTTCAACTGGGCTTTCTTCCTCTCAGATTACTCTAGTTTGTGTCAAGTTGACAAAACAAACCAAAAAACAAAAAAAACAAAAAAACAAAAAAACAAAAAATCAAACCCAACCAAACCAAAACAAGCAAACAAACAACTAGCCATCTGTTTAGATTCACTGTATTCAGAATTTTGTCCTGTTGATGCTTCAGAACAGAACTGGCTTCCTTTATTACACCTGGATCCTACTCCCCAGCTAACTGAGGCTAAGCTATGCTTGAGGCTGCATCTCTAAGCACCTGCCTAACCTCTGAGATGGACCCTTTTAGGGCATTAGTTTGTAAACATGGAGGCTACATCAGGTCAGGATCACATTATGACTGTCTGGTATTCTGGGAGTGTTTTGGTGTTAAGTGTTTCTGTCGTGCCGTTTACTTAAATAGAGTGGGAATTGTTGGTCTGCACCTTCAATTTTAATTTAGAAAATAATTCTTGCCTCTCTTTCCTTCTTACTTAAAGCCCCAGCAGGTCTGGCTGTGGTTTCCTCAAATCCCTGCTGTCTTGCCTGGGCTGGTGCTGGCTCCACACTGCACACAGACCTCACCTTTGAGGTCTAGTTTGTTCCCTTGTCTCTCTTAGCTCTCAAATAAAGCCCTGACTTTGTGTAGAAACACACAGTGGAAATCCTTAAGAACATCAGCCAAAAATAGCTCAAACCTTTCTTAGTGCCCTTCTCCAGTCTCCTTATGGTATTTTTTGAGAAGTTTTTGAGAAGCAGAAGACATTTCTAACCTACTATAGGAACTTTCTAATCTACTATAGGAACTTTCCTATTCTCTCCCCTTGGGCTGGGCTGGACCGCAAAGCAGGTGCACACAGCCAGGCTCTCTTTCCTGCTGCTTCAGAAGAGGGTGAGGCTTCTGCTGCTGGTGTGTCCCGGGGCACAGTTCACTGGCTTTTTTGCGCTGGCCAGACCAAAGCTAAGCCCCTTTAGCTTCCCCAGTAATGTGAAATTTTAAATGAGTGGGGTGGGAGGGATTATGTTAAAGCAATCTTGTAGGGAGATTTTCTTGTAGCCCCCCCTCCCCCCAATTAAGGAAATGTTGCTTAGGCCTCTTGTAATACCTGTGTTTCTCTGCTTGTAAAAGCAGTGCAGAAAAGTATAAATAATTTATACTTTCTTTTACAGAATGTTAGAAGTAAAAACCCTGAAGCATTAATATTTAAGAGATTGTTATTATAGCATTATAAAACTGTTTTAGAAAATTTGCATCAAGACACATTTTCACAAAGTGAACAAATGAATGGGTTTTTATTAGAATTGATTTATTATTACTAATAGAATCTTGCTAACTTGATAAGTAAACCTATCTTTTCTATTGTATCTAGTTATTAATGACCTTTGTAAAACAGAAATGAGCAAAGAACCTACTCATTTATTAGCTTTTTGAATGTCCTTCCTACAGAAGGTTAGAGCTATAACAACACTACTGTTTGACCTTGTGTGTGTGTGTGTGTGTGTGTGTGTGGTACCTGCACATGAACGTCTTGTTTGCAGGAGCAGTTGTAATGTGCATGCAGAAGCCAGAACAGAACGCTGTGTCTTTTTCTACCATTCTCTACCTTATTGCTATGAGACAGGGTATCTGAGTGAAATGGACATTGAGTTTGCCCTTGAGGCTAAACTGCCTGGTTAGTGAGCTCTTGGGCTCTGCCTCTGCCTCTGCCTCTGCCTCTGCCTCTGCCTCTGCCTCTGCCTCTGCCTCTGCCTCTGCCTCTGCCTCTGCCTCTGCCTCTGCCTCTGCCTCTGCCTCTGCCTCTGCCTCTGCCTCTGCCTCTGCCTCTGCCTCTGCCTCTGCCTCTGCCTCTGCCTCTGCCTCTGCCTCTGCCAGTGCCTCTGCCTCTGCCTCTGCCTCTGCCTCTGCCTCTGCCTCTGCCTCTGCCTCCTCTGCCTCTGCCTCTGCCTCTGCCTCTGCCTCTGCCTCTGCCTCTGCCTCTGCCTCTGCCTCTGCCTCTGCCTCTGCCTCTGCCTCTGCCTCTGCCTGTCTCTGCCTCTGCCTCTGCCTCTGCCTCTGCCTCTGCCTCTGCCTGTCTCTGTCTCTGTCTCTGTCTCTGTCTCTGTCTCTGTTTCTGTCTCTGTCCTCCACTGCTGTGGTTATAGGTACATGTAATTGTGGCCATCTTTTGATAGCAGGGTCGAGCAGATTTGAACTCTGGTCCTCATGTTGACTGAGGTCATGCCCTTACCCACTGAACAATCTTCTTCAGTCTCAGAAACACAGCATTAAATGCTAAAATACATTTACTGTTGTCTTATGATTTTCTTCTTTAGAGACCTCCTCCTTTCATGGAATTTAATATACATGAAACTTATTTCAACATATAGGAGATAATAGGTTCAACATATAGGTTCTAAACACTTTTTTTTTTCTTAAAATGACTGACCAAGTTTTAGTAATGTTTCAATTGCAAACAACAGAACCCATTCTAGCTGGTTTGAGCAGCCAGTGCTGAAGATTCACAGAATGAGAGCCAGGGAACCTTCAAACAGTTATGCCCAGAACTATGTTTAAGCATAACTTAAGCATAACTTAACCTTCAAACAGTTATGCCCAGAACTATGTTTAAGCATGTTTAAGGACGGTTAATCTCTTCTTGCTTTAAGGAATTGATTCATTTATTTTATGTGTATGGGTGCTTTGCTCACATATATGTCTGTGTACCACACAAGTGCCTGGTGCTCATATGGGCCAGAAGAGGGCATAGAATCTCCTGGGACTGGAGCTAAAAATAGTTATGAGCTGCTGCATGGGTGTGGGTGCTGGGAATCAAACCCTGGGCCTCTGGAAGAGAAGTCAGCGCCTTTAACTGTTGAGCCATCTCTCCAGCTCGGTCTCAGTTCGTTGTTTGGAAAAAAAACCTCACGTGGTCACATCCGAGTGGAGAGGGAATTTTCTAGAGGTTACTTGAGAAAGGCAATGTGAGGGACTGTCAAGATGTAGGGAGAATGTATTAAGACTGGATGGAGCACATGGCAAACTGGAGATGAATCTGATCACCTCAGCAGCTTTACCACAGACTAATGGATCCACCTTATTCATACAATACACTGGGATTTACAAATACAGACTGGTAGGTCAGTTTTGGTTTGTAAGTATTCTCTGGTTGTTTTTATTGTTTTGTGCTAGTATCATAATTACTTTCTGTTTTTGTATTTAACTACTATCAATGCACATGCAGTTACTTTCTAGTTCTTGTTCACAGTTGTTATTTCCTATTTATTCTTTCAGAACTTTAAAATCACTTTATCTGTTAGCCAAAGATAAATTAAACTGTTCTTTCAATTAGCACTGTAGTAAGCCTTCCCATAAATTTGACATTTTGACAATTCCAATTATTAAATATTAATTATTTTCATCAAGGTAGTTGCATGTATTTTCATTTAGCCCCCCTAAATTTTAGTGTTTCTTAATAATCTCCTGTCATTTTCTTCAAATGCATTTTTATATTTTCCATTAAAGTGATTTTCAACTATTATATATCACTATTAATTTAAATAGACATACCTTTTTTCCTGCTGTTCATAAAGTAAAAATCAGATATGTGCACATAACATGTTACATACTAAAATTTCATGTTTGTTTTCTGCTAAAATTTGCTAATTGCATGAGACTTTTGCTAAATTCTATTTTTCTAAATTGGCATATGCGAATGAGAGTAACTTTGGAATATGGTAAAGCAAACAGCTAAAAAAAAAAGACATGGAAAAATGGATAATTAATTCAATAAGCCAGGTATTAAAAAATACCCAGGAAGTGGAGATGGTTCTAATATTATAACAATGCTCATGTTCCCTCTGTATGACCATTGTAAGGAACACATACAAAGTGGTGATTTATGGCATCCAGATATGCTCTGTCAAGTCAACCACATGCCTTGGTTTCCCCGAAACTCTACGCCACATAGCCAGACACATTGCGTTTTCTCCCAGTGCAAGTGTTTAAGCTCAGCGTTCAGATTCCGAAGACTAACACATTCATTCAAGCAGATTGATGCCTCCGGGGGGCTCTGGCCTGCTTCTCCATCTGCCTGCTGGGGAGATGGTTTCATAAGTGAAAACAGGCCAGGGCTCAATCCCTTCAGTCCAGTCTTCCTGCCCTGCCACTCTCTCTTCGCAACTAAGCCAGGTGCTTGAAGAATAAATGGTGTTGGTGTCAGTGGGTTTGTGGAATGTTACACTTAATTTTTTTTTTTTTTTAAGAATCACTAAATAAGCTCAAACAAGTGGAAAGAATTTGTTGAAAGCTTTCTTTTGAGACTTACAGACTCTGATTCTGCCTCTCCCAGGTCAGCTAATGACTGAAGAGAGGCATTAGTGACCTACAACTTTGCAGAAAGGACACAGGAAGATGAACACTTTGGGTTTATGTAACAATGGGCATCTTCAGACAATGACACTCATTCCACAGGGTGTAAATACGAGAGTCAATCATGTTTTGAATATGAGCAGAATTCTAGCTAGTGTACTCTCCTCGCAAATTTAAGAACTTTACTGTGTGTTAACTTTTATCGATAGCCCTGAAGGCCGTTTGTAGGCAGCCAATTCCTTGTCACCCACTGCCTGTAGAACCATTCTAAGAAGATCCATCTGGCCTTGCTCTTTTTTTTTTTTTTTAATATTAGATATTTTCTTTATTTACATTTCAACTGCCCTTGCTCTTTAGAGTGCAAATGAGGAAGATTCATGGGTTGAATGTAGCCACTGGGGTTGCCCTGCTCTGAATGAGGTCCACAGGAGGAGGTGAGATTTGGGGGTGCTTCTGCTGTAATGGAAGGAAGGTCTCTTCTTGTTTCTCAAGGCTTTTGATCTCTGGAGTCTCTTGGTGGAATCTATCATTTTAGGATGGTTCCTAATGAATTTAGGAATTTGCCTCTGAGCTGTATTCATGCACAGCTTGGATTTAGATCAGTGATGGAGCTGCTGGAAGGTCAGCTTGGTAACACTAGGAGGTGGAAGCTTGATTAAGTCTCCAGAGTATATGAGACGAGATAGAGGAAGGGTATAGACATACAGGAAGGGTATAGAGGTACAGGGAGGGTATATGAGGTACAGGAAGGGTATATGAGGTACAGGAAGGGTATATGAGGTAGAGGGAGGGTATATGAGGTACAGGAAGGGTATATGAGGTAGAGGGAGGATTCTAGGTTATATGAGGTAGTGGAATCTTGCCTTGACAGCCAGAAATAAGAAGAATCCCATTCCATACTGGAGGAGCTCTATAGGGTGTGTAGCATTCTCCAGCTGGGTTTCAATATGAAACTCCCTTGCAGCCCTTTCAAGCTCACTTTCAAAGTCTGCTAGTCACAGCTCTCCAAGAATGTCCCAGCGCTGGGCTTCTCACTAGCCACACAGAGAGCAAGTACCTGATTGAAAAATAAAAAATAAAAAGCTTGTGTGTGGCTAACATCTTGGGGGGATTTTCCCCACAACATAAGTGTAATTAACCATCTTTAGTATGTTAAAAACTGTTGTAAACCAATCTGGGGAGAATCTGGGGGGAAAAGTATACAAACTCCTGAAGCATAAAATCTCTGGAAGTGAACACGATGTTTGCTGGTATGATGGTTAAGAGGTTGACTGCTCAATCATCATCGAATGAAACTGTACTGGCAGTTGATGCCAGGAGGGAATCCTGATTCTCCTGAGAAGGAGCCATAATTTTTTTTCCAGCTAAGAAAGGCAAAGAAACTCCTCCAAGAAAGGCATCTTGATACAAGAGAAGTGGGTCAAGTTATTTTTTTATTTGTGAACAAGTTAACCTGCTTTAAAAATTTTGTTATATATCTATGTATGTATATATATATATGTATATATATATATATAATATGATATACAATATAACATATATAGTATACATCTCAATGGCAGATTGACTACTTTAAATTGATGTTATTTTGTAAATAGAAAATCAGATTAAGTGGAATACCGTTGTTCAGTTCCAGTGCCTGTCTCTTGATACGCTGTATCATGAAGCTTGGTAGCACTGCCTTGCTGGGATGGGCAAACGTAGCAGAGTTAAAGCTGGTACCCACAGAAAGGCAGATGTGGATACTGAGGGTCTGATCTCAGACATGTGGTAGCTTTTTCCTCAAATTAACTGCACAGGGCAATGTAGCTACATGTACTTTGAGAAAGTAATTTGTGATAATTTGCTTCCCGTTCCTTTTATATAGTGTCACTTGGCTTCCTTGAGGAAACCAAGAGCCATGTTACAAAAGAAAAAGTGAGTCCTCCACTCATCCCGGCTTTTGTTTTCAAAGGCCAAGCCATAGGAAGGCTTCAAATATCCAACAAAGATGGACAAATAGCCAGTGGTTCTCAGAAGGGAGTCTAGTGGCCTCGAATGATAGAGTGCTTGCTATAGACTAAGACAATAGTCTCTAGGCCTAGACTGGGGTAAGGGTAACCGAGTCCCTTGGGTCTAAGATAAGTTGGGATCCTGACAGCATGCTGCAGAGGGAGAAAGGCCCCAGATGGTGAATTTAGGTGTAAAATTCGAGAGACATTCTCTCTAACCAGTGTCATTGGACTTTGCACCAGCATTTCTGGAATTGGGCCTCAGAGAACCATAGGGACAAGATTGTGACCAGCTCTTTGGCAGTTTGTAGACAAATGACCTATTATGGACACATTCCCTCTTCTCCAATCCGTAGGCACTGAGATGCAAACTAAGGCTAGAGAAGCAGCCACAATACCCCTAAAACACTTCCCACCAGCTTGATAATTAACTCAAAGTTGACACCCTGGAGAGAAAGATGTGTCTTCTAGGTTCAACATTTTGAGCTGAGATTGAGTTCTACAATGGATGAAGTAGATTGGCTATCACTCTGCTGGGAATTCTTCATAGGTCTAGTATAAGTAGTTCTTGATGAGATTCAGTTCCCAAGTCGGCTACTGTCACTGCTTCTTGTGAATTTGTATCCACACACTTGATGTTCAGTTTTTTTCCTCTATAAACTGGAATACATTTTACTTAATGTACCTCCAAGCACAGGCCTAGAAGAGAAAAGAAATAAGCACAGACATTTGTGGACTATTCCTGTGTGTCAGACATTGTATTTGGTACTGACAGGTATAAGAGCTTCTCGTGTAAAGTTGACACAGATAAGCAGTAGCCGATCATTAATGGATGAAGAAAACAAAGCTTAAAGAGGTTGTTAAATAATTTACATATGTCCTCTCAATGGATATGTGACAAATTTGAGATCTGAACTCAGGAATTCCAGCCCCCCCCCAAATCCCATACTCTTGACCACCAACTTCTACCCTTTTTTTAATGAAGAAAAACCTTGTTTTTGTCTTCATGAATTCTGATGAATTTGAAGAATGAAGCCCTACTTTGCATGCCCACTAGAAACATAGCTCCTCAAGGTTATATACATATATATATATATATATATATATATATATATATATATATACACACACACACAAGACAATATGCACAAGTGAACCAGTCACAAGTGAACCAGTGATGGCCACAATTAGATCGTCACAGAGAAGACTTAGGATGCCGCTTTTAAAGTGAAAATGGGGGAGGGGGTGCCTGGTTTGGATGGACCAGGTGTTCTGAGGGTCCTTGTGGTTAGACTTTAGATGACATGGGTGTTACTGGGATGTAAAAGAGTGTGTTTTTCTACTACTTGACTATTCGCACTGTGAGGATGATGTGTCTGAACTGTAGTTTGTGCATTGCTCCATGAAATATGGCTGTGTCTCCTAACCTCCTGATCTTTTCTGTACCCTGTCACAGTATATCATTTATCTTTTCCATACAAGACAGAGAGAGGCTCCTAACAAGGGGGCAATTAAATGGTCAGCTAATCAAACTCAAACATAATGTAAAGGTTAAGGTATCCCAGTATACAACCATAAGTCACATGAATAATTCAACAATGGTTACTGCACTGAGGAAATAACTTAATTGCCCCTGTGGCAGTCTGTTCTAGTTGTTGCTTCCTTTAATGGTGAAGGTAGTAGTGAGGTGACATAGCTTTGGCTTGGTGGAGTTTTACCATAGAATTGGTAGCCAAAATTTAAGCAGGAAATTGGTCAGAGCTATAGCAAAATAACTTAATATTTATTACAAACACACTTCCTCCTTTATGTATTCTGGTTGTGTCTTAGGCAGGGCTTCCGGGAAGCAGAGGCTGAGATGGACAGTCATATACATGAGCCTTATTGAGGGCTTCAGGGATGGTCAGCAAGCAAGTGAGAGAGGCAGAGATAGGGCAGAAACTGAGTATAGAAGTGGCTTCAGCTGATTCTCTGGGCTCTGGAAGAGAGTTGAAGACTTGAACTGTAAAGTTATCCCAACTTGAGACTATGGGTTGGAGCCATGATTCTGCTTCAATGAGACACCGGCTGTGGGTTCCACTCAGTCTGGGTTTAACCTGGGTGTTTTCTCGCAAGATAACTTAGCAGGTCAATAGGTTCATGCCATTTTAATGACAGGAATTGGAGTTAGCAATAACCTATGGATAGTGAACTGTTTTATGGTGAAAATTCTTAACGAGCTATGAATTAGTAGGGGCTTTCTTAACATGACTGAGGGAAACTAAAAACTTGGATCCCATTAGGAGCCCTGTGGGGAGCCGCACTCACATTTGCCATTATAAGATGGCGCTGACAGCTGTGTTCTAAGTAGTAAATAATCTGCACATGTGCAGGGGCAGTTTTCCCGCCATGTGCTCTGCCTTTCTCGTGATGACAACTGGGCCGATGGGCTGCAGCCAATCAGGGAGTGACACGTCCTAGGTGGAGGATAATTCTCCTTAAAAGGGACGGGATTCTGGCACTCTCTCTCTTCGTCTCTTTCTCTTCGTCTTTTCCTCTGCTCTCTTCCTCTGCTCTCTGCCTCTCTCCCTCTCTGCCCCTCTCTCTGCCTCTCTCTCTGTGTCTCTCTGCCTCTCTCTGCCGCGCTCTTCCTCTCTTGCTCCTGAGTAAGCAATAAAGCTTTGCCGCAGAAGATTCTGGATTGTTGCGTCTTTCCTGGCCGGTTGCGAATGCGTGTAAGAGAGCCCAGGCTACTTCTGTTCAACATTATATTGGAGGGTCCAGTTAGTATTCTTGGGGAGATAAAACAAACAAACAAACAAACCAGGAAACAAAAAACTACCAATGATTATATATTGGAAATAAAGAGGCAAATGTCATTAACATTTGAAAATTATTAATATTTTACTTTATGTGTGTGGTGCTTTGCCTTCACACTTATCTGTCTGAGCTGGGCATGTATAGTTCTTCTAGAAGCCAAAAGAAGATGTTAGATCCTCTGGAACTGAAGTTACAGATGAGTATGACCTGCATGTGGATGCTGGAAATTTGAACCTTGTCCTCTGAAGAGCAACCAGTACTCTTACCTGCCAAGCCATCTCTCTAGCTCCAAATTGTCATTATTTAAGATAAAACATTTGCGACAAGTCCCTTCCGGTCCATTCGAGCACCAGGGTGCCTGGCCAGAGGAGTCTCCCAACACCTGCAAGGGCCCACACAGGATTCCCCACGGGATCCTAAGACCTCTGGTGAGTGGAACACAGCATCATTAACTAGGGAAGCAGACAACCCAGCCTGACCTGGGGCACAAGTCCCTTCCGGTCCACTCGAGCACCGGGTGCTTTGCCAGCGGAGTCTCCGGACACCCGCAAGGGACCACACAGGATTCCCCATAGGATCCTAAGACCTCTGGTGAATGGAACACAACTTCTGCCAGGAGGCAGGTTCGAACACCAGATATCTGGGCACCTTCCCTGCAAGAAGAGAGCTTGCCTGCAGAGAATACTCAGACCACTGAAGAGCTAGCCTCCCAGGTCTGCTTATAGAGGCTAACAGAGTCACCTGAGGAACAAGCTCTAACCAGAGACAACTATAACAGCTAGCTTCAGAGATTACCAGATGGCGAAAGGCAAACGTAAGAATCCTACTAACAGAAATCAAGACCACTCACCATCATCAGAACGCAGCACTCCCACCCAACCTAGTCCTGGGCACCCCAACACAACTGAAAATCTAGACCCAGATTTAAAAACATTTCTCATGATGATGATAGAGGACATCAAGAAGGACTTTCATTACTCACTTAAAGAAATACAGGAGAGCACTGCTAAAGAGTTACAGGTCCTTAAAGAAAAACAGGAAAACACAACCAAACAGGTAGAAGTCCTTAAAGAAAAACAGGAAAACACATCCAAACAGGTGATGGAAATGAACAAAACCATACTAGAACTAAAAAGGGAAGTAGACACAATAAAGAAAACCCAAAGTGAGGCAACGCTGGAGATAGAAACCCTAGGAAAGAGATCTGGAACCATAGATGCGAGCATCAGCAACAGAATACAAGAGATGGAAGAGAGAATCTCAGGTGCAGAAGATTCCATAGAGAACATCGGCACAACAATCAAAGAAAATACAAAATGCAAAAGGATCCTAACTCAAAACATCCAGGAAATCCAGGACACAATAAGAAGACCAAACCTACGGATAATAGGAGTTGATGAGAATGAAGATTTTCAACTTAAAGGGCCAGCAAATATCTTCAACAAAATAATAGAAGAAAACTTCCCAAACATAAAGAAAGAGATGCCCATGATCATACAAGAAGCCTACAGAACTCCAAATAGACTGGACCAGAAAAGAAATTCCTCCCGACACATAATAATCAGAACAACAAATGCACTAAATAAAGAGAGAATATTAAAAGCAGTAAGGGAGAAAGGTCAAGTCACATATAAAGGCAGGCCTATCAGAATTACACCAGACTTTTCACCAGAGACTATAAAAGCCAGAAGAGCCTGGACAGATGTTATACAGACACTAAGAGATCACAAATGCCAGCCCAATTGGCCAAACTCTCAATTACCATAGATGGAGAAACCAAAGCATTCCACTACAAAACCAAACTCACACATTATCTTTCCAAGAATCCAGCCCTTCAAAGGATAATAACAGAAAAAAAACAATACAAGGACTGGAACCATGCCCTAGAAAAAGCAAGAAAGTAATCCCTCAAAGAACCAAAAAAAGACTGCCACAAGAAAAGAATGCCAACTCTAACAACAAAAATAATAGGAAGCAACAATTACTTTTCCTTAATATCTCTTAATATCAATGGACTCAATTCCCCAATAAAAAGACATAGACTATCAGAATGGCTACACAAACAGGACCCAACATTCTGCTGCTTACAGGAAACCCATCTCAGGGAAAAAGACAGACACTACCTCAGAGTGAAAGGCTGGAAAACAATTTTCCAAGCAAATGGTCTGAAGAAACAAGCTGGAGTAGCCATTCTGATATCGAATAAAATTGACTTCCAACCCAAAGTTATCAAAAAAGACAAGGAGGGGCACTTCATACTCATCACAGGTAAAATCCTCCAAGAGGAACTCTCAATTCTGAATATCTATGCCCCAAATGCAAGGGCAGTCACATTCATTAAAGACACCTTAGTAAAGCTCAAAGCACACATTGCACCTCACACAATAATAGTGGGAGACTTCAACACACCACTTTCATCAATAGACAGATCGTGGAAACAGAAACTAAACAGGGACACAGTGAAACTAACAGAAGTTATGAAACAAAAGGACTTAACAGATATCTACAGAACATTTTATCCTAAAACAAAAGGATATGCCTTCTTCTCAGCACCTCACGGGACCTTCTCCAAAATTGACCATATAATTGGTCACAAAACAGGCCTCAACAGATACAAAAATATTGAAATTGTCCCATGCATCCTATCAGACCACCTTGGACTAAGACTGATCTTCAATAACAACATAAATAATGGAAAGCCAACTTTCACGTGGAAACTGAATAACACTATTCTCAATGATACCTTGGTCAAGGATGGAATAAAGAAAGAAATTAAAGACTTTTTAGAGTTTAATGAAAATGAAGCCACAACATACCCAAACCTATGGGACACAATGAAAGCATTTCTAAGAGGGAAACTCATAGCTCTGAGTGCCTCCAAGAAGAAACTGGAGAGAGCACACACTAGAAGCTTGATAACACATCTAAAATCTCTAGAAAAAAAGGAAGAAAATTCACCCAAGAGGAGTAGAAGGCAGGAAATAATCAAACTCAGGGGTGAAATCAACCAAGTGGAAACAAGAACTATTCAAAGAATTAACCAAACGAGGAGTTGGTTCTTTGAGACAATCAACAAGATAGATAAACCCTTAGCTAGACTCACTAGAGGACACAGAGACAGAATCCTAATTAACAAAATCAGAAATGAAAAGGGAGACATAACAACAGATCCTGAAGAAATCCAAAACACCATCAGATCCTTCTACAAAAGGCTATACTCAACAAAACTGGAAAACCTGGACGAAATGGACAAATTTCTGGATAGATACCAGGTACCAAAGTTAAATCAGGATCAAGTTAACGATCTAAACAGCCCCATATCCCCTAAAGAAATAGAAGCAGTTATTAATAGTCTCCCAGCCAAAAAAAAAAACCCAGGACCAGACTGTTTTATTGCAGAGTTCTATCAGACCTTCAAAGAAGATCTAATTCCAGTTCTGCACAGACTATTTCACAAAATAGAAGTAGAAGGTACTCTACCCAACTCATTTTATGAAGCCACAATTACTCTGATACCTAAACCACAGAAAGATCCAACAAAGATAGAGAACTTCAGACCAATTTCTCTTATGAATATCGATGCAAAAATCCTCAATAAAATTCTCGCTACCTGCATCCAAGAACACATTAAAGCAATCATCCATCCTGACCAAGTAGGTTTTATTCCAGGGATGCAGGGATGGTTTAATATATGAAAATCCATCATTGTAATCCATTATATAAACAAACTCAAAGACAAAAACCACATGATCATCTCGTTAGATGCAGAAAAAGCATTTGACAAGATCCAACACCCATTCATGATAAAAGTCTTGGAAAGATCAGGAATTCAGGCCCATACCTAAACATGATAAAAGCAATCTACAGCAAACCAGTAGCCAACATCAAAGTAAATGGAGAGAAGCTGGAAGCAATCCCACTAAAATCAGGGACTAGACAAGGCTGCCCACTTTCTCCCTACCTCTTCAACATAGTACTTGAAGTATTAGCCAGAGCAATTAGACAACAAAAGGAGATCAAGAGGATACAAATTGGAAAAGAAGAAGTCAAAATATCACTTTTTGCAGACGATATGATAGTATATATAAGTGACCCTAAAAATTCCACCAGAGAACTCCTAAGCCTGATAAACAGCTTCGGTGAAGTAGCTGGATATAAAATAAACTCAAACAAGTCAATGGCCTTTCTCTATACAAAGGATAAACAGGCTGAGAAAGAAATTAGGGAAACAACACCCTTCTCAATAGTCACAAATAATTTAAAATATCTTGGCGTGACTCTAACTAAGGTAGTGAAAGATCTGTATGATAAAAACTTCAAGTCTCTGAAGAAAGAAATTAAAGATCTTAGAAGATGGAAAGACCTCCCAGGATCATGGATTGGCAGGATCAACATTGTAAAAATGGCTATCTTGCCAAAAGCAATCTACAGATTCAATGCAATCCCCATCAAAATTCCAACTCAATTCTTCAACGAATTAGAAAGAGCAATCTGCAAATTCATCTGCAATAACAAAAAACCTAGGATAGCAAAAACTCTTCTCAAGGATAAAAGAACCTCTGGTGGAATCACCATGCCTGACCTAAAGCTTTACTACAGAGCAATTGTGATAAAAACTGCATGGTACTGGTATACTGACAGACAAGTAGACCAATGGAATAGAATTGAAGACCCAGAAATGAATTCACACACCTATGGTCACTTCATCTTCGACAAGGGAGCTAAAACCATCCAGTGGAAGAAAGACAGCATTTTCAACAAATGGTGCTGGCACAACCGGTTGTTATCATGTAGAAGAATGCGAATCGATCCATACCTATCTCCTTGTACTAAGGTCAAATCTAAGTCAATCAAGGAACTTCACATAAAACCAGAGACACTGAAACTTATAGAGGAGAAAGTGGGGAAAAGCCTTGAAGATATGGGCACAGGGGAAAAATTCCTGAATAGAACAGCAATGGCTTGTGCTGTAAGATCGAGAATTGACAAATGGGACCTCATGAAACTCCAAAGCTTCTGCAAGGCAAAAGACACCGTCAATAAGACAAAAAGACCACCAACAAATTGGGAAAGATCTTTACCTATCCTAAATCAGATAGGGGACTAATATCCAACATATATAAAGAACTCAAGAAGGTGGACTTCAGAAAATCAAATAACCCCATTAAAAATGGGGCTCAGAGCTGAACAAAGAATTCTCACCTGAGGAATACCGAATGGCAGAGAAGCACCTGAAAAAATGTTCAACATCCTTAATCATCAGGGAAATGCAAATCAAAACAACCCTGAGATTCCACCTCACACCAGTCAGAATGGCTAAGATCAAAAATTCAGGTGACAGCAGATGCTCCGAGGATGTGGAGAAAGAGGAACACTCCTCCATTGTTGGTGGGATTGCAGGCTTGTACAACCACTCTGGAAATCAGTCTCGTGGTTCCTCAGAAAATTGGACATAGTATTACCGGAAGATCCAGCAATACCTCTCCTGGGCATATATCCAGAATATGTCCCAACTGGTAAGAAGGACACATGCTCCACTATGTTCATAGCAGCCTTATTTATAATAGCCAGAAGCTGGAAAGAACCCAGATGCCCCTCAACAGAGGAATGGATACAGAAAATGTGGTACATTTACACAATGGTGTATTACTCAGCTATTAAAAAGAATGAATTTATGAAATTCCTAGGCAAATGGATGGACCTGGAGGGCATCATTGAGTGAGGTAACACATTCACAAAGGAACTCACACAATATGTACTCACTGATAAGTGGATATTAGCCCAAAACCTAGGATACCCAAGATATAAGGTACAATTTGCTAAACACATGAAACTCAAGAAGAATGAAGACGGAAGTGTGGACACTATGCCTCTCCTTAGAATTGGGAACAAAACACCCATGGAAGGAGTTACAGAGACAAAGTTTGGAGCTGTGACGAAAGGATGGACCATCTAGAGACTGCCATATACAGGGATCCACCCCATAATCAGCTTCCAAACGCTGACACCATTGCATATACTAGCAAGATTTTGTTGAAAGGACCCCGATGTAGCTGTCTGTTGTGAGACTATGCCGGGGCCTAGCAAACACAGAAGTGGATGCTCACAGTCAGCTGTTTGATGGATCACAGGGCTCCCAATGGAGGAGCTAGACAAAGTACCCAAGGAGCTAAAGGGATCTGCAACCCTATAGGTGGAACAACATTATGAACTAACCAGTACCCTGGAGCTCTTGACTCTAGCTGCATATGTATCATAAGATGGCCTAGTCGGCCATCACTGGAAAGAGAGGCCCATTGGACACCCAAATTGTATATGCCCCAGTACAGGGGAATGCCATGGCAAAAAAACAAAAGAGAATGGGTGGGTAGGGAAGTGGGGGGGAGGGTATGGGGGACTTTTGGGATAACATTGGAAATGTAATTGAGGAAAATATGTAATAAAAAATATTAAAAAAAGATAATACATTTGCATAAAATACTAGAGTTTTAAAATTTAATAGCAATGCATATGTATCTATCCATCTATCTATCTCTCTGTCCATCTGTCCATCCATCCATCCATCTATCTTTCATAGTCAGTAGCATTCCATATATGTTTTAAAGTTAGTATATTAAAGTTAGTAACATTCCATAAAGATTTGTGTGTAATTTCAGAGTTTTTTATTTTACGGCAACTGCAGAATCACTAAATACATAGCAGCCTGTAACTATGAAGTGCAAGCTTGGATGCTACTTAAATTCCAAGTAGAAGGTAAGATATTTCAGGCCACTGAGTAGAGAGCTTTGTGTCCCCTTCCTATTTACCCACAGGTTCATAGTAGTTATAACTAACATCTGAGCTAGTGGTGGCGGTAAGAGGAAACACATTGGTGGATGGGTAACAAGTCCACACACTCTAAAATCTGGCTGGTGTGAGCAAAGGGCTTCAGAAGGGTATATCCATCGGGAAGAGGCTATAATGTAGCTAAGGGATGGAGAACAGGCTTAGCACACTGATGCTTCAGACTTAATCTCTTGCATCATAGAAAATCCACTGGAAAGAAAGAGCATGACTCATTTCATGGTGACGTTTAATAACGTTTTGATAATTGAGTTTAATTAATGTTTTAAACAATTAAATGCATGCGTATATATGCATGTGTGTATATGCATGTGTATCTCTGTGTGACCAGGGCAGAAGTGAGTGTTGGATCTCCTGGAGGTAGAATGTGGTTGTGAGCCTTCCATCATGAGGGCTGGGAACCGAACTGAGTGAGGTCCTATGCATGACCAGTTTGTACACTTAATTGTTGAGGAGTCGCTCCAGCCCCAGTTAAGGAGATTTGGTATTGGTGCAGGAATATATGCAAGACCAGTTGACTAAAGCTGAAAACGCAGAGGAAGCAGGATGAGAAATGTACTTTACCTACAATTGAATATGTGAATCCTTATGAATTAGCAACTACATCCTCACGGAAAACCTTTTAGAAAAAATGTTGCTCCTGTTGTTCCGGAGGTAGGTTCAAGGATGCTCACAAAATAATCCATAAAAACAAGCTGGTAGTCTGGAAATATTCTACAGTACAAATAGAGTAGGGCATATTCATATAATGGAATACTATGTAGTAGTGAAAAGAATTAGCTACAGCTATAGATAACAAGCTAGAGTGATCTTGAAAATGTAATTTGGAGTTGAGGGCATAGTTCAGTGGTAAGGCACTTGCCTAACATTCAGGCTTTTATCTCTACCATCACATAACAAACAAACAAACACTCCTCTTGTATTATATCGCTTCTTATTCACATGACAATTCAATTCCATTTATGTAGATTTAAAAACGATGTAACTCCTAGCAACCTAGCAGCCGTTTACCTAGACCTCTATTATTAGTAACAAGATCTTAAAGAAAAAGAGGAACCATGCTTATAGAAATCCACTGCAGTGGGTATCCCTGTCAGAAAGGTTTGCTATTGCGGATATTTATTTACTTTTTATTCTCCAAGTTATGTATATGTGTATTTTGATATGTTATTTTGTACATATACATTTCAAAGTAAATGTAACCAGAGTTCACAATTGGCAGGATTTGATGTGTGGCATCCGTTAACATATGGGAAGTACAGGGGATGAAAAGGACATGCCAAGCCGGCCACTGCTTGGACCATGAACGTCAACTAGTGCCTCCTGGGATCAGTGTCACCCCTTAGATCCTTCACTTGGGGTCCACTCCTTTCATAACCTAGGACGGACATAGCTCTTGATGAGAGAAGGAAAGTCCTGGGTAAATCTTGTGGGAACCAGCTGTGGGAAGAGAAGGCTGAGCAATGCATGGGCTTCGCAAAGAACTGAAGATGAAGCCACAAAGCCCAGACTGTTTAGCTTGCAGAGAGCAAGAGTGTCCTCAGCTATGTTTTGACATTTTTGAAGTCTTAAGTTTGCCCTGGGTTGCTGAGTGCTTAAGGCAATTAAGTCACAGCTAATGTATAGTTTCGGATTATGTCATAAGTAACTTTTCATTACTCATATCTAAAACACTTTGTTCTTAATAATTTAAAAATTGAAAACCTTTAGTGGCTTAAAAGTTTTCCATATGTTATGTTCGTGTGCATTCAAATTTGAAAATACTCTTCACTGGGAGAGGAAAGGTCACTGTTTAATGTATTGTACTTCAAATGATTATTTGGAACAAGCTGAGCATTTGACTTCTCTGATGAGTAGTCTTGCATGTGTGTAGATGTGGGACTTGTTGGTTCTGACTTTGGCCATGGGATCCACACCGTGGGTCGTATTTGTAACTGTTAAGAGTCTTGAGAACGAGCTACTTTAGACAAAGGGCCAGGCGGCTTGGGAAAATAGCTGCACACTGAAGTTGGCCCCATCAGGTTATGTCACGAAGTGTGAGTGAGTCTCAGGAAGAGCTGCAGGCATGCTGAAGGCATCCTGGAAAAGATTAAGGCTGTGCTACAGTGCTCTTGTGGAAATCACAGCTATTAGCTAACACGAGAGGCCAGGCTGTCAAGGAGCCAGAGTCTTCCTTAGCTGCTGCTTGCTTCTGAGTTCTCTCAAATGCATCTTCAAAACCGTGGCAGTAAGCATAGCGGTTCTGGCTGCTTGAAGGCAGCAGCCTTCTTGAGGTCTTTTCCTTCTTTTTTTTTTTTTTTTTTTTTTTTTTTTTTTTTTTTTCCATTTTTTATTAGGTATTTTGCTCATTTACATTTGCAATGCTATACCAAAAGTCCCCCATAGCCACCCACCCCCTCTCCCCTACCCACCCACTCCCCTTTTATGGCCCTGGCGTTCCCCTGTACTGGGGCATATAAAGTTTGCGTGTCCAATGGGCCTCTCTTTCCAGTGATGGCCGACTAGGCCATCTTTTGATGCATATGCAGCTAGAGTCAAGAGCTCCGGGATACTGGTTAGTTCATAATGTTGTTCCACCTATAGGGTTGCAGATCCCTTTAGCTTCTTTGGTACTTTCTCTAGCTCCTTCATTGGGGGCCATGTGATCCATCCAATAGCCGACTGTGAGCATCCACTTCTATGTTTGCTAGGCCCAGGCATACTCTGACAAGAGACAGCTATATCAGGGTCCTTTCAGCATAATCTTGCTAGTGTATGCAATGGTGTCAGCATTTGGAAGCTGATTATGGGATGGATCCCCGGATATGGTAGTGTCTACATGGTCCATCCTTTTATCTCAACTCCAAACTTTGTCTCTGTAACTCCTTCCAAGGGTGTTTTGCTCCCACTTCTAAGGAGGGGCATAGTGTTCACACTTCAGTCTTCATTTTTCTTGAGTTTCATGTGTTTAGGAAATTGTATCTTATATCTTGGGTATCTTAGGTTTTGGGCTAATATCCACTTATCAGTGAGTACATATTGTGTGAGTTCCTTTGTGAATGTGTTACCTCACTCAGGATGATGCCCTCCAGGTCCATCCATTTGGCCAGGAATTTCATAAATTCATTCTTTTTAATAGCTGAGTAGTACTCCATTGTGTAGATGTACCACATCTTCTGTATCCATTCCTCTGTTGAGGGGCATCTGGGTTCCTTCCAGCTTCTGGCTATTATAAATAAGGCTGCTATGAACATAGTGGAGCATGTGTCCTTCTTACCAGTTGGGGCATCTTCTGGATATATGCCCAGGAGAGGTATTGCTGGATCCTCCGGTAGTACTATATCCAGTTTTCTGAGGAACCGCCAGACTGATCTCCAGAGTGGTTGTACAAGCCTGCAATCCCACCAACACAACACCGTTCTCAATAGTCACAAATAATATAAAATATCTCGGCGTGACTCTAACTAAGGAAGTAAAAGATCTGTATGATAAAAACTTCAAGTCTCTGAAGAAAGAAATTAAAGAAGATCTCAGAAGATGGAAAGATCTCCCATGCTCATGGATTGGCAGGATTAACATTGTAAAAATGGCTATCTTGCCAAAAGCAATTTACAGATTCAATGCAATCCCCATCAAAATTCCAACTCAATTCTTCAACGAATTAGAAGGAGCAATTTGCAAATTCATCTGGAATAACTAAAAACCTAGGATAGCAAAAACTCTTCTCAAGGATAAAAGAACCTCTGGTGGAATCACCATGCCTGACCTAAAGCTTTACTACAGGGCAATTGTGATAAAAACTGCATGGTACTGGTATAGAGACAGACAAGTAGACCAATGGAATAGAATTGAAGACCCAGAAATGAACCCACACACCTATGGTCACTTGATCTTCGACAAGGGAGCTAAAACCATCCAGTGGAAGAAAGACAGCATTTTCAACAATTGGTGCTGGCACAACTGGTTGTTATCATGTAGAAGAATGCGAATCGATCCATACTTATCTCCTTGCACTAAGGTCAAATCTAAGTGGATCAAGGAACTTCACATAAAACCAGAGACACTGAAACTTATAGAGGAGAAAGTGGGGAAAAGCCTTGAAGATATGGGTACAGGGGAAAGATTCCTGAACAGAACAGCAATGGCTTGCTCTGTAAGATCGAGAATTGACAAATGGGACCTAATGAAACTCCAAAGTTTCTGCAAGGCAAAAGACACCGTCAATAGGACAAAAAGACCACCAACAGATTGGGAAAGGATCTTTACCTATCCTAAATCAGATAGGGGACTAATATCCAACATATATAAAGAACTCAAGAAGGTGGACTTCAGAAAATCAAATAACCCCATTAAAAAATGGGGCTCAGAACTGAACAAAGAATTCTCACCTGAGGAATACCGAATGGCAGAGAAGCACCTGAAAAAATGCTCAACATCCTTAATCATCAGGGAAATGCAAATCAAAACAACCCTGAGATTCCACCTCACACCAGTCAGAATGGCTAAGATCAAAAATTCAGGTGACAGCAGATGCTGGCGTGGATGTGGAGAAAGAGGTCTTTTCCTTCTTTCAGCATGGTAGGAATGGCTACCAGCTGTGAGCCTAAAGGTCTAGGCTGCCCTGGCAGGTGCTTCCTTGTTTCTTCCAAAGCTGCAGGGCGGGGGGGGGGGGGGGGTGGGGTGGGGGGGAAGGGGGGTGGCCGTGGTGGGGGAGGGTGTCTTCCGTTTTCTGAGAATGGCTAGGTAGTTGACAAATCCTGTCAAAGCCGTGTGGGAGCAGTTGGCAGGTTGGAGACAGTTGACAAGGAAGAGAGAAGCCTAGAGGCATCTTTAACTTTTCTCTTAGTTGGACTAGAGACTAGGGAAGAAGTTGAAAATGCATGCGGTGTACACTAGCAAGATTTTATTGAAAGGACGCAGATGTAGCTGTCTCTTGTGAGACTATGCCGGGGCCCAGCAAACACAGAAGTGGATGCTCACAGTCAGCTAATGGATGGATCATAGGGCTCCCAATGGAGGAGCTAGAGAAAGTAGCCAAGGAGCTAAAGGGATCTGCAACCCTATAGGTGGAACAACATTATGAGCTAACCAGTACCCCGGAGCTCTTGACTCTAGCTGCATATATATCAAAAGATGGCCTAGTCGGCCATCACTGGAAAGAGAGGCCCATTGGACTTGCAAACTTTATATGCCCCAGTACAGGGGAATTCCAGGGCCAAAAAGGGGGAGTGGGTGGGCAGGGGAGTGGGGGTGGGTGGATAAGGGGGACTTTTGGTATAGCATTGGAAATGTAAATGAGTTAAATACCTAATAAAAAATGGAAAAAAAAATGAAAAAAAAAAAAAAGAAAAAAGAAAATGCATGCGGTGTATTTTCTGGGACCGAGGCCAGGCTGCTGGATGGATGGCCAATCACAGGAAAGAATTGGAAAATGTTTAGGTAGTTGGAAGTGACATCATCACTTCCTGTCTCTCAAAAGCTAGCTTTCTTTTCTTTCTTTTTTTTTGTTTCTTTTTTTCTATTAGATATTTTCTTTATTTACATTTCAAATTTTATCCCCTTTCCTCATTTCCCCTCCGAATCCCCCATCCCATCCCCTCCTTCCCCTGTTCACTAATCCACCCACTCCTGCTTCCCTGTCCTGGCATTCCCCTACACTGGGGCATCAAGCCTTTACAAGGCCAAGGGCCTCTCCTCTCATTGATGTCCCACAAGGCCACCCTCTGCTACATATGCAGCTGAAGGTTTGAGTCCCTCCTGTGTACTCTTTGGTTGGTAGTTTAGTCCCTGGGAGCTCTGGGGATACTGGTTGGTTCATATTGTTGTTCTTCCTATGGGGCTGCAAACCCCTTCAGCTCCTTGGGTCCTTTCTCTAGCTCCTCCATTGGGGACCCTGTGCTCTGTCCAATGGATGGCTGTGAGCCTCCAGGTCTGTATTTTTCAGGCACTGGCAGAGCCTGTCAGGAGACAGCTATATCAGGTTCCTGTCAGCAAGCACTTGTTGGCATTCCACCTCAGAATGGCTAAGATAAAAATTTCATGCTGGCTAAGATGTGGAGGGAGGAACACTCCTCCATTGTTAGTGGGATTGCAAGCTGGTACAACCACTCTGGAAATCAGTTTGGCAGTTCCTCAGAAAACTGGACATAGTACTACCTGAGGACCCAGCTATACCACTTCTGGGCATATACCCAGAAGATGCCCCAACATGAAATAAGGACACATGTTCCACTATGTTCATAGCAGCCTTGTTTATAATAGCCAGAAGCTGGAAAGAACCCAGATGTCCTTCAACATAGGAATAGATACACAAAATGTGGTACATTTACACAAAGGAGTACTATGCAGCTATTAAAAACAATGAATTTATGAAATTCTTAGGCAAATGGATGGGTCTGGAGGATATCATTCTAAGTGAGGTAACCCAATCACAAAAGAACACACATGATATGCACTCACTGATAAGTGGATATTAGCCCAGAAGCTCAGAATACTCAAGATACCATTTGCAAAACACATGAAACTCAAGAATAAGGAAGACCACAGTATGGATACTTCAGTCCTTCTTAGAAGGGGGGAGCAAAATACCCATGGGAGGAGATACAGAGACAAATTTTGGAGCAGAAGCTGAAGGAAAGGTCATCCAGTGACAGTCCCATCTGGGGATCCATCCCATATACAGTCACCAAACCCAGACATTATTGTGCATGCCAAAAATCTAGCTTTCAAAGTGCTGATATGTGTCTATCTCTTTTTCCTATGCTCCTATCAAAATCATGGCCAGACTATTTTCTGTTTGGCAAGAAAGGCAAATGTTAGATTAATGATTTGTAGTTCTGTATGTAGTAAGAAAGATTTAGACCTGGTCATCTTCCTTTTTGCATTTTATACTTCCTAAATTTAGAGGCTATTTTTATTTTATTTTATTTTTATTTATTCACTTTACAGCCTGCTTGATGCCCCTCCTCCCAGTCATCCCCTCTGTACTGGCTAGTTTTGTGTCAACTTGACACAGCTGGAGTTATCACAGAAAAAGGAGCTTCAGTTGAGGAAATGTCTCCATGAGATCCAGCTGTAAGGCATTTTCTCAATTAGTGATCAAGGGGGAAAGGTCCCTTGTGGGTGGGACCATCTCTGGGCTGGTAGTCTTGGGTTCTATAAGAGAGCAGGCTGAGCAAGCCAGGGGAAGCAAGCCAGTAAAGAACATCCCTCCATGGCCTCTGCAACAGCTCCTGCTTCCTGACCTGCTTGATTGAGTTCCAGTCCTGACTTCCTTTGGTGATGAACAGCAGTATGGAAGTGTAAGCTGAATAAACCCTTTCCTCCCCAACTTGCTTCTTGGTCGTGATGTTTGTGCAGGAATAGAAACCCTGACTAAGACACTCTCCAACAATTTTTCCCCCTTTCCCCCCCTTCCTTTGTCCTCTGAGAGGGTGGAAGCCCCTCTGTGTATTACCCCATTCTGGCACATTAAATCTTAGAGGCTATTTGTTATGTTCTGTATCTACCTTGTATTTATAGATAATAAGTTTTTACAACAGTACATAATTTTGATGACAAGATGCAATAAAAATTTATGTATAAGTTCATTATAGCAGACAGTTTTCTGAGGAGAGAATATTGCTTTACTATACATATGCAACATGAACATCTTCCCACAATGTAATTTACTGTGTTGTATCCTGGTGGTTACGTAAAATGTATTACTGAGTGTGATGGCTACTTTTGGTGTTAACATGACTACATCTAGAATTAACTAAAGCCTCAGTGGCTGGTTTTTTTTTTTTTTTTTCATAATTGAATAATTTGAAGTGGGAAGACATAATTTTAATCCTGATCTGCTGAGGTGGGAGATACACCTTTAATTTGGGCCATACCTTCTTTTTTTTTATTTTTAAAGATTTGTTTATTTATTTATTTAATATATATGAGTACTGTTGCTGTCTTCAGACATATCAGAAGAGGGCATTGTATCTTATTACAGATGGTTGTGAGCCACCATGTTGTTGCTGGGAATTGAACTCAGGACCTCTGGAAGAGGAGTTGGTATTCTTACCTGCTGAGTCATCTCTCCAGCCCCTGGGCCATACCTTCTACTGGAAACCAATATACAGGACATGGAAGAAGGATGCTTTTGCTCTTTGCTTGCTTGTCCTTCCTTTTGCTGGCAAGTCCATTCTCTCACTGGCGTGAGAGCCTCCTTCTCGAGATCCCAGCAGTACCCAAGACCAGATGACACAGCCTACTGGATTCTTGGACTTTACATTGGTAGACAGTCATTGTTGGACTAGCTGGACCACATCTGATAAGCTACTCTAATAAATTCCATACACGCTCGCGCGCGCGCGCGCACACACACACACACACACACACACACACACACACACCACACATATACACACACTGTCAGTTGCATTCCTTTAGAGAACCCTGATGAAGACACAAAGGGTATAGATTCTTTACAGATATATTGACATGGGAGGCAAAAGGTAATGTAAACAGTTGTTAATTGAACATATCTGTATATCTTGGTTTAGTGTATATTTTAAAAATTATGCTCTTAAAATACTATACAGACTACTAAATATTTATCTAAAACCCATAATACATGTAATTTATTGTGTGTGTGTATGTATGTATGTATGTGTGTATATGTATATGAGCTGTTCTCATCTGGGCTGATAGTGTTGCCCCCAAGAGCCAAAGACTATCTAACAAAACCATAATGCTCGCCATAAGAAGCCCTCTTTTTTAGTAGTTGTCCAGGGCTATCCAAGAGACTCCCAAAACAGCCTAGCGCTGTTGCCCTTGGTTATGCACCAGCTGTGGAAGGTAGCCTCCTACTGCTAAAGATGTCATGCACTTTAGAAACAGGGACCTGGAACTCCTGAGCTGGAATTGATGTGATTGTCCTCTCCTGAGGATTCGTTTTCATGGTACCAGAAGGTCCCATTACCAGTCCTACCTCGCTGTGACATGTATGAACCACACCAACCACCTACATGGCAAGATAATCCTAAGGGTACTTTGATACCTTGATGGTAACCAACAGCTCTTTTACTGGGCCCATTAAATGAGAGGGACATTATACCTAGTACTGGAAACTTTAGTCAACTACCTGGGTTAGTGAAGTCATAGCTATTGGAAGAGAATCTACAACCACTAATTTTCTTAACTAGCATAATACCTACAAACGGTCTGTAAACATTTGTCCTTATACCAAGAGATGAGTGTAGTCTTTACGCTTTATCAAGGAGATCTCTCTTTGCAACAGATGGAGACCGCTACAACCAATCAAAACAGAGTTGTAGAGCCTATATCTCCAAATCACTCTTGCACCCAAAGCTCGGGGAACATTATGGATGCGGAGACTTAAAGATTCTAAGAGCCAGAGAATCGGGGAGTTTGTTGTGAGATTGTGTCTTCTAGTAACATTAGAAGCTGTACCTGTATATCTTACCAACATGACCGCCCAAATGTGAGCTGAACAAGTATGACACTAATGGACATACCAAAGTGGACAAAAAAAAAAAAAAAAAAAAAAAGGCCCATGAGGCTTCAACCTTACACAAAGAATTACAGGCAATCAAGGAACGCTGGGCTCAGGAAAGGTGGTCTCCCCCAGGGAAGAAATACCAGTTTGAGGTCTAGTACTGAATGGTCAGGCCTAAAAATATACATACAAGTAATATTTTTATTCAGAATGAAACAGGTTATATTTAGGAACACACACACTAACACATGAATTTGAAGGACAGTATGGAGGGCTATATGGAAGGGTTTAGAGAGAAGAAAGAGAAAGGGTAATTACAACTAATTACAATCTCAGAAATAAAGTAAAAAATACAATTCAAGTCAGTATCCTGTTTTTGATATGTAATGTAAGACTTTTTCATATTAGATAATCAGCATACATATAATATTAATGGTTATATTATATCCCATTATATAGAAAAATTGTAAACATTTTTTGTTGAATTTTAAAACATTTCTAGGGGGTTGAAGAAATGGCTCATCAATTAAAGAAATCAATGCTGTCCTTCTATAAGACTTAAGTTGATTTCTAGCACCCGTGTAAGATGGCCCCTTCAAAATGCCTATAAATTGCAGTTGAGGGGATCTGATGCCCTCTTTGGCTTCTTCCTAAACCCATGTGCACACATATGCACATGCATATACACATGTAAATAAATACTAAAATAAATCTTAAACATTCCCTCCACTTTTCTATTTTAAAAAGCTTTCAGAAACATCACCTTGCCTGTAATTTTTTTTTATTAGATTAATTCTCTACAGTATTACTGGGTCAAAGGCTAATTAGTCTTCTGGGTTCTGATGACTTTTGCCACAGGCTTTTCTAGAACTATTGCACCAATTTCCACAGCTAAAGAAATGTGTGATAAAACTGGCTTCACACAAGTCTTAGCATAATAATTATGATTTTAATTTTTAATAACTGAATGAAAA
This sequence comes from Mus musculus, assembly GCF_000001635.26. Classification (NCBI taxonomy): domain Eukaryota; kingdom Metazoa; phylum Chordata; class Mammalia; order Rodentia; family Muridae; genus Mus; species Mus musculus. Next base: position 25,836,225 of record NC_000085.6, read on the forward strand.
ATGATTTCATGTGTGATTCTTACAGGTGATCTCATCTTTAGAGTTATCTGCTTGCGTGTTACATGGTTTTCCCATTTTATTTGAAAGTATTTTATGTTACTTTTAATTATGTATCTATGTGTGCATATGTGTGTGTTTCTGTGTGAATGTGCACACGCATACAGGTGCACACAGAGGCCAGAAGATGGCATCACATTCTCTGAAGCTGGAGTTATGGGAAGCTCTGAGCTCCTCTTTATAATATTGGTACATATTCAATAATATTTTGCCTACATTTTATTATGACTTAAAAAAGCAACATCCCAGGTAATGTGAAAGTTTTGTGAGCAGTTTAGGATGTAAAGATGTGCAAAAAGAAAAATGGAAGTTCTAAACCCTAGAGAAAAATCACAAGAAATGTGTTGCTATATCAGCTCAGACAGACCACTAATACTATAAATAGGTGGATATATACCCAAATGCACAGTTTATGAAAATAATATTGCATATAAAGTGTGTTTTACTTTTCACACACAGTCTGATGCTTCATTGTGATATCTTGGAACAAACTTTGCTCTAGTTGAGTTGTTTCCATACCATCACCTCTGCCCTCCTCCATCCTCTGACTGATAGCCACCTTTTGGCTTTTGTGTTTCATGTGACCTTTTGCCCTTCTCACTTCCCCAAAACATGGCTTCTTCCTTTTATTTCTCCTTACTTCGTTCCATTTCCATGCCTACCCTCACTCATACATGTATGTAAATGACATAGCTAGAATACACATGAGACAGAACATGAGAGTTTGGGCTTTCTAAATCTGAGCTACCCTGTAAAGTGTGTACTACTTTGTAAGTTAAAAGTTTTTTTAAATGAAAGTGTGACGGATATCATTCTACTTCAGTAGCTTTATATTTTTCTTAGAAATCTGAACGACTTCCTAATGTTCCATTACGGGGAGGTCTGGGTCTCATGCCTACAGCACTGAACATTTTGGGGTTCCATTCCTTATAACAAATTCTGAGGTGTGTTGTCTTATGCAAATATTTCCTTTACTTGTTCAATGTGTGTGTGTGTATGTGTGTGTGTCTGTGTGTGTGTGTGTGTATGTGTGTGTGTGCATATGTGTGTGTCTGTGTGTATGTGTGTGTCTGTCTGTGTGTATGTGTGTGTCTGTGTGTATGTGTGTGTGTGTATGTGTGTGTGTATGTGTGTGTGTATGTGTGTGTGTATGTGTGTGTGTATGTGTGTGTATGTGTGTGTGTGTGTGTGTGTGTGTATGGGGGTAGATATTTTGAGATCCAGGAAGGTTTTGATTATTTTCTAATTGGCTTCTTGGAGGTTTTACCAGTTCCCACTTGAGCCAATGAATTTTAACAGTGTATCTTTTCTTATAACTATGCAATTCTCCTTAATTGTTGCCAGTAAGATAGATAAAAGGTAAATGGAGATGTCTCGCTGTTACTTCATATTCTGAGATGATTAATGAAGTTGAATATTCCTTCATAGATTTATTGCCCATTTATGTTTCTGCTTTTGTTCGTGTATTTTGGTCATTTCACCATTAAGGTTTGGCATCTTTATATAATTTGGTTTATAATTCAAAAATATAATGTCAAATGCAACCAAATCGCCTTTCTGCCAATGTAGTGATGGCCTTGAAGTCAGTTCTTTATTTTAAAATAAAACAAGATTCACTTTATTAGGGGACTGGCTAATCTGATCTAAGCCTGGTAGAGTAGAGAGAATCATAGGGGATGTTTCAATCTGACGTAAGCCCAGTGGAATGGAGAGAATGGGAAAGGGCCATATATGAGAAGGGGTGTAGTAATGCTCTACAGTAGACATGGGCCTCCCGGGGTCACTATAAGTTCTTAACTCTAGAATTAATAGAGAACTTCCCTGCTCCAAATTCAGGAGAACCTAATAGTCTACAACTGCTGTGTGTAAGCGAGGTTTTCACCTGTGTGCAATTCCAATTGCATGGCATTATGGGAAGGGCAGCAGGTAAGGGCAAAGCTACAACAGAGACTGTGTAGGGAACTGTTCTTCTCTAAAAGTGATTTTGTTTTTTATTTCAACCATGCCAGGAAAATAACATCTTAGCATCCCAGAAATCAGGATTGAGACGGGACTGACTTTAAGTGGGAAGCAAAAGAGAGAAATGGTTTTCAACGTGGGGGTGTCAAAACTGTAAGCTGTGAGTGTACAAAGCCCCTGGTAGGTGGAAATAAGACTAGGATGCACCACAACAAGCAGCAATCAGAGTCAGTGCTAACCCAGTGGGAACGAACCCAGGCAGGTCGAGACACCCAGTCATGGAAGGTACTTCCCTTGTGGATCAAAATGGCAGTTAGAATTACAGACTGCTAATTCTCTTCCAGTGTCTTGAGTAACTAAACTCCCAGTTCATGTCTTGGAAAACAGGCCTCTACAATAAAGACTAAGTTCTCCAATGTCCCTTGCAGGTTGTTTGTGGCCCTGTGATTGATTCCTGACAAATGGGATGCTCAAAGATCCTTACGAATCCCTTCTGGGAAATGTCCTTAAAGAGAATAAGATTGCCACTTGTTCCTTTCAGCTGCTGGGAATGAGGGTTTGATTGGCTGTTTGATCCCACAGTGGTTTCTGGTAAAGCTCGGATCAGCTCATTACTGGGCCAGAGCAATGAGCCTCTGACTGTTGAAACGTCGGCGGCTCCCAGCTACTTTTCTCTAGTGAATTGAGCTTTCTTTTTCAAAGGAGCAGGACAATTTCAAAATCTCATTGTTGGACTGTTACGGGGGAAGCCGCGTTATGAGGAAGGCAGGCACAGTAGATAGAAGCACTCTGCTGGCTGTTGCCTACCGTAGCCTTTCGAAGGCTTCTGTGTGAAGTGCCTTGTTAGTATGGAGACCTTACAATAACTTCATTCTCAAGTGAGAAAGGAAAAAGAAATGACTCCATGCTCGTGTGAAGGGCTGCAGACTCTGCTTACTAGAACATTTTTTTTCTAAGGCTGTCATCTAAGAGTAACTTTCAGCAGGCAGATCTTTAACCATCTGACCAGCTGCTTGGGACAACAGTGAGCTGTGGCTCTTGTCCTCCGAGGTGGAATTCTGGTCCCCTTGCTTACTGTCTCTGTGAATTTAACATTCTCTCCTTAGAAACTAGGCATGGCACCCACATATACAGGATTATTATTGGGTTTGATATGTTAAACAGATAATGCCTTGTGCGTGTAAGCAGAGTTATTGTCTCCAGGAATAAAGTCACCTTCAGCTTTTATGCAGGAAGATCATGAAATATCTGGAAACTTCTTAGAAAAATCCTTTTTAGCTACTTCTTTTAGATTCTGAGGTTCATTTGCCACATGGAACAACTTTTCTCATCGGAGATAGAAGACTGAACTTGAATGTGTTTGTTACCTTCCTGGTTTTTGCTGAACCCAAATGAGCTTGTCAAAGACCATCTGAAGTCATCCAGCATTTCTGTCGCCTTTGTGTAGCTTCTTGGTCTCCCATGAATGTGGCTACCACGCTCAATCCAAGTGAAAATCTGCACCCAAAGTAAGAGTTAATGAAATTCCCAAGTTTGATTAGATATTGAATTCTAAAGAAGAATCATTATTGCTTAGGACAAGAAGATACTAAGAGTGCAGTGAAGATGGGGGAAGGAGATGGAGAAGTAAAGGGAGAGGGAGAGGGAGGGGAAGAAGGAGTGGGAGAGAGGTATTTTCAATGGTTTGCCTAAAGTTGTATAGCTAATCATATACAGCTTATAATCCATATAAGAATTGGATCTCTTTTATTCTATAGCTTATTTTCCTTTTGCTATCTTAAGACAGAATATAACAGGGATAGCTATTAAGATTCTTGAAACCTACTTATTTCTATAATGTGTGTCATGAGATCAAAAGTCAGAAATTACCCTCTCAGCTCAACTACTGACTACTGGGGGAGCTTAGTTGAGTCAGAATAAAATAGAAGACAGGGCAGCATTGGCACTGAGCGTGTATCAAGTCTGCTCTGAACCTAAGCTGATGTGGGGCTGAACTCAACACCTATTCCTTCCTAAAGGAGGAAGTTGGTTAGCCCGGAAGCATGGGCTGCAGGCTGGAGGAGCATGGCTGGTCAGTGGTGAGATGTTGAGTTTCTTATTTAGTTGAGGACAGAAAGGCAAGATGTCGGGATATATTACCCTTTCTTGTAGGGGATCATGTGACATAGTTCTGATGGAGGAGATTGGCTGAGGTGAGACTTGCTGAAAGCTCCTTGAGGCAGACACTTGATTCTGTGTTTGCCCTTTTTCATTCTGCCCTGCCCTGTGGTCTGCATGGACAGAGCTGCAGAAGCCATCTTGTGACCAGAAATGAAAGGTTACTGGATAATGACATTGTTGAACCTCTGATTTAAAGCAACCATCACCTATATCTAACTTGGTATGTGAGGGAAATAAGTGTGTTTGCTTTGATAAATCAGCATTGGTTGAGTTTGCCTTCAAATCTAAGTCTGAATACCAAAGCAATATTCCAACTGGACAGCAAGGGCCATTTTATACTTATATGTAGTCCACAACGTACACACGAGAGTTGGCAACCTCCCTGTACATGATCATGCTCGTGATAACAGTTCAAATGTTTTGTGTTGCTCCAAAAGAAAAAATCACATGTGAAAATTCAATCCCCCAAATTGATGGTATTAGGAACTGTGAGGTCTTTGGGAATTGATTAGCCCTTGGAAAGGGTCCTGCCTTTCCGAATGAGATGAGTACATTTGTGAGGAGATGCGGCTGAGCTTTCTTACACCTTCTGATGTGACATTACATCAGGAAGACTGCCATCTGTGAAGAAGGAAGCCAGCCCTTATTGAGCACTGAAGCAGCTCTTGGCGTGTTGGTTTCAGACTTCTCAGCACTGAGCGCTGTGAGAAGCAGGTTTATGCTGTATAGAAGCCATCGCTCTGTGGTGTTCAATGCAGCCAGAAATGGCTAGGACTGTGAGCCAAACCAGTTGAAGAAAAAAGCTGGAAATACGAGGTGATATACTGGGGGATCATAGTGGATTTCTTTGAACACATCTTTGTATGGCAAATCAAACCACTGCATGTAAGCTTTGGCGAGATTTTAATAAAATGGAATACTTAATGGAATTATGGTAAATAGGATTATGCTCAATGTTTGGTAGGTCAGCTTTGAGCATCTCCTCTGATCCCCAGGTTGCTGAAGCTGTGTGTATACCACAAAAGCAATCAAACAGGGAGTCCCAGACCATATTAATTAGCCATATTAATCCAGTGAGGACTTTCTTAATGTTAAAAATATGTGAATTGAATATCCTTTGGTTGTAAAATTCATGTCATGGATTCAAGCAATCGGGTGGATGCAGTCTAAAATTATGAAAATCAGAGTTGAAATTCAGTGAACAACAAAAACTGGTGGAGGGGAGTCTTGAAAGGCCCGTGGAGTTGAGGTTGAAAATGGAGCACATTTTGCTTTGGCTTTTCTCTCTGTTAGATTTCCAAAGTAAAGTATGGTGGGTGAGAAGTCAGATGGGAAGGCAACACCTTGTAAGAAATGCCCTATCAGCTAGAGACCAGTTAAGGTCCAGTCCTTCTCAGTGTTTCCTTAAGGTAGGTATGGCCCCAAGCAGAAGGCTCACATCTTATTTAGGTGAACTGGTTGACAAATAGAAAGTATATAGAAACACATCTAGTGTATGTCATTGCTCAGTGGAGGGTAGCAGTTATTCACCAGGGTACCACTTTCCTGGCTCTGAGATCCTCTCATCCTCTTACTGTCTTGAGTTACTTTTTCTAGGGTGCTACTTTGAACTCTACCAAACAACCATGCTAGCTCCTCTACCACACAGTTGCTTGGTTATTTGGCTTCTAATTATTTCCAGGTGTTTGTGTTCTTTCTGTGCCATACTGAAAGCATCCGAGGGTATAGTTCTAAACAGTATACTACTATAATTTAGTGCTTGGTTCCAGTAGAGTCTTTTTGGGTTCAAATCTCAGTTCTGTGAATGAGTACAGGTTTAGGTCTGGGTCTTTCTCCCAGCTTCATGATCCCAGAAATATGCCTCAGACACAAAATATATTTACAAATACCTTGGCCATATACTAGACTCTTTGCTGAGTAGATAATATTTTTTCCTTTTTGTTGTTGTTGTTTTTCCTTATATTGGATATTTTATTTATGTTTCAAATGTTATCCCCTTTCCAAGTTTCTCCCCCAGAACCCCCTATCCCATCCCCTTCACCCTGCTTTTATGAGGGTGTTCCCCCACTCACCCACTACCCACTCCTTCCTCCCCCCTGGCATTCCCCTACACTGGGACATCAAGCCTTCACAGGACTAAGGGCCTCTCCTCACATTGATGCCCAACAAGGCCATCCTCTGCTACATATATGGCTGGAGCCATAGGTCCCTCCATGTGTACTCTTTGGTTGGTGGTTTAGTCCCTGGGAGTGCTGTGGCGTCTGATTGGTCGATATTGTTGTTCTTCCTATGGGGCTGCAAACCCCTTCAGCTCCTTCTAACTCCTCCATTGGGGACCGCATGCTCAGTCCAATGGTTGGCTGTGAGCTTCCACCTCTGTATTTGTCAGGCTCTGGCAGAGCCTCTCATGAGACAGCTATATAAGGCTCCCATCAGCAAGCACTTCTTGGCATCCACAATAGTGTCTGGGGTTGATGACTGTATATGGGATGGATCCCCAGGTGGGGCAGTCTCTGGATGGCCTTTTATCACTATTTGCAAATGATATGATAGTATAGTTAAGTGACCTCAAAACTTCCACCAGAGAACCTGATAAACAACTTCAGCAAAGTGGCTGGATATAAAATTAATTCAAACAAACCAGTAGCCTTTCTCTACTCAAAGGGGAAGGAAATTAGGGAAATGACATCCTTCACAATAGTCACAAATTATATAAAATACATTGGTGTGACTCTAACCAAACAAGTGAAAGATCTATCTGACAAGAACTTCAAGTCTCTGAAGAGAGAAATTGAAGATCTCAGAAGATGGAAAGATCTCCCATGCTCATGGATTGGCAGGATTGATATAGTAAAAATGGGCCTCTTGCTGAAAGCAATTTACAGATTCAATGCAATCCCCATCAAAATTCCAACTCAATTCTTCATAGATTTAGAAAGGGCAATTTGCAAATTCATTTTGGAATAACAAAAAACCCAGGATAGTGAAAACTATTCTCAACAATAAAAGAACTTCTGGTGGAATCACCATCCCTGACCTCAAGCTGTACTACAGAGCAATAGTGATAAAAACTGCATGGTATTGGTACAGTGACAGACAGGTAGATCAATGGAACAAAACTGAAGACCCAGAAATTAACCCACACATCTATGGTCACTTGATCTTTGACAAAGGAGCTGAAACCATCCAGCGAAAAAAAGAGCATTTTCAACAAATGGTGTGGGTTCAACTGGCAGTCAGCATGTAGAAGAATGCACATCGATCCATTCTTATCTGCTTGTACAAAGCTCAAGTCCAAGTGGATCATGGACCATGTGTTTGTCTTGTCATATCTTTCCAGGTGAATATCCCACACCTGGCTCTACCTCAGCATCCTTTATGTCTCCCAGATATCACACCTTCTATTTCTTGCCTAAGCCCCAGGCCATCAAATTTATTATTGGCAGGTGCCACAGCCATACATACACAAAATATTTTTTCTACAAGTACTATGATCTGTAATATATTATTTAATATCTCAAAGCCATATATGTGTGCTTCCTTTGGGTTATTTTCTTCCCAGTGATGGGTATGCTGGGTCAAAGATGTTGCTTACAGCTGTTTGATTTAATAATAACTTATTTATACCATATGCCTCAGTTTCCTTGCATGTAAAATGAGGACATGCAAGGTCTTCCATAGTAGGCCTCTGAGAACTAGTGGACAAATCATCGAGACTGGCAAGTGGTAGATAGTAACAGCTGATGCTTATTGCATGTGTTCCATTGATGGGAATTCATGCACTATGGTTTGGGCAGCGTTGTCCTTCTCCTCACGTGTATTGCTCATTAAACTTCGGGAGTGTTCTTGACAGAGTAAATGAGCTTGCCCACTTGCCCAAGGCTTTTGTTCAGACTGTCAGAAGTTTGCCGTGTCACTTGCTGTCCTGATTATCTTTATCCCTGATTAGTAAAAGTGCTGAATGTGGTACCAGCGATTTTCACAGGCTCTACTTACAGTGAGCCCCAATGGTTGTTTTGGTGATGCGGAGGAAGCATAAGACGAAAGGATGGACCATGTAGAGAGTGCCATATCCAGGGATCCACCCCATAGTCAGCATCCAAACGCTGACACCATTGCATACACTAGCAAGATTTTATCGAAAGGACCCAGATATAGCTGTCTCTTGTGAGACTATGCCGGGGCCTAGCAAACACAGAAGTGGATGCTCACAGTCATTTATAGGATGGAACACAGGGCCCCCAATGGAGGAGCTAGAGAAAGTACCCAAGGAGCTAAAGGGATCTGCAACCCTATAGGTGGAACAACATTATGAACTAACCAGTACCCCGGAGCTCTTGACTCTAGCTGCATATGTATCAAAAGATGGCCTAGTCGGCCATCACTGGAAAGAGAGGCCCATTGGACACGCAAACTTTATATGCCCCAGTACAGGGGAACGCCAGGGCCAAAAAGGGGGAGTGGATGGGTAGGGGAGTGGGGGTGGGTGGGTATGGGGGACTTTTGGTATAGCATTGGAAATGTAAATGAGCTAAATACCTAATAAAAAATGGAAAAAAAAGAGAAAAGGATGAAAAGCTATTAGAATGAACTCCTAAGCCTTTCTTGGCTTCGTAAGAAGACCAACTTCTTGCCTTCATAAACAGTTTACTGTTAGAACAGAACCTGTGGAATGTAGACCTGAGATGGAAAGGCAAGATTCAATTTGTGGGGTCATGTTTGGTGAGAAAAGTGTTCCCAGAAATAATATTTGAAGAAGGATTACATTCTGAACTCTAGTTGATTTCTTACCTCCTGGCAAAATAAATTATGGTGCTGGGCGGGTTTCAATACCCCTCAAACGCCAGCGTTGACATCTGATGAGGCTCTATTTGGGCCACTTTCCCCCCCCTCTTTTTTACACATTGAAATGGCTGCCAAGACATTAGCCTTCTTACTGTGTCTCTGCTAAGCACTAAAGCTCCTGGCTGACTTGCTGAACGAGCTGCAGGAGGGGTGGATTCTGACAGCCTGGTGGGTCTACAGACTTAGCAGAAGCAGGATAAGTTGGCAGTGAAAGAGAAACACAGTCCTGGGGTGAAGCACTTAGAAATGGCTTTGATTTCCCTTGTGGGGAAAAGAAAATCTCTGTCCCTGCTCTTAGCAAGTCAAGGAATGCAGTCAGTTTGGCTGAGACTCTTGAAATAAACTTTTATGTGTTTGTGTGTATATATGTGTATGTATATGATGTATATGTATTATGTATATGTATATGTAATTGCAGGCATAATTTGCATTATAACATCATAGATGCTATATTATGACATGCATAATGTGTAGTTATGTATGTATACACATATACTATATAGTATATGATATATGCATTCATATTACATGCATAGATATGCCCCACAAAAGTATATCTTCACTCAGAATTATTTCCTTCTTAACCTTCCTTTTTTGGCCAGTTGAAAAAAAGAAGACAAAAGTGAGCTTAGTTTAACATTATTTGGTAGCATTTATTGCTAAATACTGAACACTGTCTAATACACATCCTTAGTTTAACCTTCTACAAACACTCTGTGTCAGTTATCCATTGAATGATAAGGGCAAGTCTACTCTGTAGTCAACATTGTGTGTGTGTGTGTGTGTGTGTGTGTGTGTGTGTGTTTGTGAATACAGAGGACAGAGACCAGCCTCAGCTCTTGTTCTTTAGCTGTTATCCACCTTGGTTTGGAGATCTCTCCAGGTCTCATGGCCTGGAACTTGTCAAGTAGACGAAGCTGGCTTGCAAACGAACCCCAGGGATCTACCTGTATCCAGCTGCCTAGCTCTCAGATTACAACTACATGCCACCACAACAATGTATATTTTTAATTAATTAATTATTATTGTGTTTTGGAGGCAGGGTCTTATTGTGTTGCGTTGGCTGGCCTGGAATTTCCTATATCGATCAGACTAGTTTCTTCTCACAGCATTCTACCTGCTTCTGCCTGCTGAGTGATGGGATTAAAGGCATACACTACCGTATCTGGTATCTAACTAATTTTTTAAAATGTGGGTCCTTCTATCTGTAGCCCAAACCCTTACTAACTGAGAGAACACTCTGTCCATGTTGTCGATATTCTTTTGTACATAAATGAAGGCCAATGAAATTGAGTCGTGATAGAAAGAATAGATTGTCCTGGAAAAAGCATATATAACTGAAAGCCCCGAAGTCTAGGAAATAGCTTATCAAGTGGATAGAAGGAAAAATGCCCACTAGCAAGCCAAAGTCATCCAAATGATATAATTTCATCCTCAGTGGACAAGGCAGATTTATGGCTAGTAATTTGTGTCCTTCAGAATTTAGGGGCAGGAGGGAGAGGGAAATGTAGTGTGCTCAGCAAAATGTCCCCATAGCTGACTGCTGGACAGAAACTCAAGTTCCCTAGAATTTCACAGAAAAGTCAATCCCAGCCTCTATGCCTGAATCTCTATTAGGGTTGTGAAGAAAATAACTTTTAAAACCTGATATGTTCACTTAAGCACAAAGGTATATTTTTACAGTATTGCAAAAATGGTAAATTAAGAATATTCTTATATTTCAAGTGTCTTAGTGTTATTTTATTTTGTCATAAATTGCATGTATCTCAGTGTGATTGAAACCCTACCAGGGTTTGAAGTTGTAACCGCAGCTAATGTAGTAAAAAAATAAAATAAAAAGATTTTTTTTTTATCAGTTCGGTTTCTGCTTCCAACTGTGCAAGACACACTTGTTCTCTAATATAGAAAGAATTCTTTTTTCAAAAAAAGAAAAACCCAAGCAGGAAATACATATACTTATGGAGACATTTTAGCCAAGGAATAACTGAATGCAAGTGAGAAAGGGGATATATTTTAAATTAAAGAATTTTGACAGGCCAGCTAAAGAACAAAGGGCTGTATTCTGTATTGCCCGTTTTCCCAGGGGTTCAGGACTCACAGGCTTTGCCGGGAGGCCACTCGCAGGAGGCAGTCCTGGAGCTGAAGAAATGTGGATCAAAGCAATCGCACAGAGTCTCACTCTTCCATCCATGGGCCAGCTGTTGGGAAAATTTGAGGGCTTCGCTAGTCAAGCCTGCCCATTCTGAAAAGGGCCATTGCAAGTTAACTAAAACCCCAATCAGAACCACTGGGACTGTCTTACTTAAAAGAATCTTGTCAGGTTTCTATGTCTCCAAGCTAGACAGTGACAATGGGCTTCCGCTTATAAAAAGAGTACAGTCAACACACAAGGGCTCTTTCTTCTGAATAGCATGACATGGACACTTCTTGCTTAGGGCCTGGCTGGCCTTAGCCTTTCACTGCTCACAGATGAGCCCAAGACAGGAGGCACTGAGTATCTGTCTCCTTCCCTTTCAATGCATCTTGTCTGTTGACTTTGCCAGTCCTGGCAAGAGTGGCTGCCCACTGGGACATACACTCCAGAGCAGCCTGGGTATCCACCTCCAGTGTTTGGAAACAGCATAGAAATGCATCTGCTGTGGTGCTTCACTGTGTTCCTCCTCCCACACACAACCCCCTTTTCCTGGGTCATTACAATATTGTATAACTAAGTCAAGCGAATGACATTCTGTAACTTAGGTCCACTTATATAGAAAGCTATACTCAGGCTGCTGCATGCTCTGCCTCTTTCCAACAGTGTAAGAACTTCCAGTTAAAACACAAACATACACTCAATTAGAACAGCAAGTCCCTCAAATGAATATCCTGAGCTCGAGTATTTGTTGTGTAAGACATTACAAAGAGCTAAGCATACATTCTCCTCATAGAACAAACCTTAACTGCAGAGAGTGAACGTCAATGCCTAATTTGTAGCAGTCCCCAGGACCCGACTAAACTCTTCTCAGTAAATGATGCCGTGCATGTATTTTACTACAGAGGCAATGCTGTGGCAAAGTAACCCTACAAGACTTTTTGATTATTCCATTTCTTGTATTATCCATGAGTCCCAATGCTTCTTGACAATGCTTTTGACAGAGCCAATTAGTTCAATTGTTCACGCCCCCAGTTTGGTATTCTAGAATTTATCCTAGCCTCAGTGGAAGACAAGTCAGAGCTCTGTAAACGTCTGCTACATAATTTCTATGAAAACTTGAAAACTTGTCAAAGTGATTACATTTCTTTGGGATGCAGCTTTACAGTCTGAAAATTATGAATTATAATGCTTATCTTTCCTAACACATGCAGTGGTGGTAAGTCACATGAGAAAAATATTGGGGGCCATGCTGCATGGTTACGAAGCATCAGGTCACATAGATGGTGTATTTATTACATGTCGATGCCTGTTTCTCATCATGTGAGTATCAGAAAACCACATAAGTATAAATCATATGACTATAATGATTTATAATTTTTAGATATGCCCACATAGACTTCTATGCTATTTGGGATCCGGCAGCATTGAGAACTATATAAATGAAAGTGATCTTATTTTTATCACTGGGAAGGTTTCCAGGACATTATCAACACATGCTAAAGTTTCCTACATCCAATGTAATACCGAACCCCCTGCTACCTTACACTCCGCTCACAATTTCCATATGACTGGCTTCTCACTTGTGTAAAAAAAAAAAGCCACAGAACTTGTCAGCTGGATTCCAAAGTGACATTTCAGCAATGGTTACTGGGATTCAGTTTTGGTTTTGCTTTTAGGCTGTTACAAAAAAACAAGAGGGTTTTGGAAATGTATATATATATATATATATATACATTTATATATATATTGCTCTACCCTCCATCCCTGCTCTCTATAGCTTAGACGATATGTTACTTTCCAAACTACCACCACACGTTCATGTGCATACCTTGAGCAGGAGTCTGAAGATATTGTTTCCCACACACAGCTCATAGATCAATTTAACTATCCAGCCCCCCTTTTGGTTATCATCTCCCCTGAAGCCATGTGGAATAATCATCGGCTCTAATCCCGGTCTATAGTATTTCCAAAGTACTTTACAAGCCCGAGGAACGGTCACTAATGCCTTGCAGCAGCTGAGCTGGTAGCACACATGATATCTTAAATGTAACAATCAAAGGAGCATGCTAGACCTTGGTATTTCCGCCAGCTTGCAGATGTGCCGTGTCCTGATCCAAAATCTGCAATGTCAATTTTAGACGTGAGCGGCTTAAAACAAAAATAGTCTCTCTGCCTCATGTCAGCAGCTAGGTGAGTAGAAAGGCACACTTCCCATTGGGAAGCCACGTGTATTAGATATCCGTTATCTGACCCCTCCGATCATTTCGGGGGCAGCGTGTGTCCACGAGCAATCTTTTCAGGATTTATGTCAAGGTGGCATTGTTTTATTAAATCTTCACCATGTGGTGCTCTCCAGGTGCGAAGCTTTGATCTTCCTGCTCTTTGGTGCATTAGGGTTTCTTGTACTTATTGACAACGATGTTTGTGATTTAAAGCACCAGAGTAGGAAAAGAAAAGGGGCTCAGATGACTCTACCTTGAAGCAGAGACCCTTAACTCCTTCCCTTGTTTGGCTTTGGTTTGATATAAAATTCACCGTGGTCCTGTCTAGGAGAACTTGATCAGCACTCCAAGAAGTAAACCAATATCTTTCTGAAACATTTTATGACACATTAGATTACTGCTGGAAATGCCAGGCCGGGCCTGCCCAGAGAGCTTTGGCCTTCATGAGTGTGATATGTGGAGATGGAAAGGAAGAGGCAAGTTTCTACTTCTCTGCTACAAGAAGAAGCAAAAAGGGGTAAAAAGGATTAAAAAAAAAAAGACATAGATATTCAGTAATCCAGGTCTATCATGAATCCAAGGGCAAAACCAGAAAAAAAAAACTTTCTAATTAAAAAACCTCAACAAGTAGCAACCTAGTTTATTATAGTTCAGTAAATGTCACTTTTGGGGGAGGACAATATATAGAAATGTCAAGTAGACTAGACATATTAAAATATAAAGTGGTGGAGGGCGCAGACTCTAGTATGTAGTCTCTTGATCCAAACTCGATTTCTCTGTTACTTATTAGTTTTAGGTCCCTAATCTGTATGATGAATGTAAGAACATTATCTAGGTCATAGAGCAGTTAAATACATCGGGTTTAGTGTATATGCTAAGTGCCATATGAATGTGCCAATACTGTGTCTTCTGATCATGGGTTTGTAGCAAGTGCCTGTAAATTTGTAAAAGAAAAAAAAAAAAGCTTCTATTACTGTTTTATTTTGTATATGTGAGTGTTTTACCTGCATCTAAGTCTGGGCACCACATGTGTTCCTAGTGTTTACAGAATCCAGAGGGATCCCTTGGAACTGTAGTTATGGGAGGTGCTGGGAATTGAACTCAGATCCTCTGGAAGAACAACCAGTACTCTTAACCACTGAGTCATTTCTCCATCCCTATATATACTAGCAACGGTATGTATGTATATATGTATATCTAGCTTTTTCACTTAGTTTTCATGTCTCGGATTCATGTGTGCTTCTGTATAAATTGACATTTCTTTATTTTCTTTGTTGTATAGAATTTCATTTTACAAACATCACTTTTTACCCATCCTACTCCTACTTTTAGTTTTAAATAATTTAAATAACTATTAGTTATGAAATAATATTTTAATAATTCATCAACCGTTGAGTAGTGATGGACACACAAACTTTCTTTTTGGTCACCCTGAAGCTGGTTAAATTCAGGAAATGCTGATCTTCTAAGTGTCTTGTTTTCCTTTGATGCTCACTACCCAAATCAGATTGTCTTTAAAAATTTTGTTGAGCTCTTATTTTTATTTTATGTCTGCTTATGACTGTTTTGACTTCATGTATACCACATATACACAGTTCTGTGGAAGCCAGAAGACAACATGGGCTTGCCTGAAACTGGAGTTACAGAGAGTCCTGAGCTGCCATGAGGCTAATGAGAATTGAACCAGGGACTTTGAAAAAACAACCAGTGCTCTTAACTGCTGAGCCATCTCTCTGGTCTCCAGATTGCCTTTTAAAGGATAGGCTAGTTTTCCTGCCTTGAATCCTTGCCAGGCATGTTTATGAATAATGATAGCTAAAATAGCAGTTTCTGGTTATGAGGGAAAATGGATCAAGTAATCCTTTAAAGCTATTGAGTGATTCCTTATTCATTTGGTGTTGCTCAAAAGAAAGTTCTAAAAAATGACAAGCTGGTGAAATTCATATTTTCAGATTGGTGTATAGAAGAACCAAAGGATATATGTTCTTTTTCCTGAGCAAAGCTTCTGTATCCACAGTTGTTTTAAGGAGATGATTGTGGGATATTTTAAACTCAGCTCCATCACTAGAGATTTTTCAGGATTCCATTTCTTGTTCTTATAATGGGAGGTAGAAGGAAAGGCCATGCTTTTCCCTGGCAACCTGGGCTTTCCCTGCAGTCCTCGTTATTGGCCAGTCCTAAAGGCTCCTTGGCACCATAATTGGAAGTAAGTGGGATGGTTTGAGAACTGAAGCTTAGGGTCTAGCAGTCCCTTTGCCCCTTTTAGATGTACAGAAATGGAGAAACAGCCCTAAAAGACCTTGTAGTATTTGGATACAGGCCAAAGAACAGAAAGCAAGGCAGGGGAGAGTGCCAGAAAACTCCAGTCATTTCTTTAGATAAACTTACCTGCTGGGAATGCATTAATGTGGGGTGAGCACTGTCATGGTTGGCCCAGAACTGAGGGTTTTTGAGAGGCTTGGGGTCTTTATTCAGTGGGAAAGTCCTGTACAAACTAGGCTCTTGCAATAACAAAGAGGATCCCTTGGAGCTCTGGAGTGTTTGTGTTGCAAGGGATCACTTGATGTAGGAGTTTGAAAGTTTGTTTAGCAGAAGGTCAGCCACCCTTCTTTTGAATATAGGATCTTTAGCATTCCTTGAGACACTCTTGACTGAGGAGGTGCAGCTGCCCGCAGGAAAGATGGGTCTCTCTCTGTAGCCCAACCTTCCTATTGTATAATCAGAGAAGCTGAATTGGAGGAAACATCAGGACCATGTGATATGCTGTGGGCTAGATCTCAAATTTAGTTTTTTCAAGCTCTTCTTTTGGGTAAGGTTGTTATCCTCTTGTCAGAAGTATACTGGTAGCTGTCCCTCATAAAACAGTGTATTCATTCATCTGGTGAATAATTCTTGGGTACCAATGTGATGGTTAAGTATGACTGTCACCTTGATAAAATTAGAACCACTTAGGAAATAAACCTCTGGGTGTGTCTGCAAGGTCGACTCTAGAGAGGCTCAGTTGAGCGGGGAAGACCTGTAGTGAATGTGAGTAGCACAATTCCACGGGCCGAGGCCCAGACTGAGTAAAATGGAGAAAGTGAGTGGGGAACCAGCATTCACCTGTTTCTGACATTAATTAATTAATTATACATTCCAATCACTGTCCCCTGTCCCTCTCACAGGGTTTATTCCCCCCATCTCCCCCTTCCTCTCTGAGAGGTGGGGTTTCCCCCTTCCCCAGTTATCCCCCAAGCTTGGCACATCAAGTCTCTGCAAGGTTAGGTGCATCTTTTCCCACTGAGGCCAGAGAAAGCAGCCATGTTGGGGAACAGACTCCATGAATACATCCACTATAGTTCAGATTTGGGTGGAATAGAAAGTCCTCATTAGAGAGGTGTCTTCGTTTCTATTGCTGCATCTTGGATTCTTTTGATCCATGATCAAAAGCAACTTGGGAAGGAAATGGTTTATTTTATCTTATACATCTCTATAACAGAGCATTACTGAGGGAAGTCAGGGCAAGAATCCAAGCAGGAGGAGTGTGGTGGTTTGAATATGCTTGGCCCAGAGAGTGGCACTATTTATTAGTAGGTGTGCCCTTGTTGGAGAAATGTGTCACTGTGGGGTAGGCTTGGAGATCCTCCTTCTAGCTGTCTAGAAGCCAGTCTTCTCCTGGTTCCCTTCAGAAAAAGATGTAGTACTCTCAGTTCTTTCTTCAGCACCATGCCTGCTTGGATGCTGCCATGCTTCCCATCTTGATAATGGACATGGACCTCTGAATTTATAAGCCAGCCCCAGTAAATGTGGTCCTTTATAAGAGTTGTCTTGGTCATCCTGTCTCTTCACAGCAATGAAAATCCTAAGACAGAAGTAATCTAGAGAAAAAAAACCCAAAACAACAAACAAACAAACAAACAAAGCAGAGACCATGAAGCAATGGTGCTTATTGGCTTGATCTCCATGACTCGCTCAATTCTACTTTCTTACACAACTACCCAGAGGTGGTATTCCTCTTCCATTCAGTGGGACCACCCATGTAAATCATTATTAAAAGATGCCTCAGAGGCATACCGATAGGCCAACATGGTGAAACCATTTTCTCAACTGAGGAACTAGTTTCTGACAAGAAACTGGAAAGCACAAGAGGTATGAGCCAGATGGGACTGAGAGGTTAGGGGTTAAAAATGGAAACGGTGGTATGAATCAGTCTAGTACAGAGTGAGAGAGTGTACCAACCAAGAAAACACAGTAGCATTCCTAGACAGCTTTGAAGGGTTGGAGAATCCTCATTCAAGGGGCTGAAAATGATGTTATTTTCTAACAAGGCCACTCTGATTTTCAAGGACTTGTTTATTGTTAAGGAGGGGAATGAACCATGTCTTCAATGAAACATTGTAGAGAACTCTTCACACACACAGACACACACACAGACACACACAGACACACACAGACACACAGACACACAGACACACACAGACACACACAGACACAGACACACACACACACACACACACACACACACACACACACACAGAGAGAGCCCAAACTGAGCCAAGTCCCTTTTAAAACCATGGCCTTTTCTCAGTCCTCTTGTGAATTTCTTCTGGGTTCCTCAGCAGATTTTCTACAGATCTGGGGAACCCAGAATGGAGACAGCCATTAAAAAGCTCATCCCACCGGGGCCTAGCAAACACAGAAGTGGATGATCACAGTCAGCTATTGGATGGGTCACACGGCCCCTAATGGAGGAGCTAGAGAAATTACCCAAGGAGCTAAAGGGAACTGCAACCCTATAGGTGGAACAACAATATGAACTAACCAGTACCCGGGAGCTCTTGTCTTTAGCTGCATATGTATCAAAAGATGGCCTAGTTGGCCATCACTGCAAAGAGAGGCCCATTGGACTTGCAAACTTTATATGCCCCAGTACAGGGGAACGCCAGGGCCAAAAAGGGGGAGTGTTGGGTAGGGGATTGGGGGGGTGGGTATGGGGGACCTTTGGGATAGCATTGAAAATGTAAATGAGGAAAATACCTAATTTAAAAAAAAAAAAAAGCTCATCCCAGTCAATTCCCAGGCATCAAAGCAGATAATGAACTCTACATCTAATGCTATTTTTAGCATTCAGATTTGTAAGCAGCCTAGTCTTTGAATCCTTGTATGTTTGTGAGTTTGCCGATGCTGCAAAGGCAAAGAAAATATTTGAATCATTTTTGATATCAAGGGTTTGGAACTGTAGTCTTGAAGCAGGGTCACTTTAATGCTTTTTCAATAATCCTGCCAAACAAGTCATCCCCACGCTCTTACTGTGATTTCCATGTTCTGTGGGTGAACAGCAATGGCTCTCATTTAGGATTTGGATCTGTCAATATCTGGGTAAATTTTATACTTGGTTTTATCTGTTGGGATTCATGCTACCCAGCGAGGTACTCACAGTGATGGCAGAGCAAAGAATAAGGCCAAAGGCATCTGCTCGTGTCTTATTGCCCAACATTCCACTAGCCAAAGCAAGTCATATGGCCAAAGGAAATGTAAAGGGCAGGAAGTGTACTCTGCCCATCAGAAGGTCATGGCGAGGACTGCATAAACAGTGCTATTACAAGAGCCAACGATTCGGCCCCACCCCACTCCCTCTGCCCTGGACCATATAGTAGTATCACCACCAACAGGGAGAGTGGCATTCTTTGTCCCTCTACCACTTTGCATCCTATACCTTCCATACTGAGGAATGCAATGAATTCAGACCTGCTTTAGTACCTGGATGCTTCTATGTATCACAGTCAGCACCTGGTAGATTTTGATAGTACTGGCCAGCAAGATTAATCTACTTGATAGAAGCAACTGCACAGTGGGTTCTGGAAGTCATGCCATGTGCTGACAAGCAGCTTATTGCATCAAAAATTTCAAAAAGAGTCAGCATAATAAGCAGTAGCACCGGAGAGAAAGAAGAGGCCAGATGTTAGGACTCACAAACTCATGGAGTGAGACTTTCATAGAGATGCTTAGAAATAGCCAGGAAGGTGTTTATTGCTATTAATGCAACAGTATAGCTCCCACTATGCTGATGCTGCCCAGAGAAACTGATTTTCCACGATCAGACAGAATCTCAAGATTCACGGAGACCCAACACACCTCTAACTCAACTCCTTCTCCATAATATTGCAGACAAGCCATTTACTTTTGTATGAACACATCCAGTGAGATGATTTACCCTCATGTGCAACTTCATCCATCCTTAGATACCAACACTGACAATGACAATCTTAGGGTGGAACGCATGGGATTAGAAGACATGAAACTATTCCATGGAAGGCAAAGCCCAGAATGTGAGGTTTATGGACAATTACTAATTTAGAATAAAAGTTTTTGTTGTTGTTGTTGTTGTTGTTGTATTCAGAAGGAGAAGGGATGAAGGGCCAGCAGAAGACAGAAGCAGTTGGAATTTTGACTTTTGGACTTGCATCCCTCATCTTTTTGAAAATTGAAGTATGGTTAAGAAAGGATAAGACTTGAGAAGTTAGGAGGCTAAGGGAAAACTTGCTTACTCCCAAGCAGTGGTGTCTGTAGCAACTCATGGTAGCAGGAATCTTTGAGGGTGACATCTAAAAGTGGTTGCCTTAAGTAGAGAAATTGTACTCCATGCTTAGCTAAGCTCTGAGCCTACAGTCCACACCCCACTTCCCATCTTGTGAACTCCTCTCAAGGGGAGGAATTCCCCAGCAGGGATGTGTTAATCACTGAGTTGTGTCAGCCATGGGATGGAAATCGTATCCTGTAAGATCTAACTCTACGAAGCCCATTTTTAAGAGCTGCTAAAATCTTGATGCTGAGTCCAGCCTGAAGTATGGAGGTGGTTTATGTAGCTGCGAACTTTGCCCTTAATGTTTAACTTCTGGGGAGCTGGCAGCCAAAGCACCTTGCAGGTTGTTTTAACAATAATATCAAGATCAGCTGTCAAATCAGTCAGGAGAAAAACTAGCCAGACTGGTTGCTCAACTTCTTCTGTAACCAACAAAAGAACATAGCCGCCACCATAGCCATCATCAGTGCCCTAAGCTTTCAAGGTTGAATTCTAAACTTTCCAACAAGCCATGTTGACATGTAGCTACAACTTTAATGTGTAAACCACTTGAAGCAGAGTGAGTTTTAAAAGCTGTAAATTAAAATCACATTTCTTTTTCAAGTCCTTGAAACCTTTGTGAAGCAAATAAATCAGTCAGTTCGGCCCCTACTGAGAAACTCATTTTTTTTTTCTTCAGGAAGCTTAGAGCTCAAAAAGAAATTAAAACAGAAACTGAGAATGTGATTTTGGGCTGTCGATTTACTGCCTGTCAGAGACTAGGACACACATTGTTCTTTATTCGGTTTCACTGTGTACCCATTCTCTGCAATTAACTTACACTTAGTATTGAACTCTTGGGTTCAAATCTACCCACCACACAGGTCATGGGCAGCTGAACATCTTCCACATGGTCCACCTTAGTGTCAGGCTTCAGTCTGGTTGTCTGGCCAAACTGGAATGAATGTGTCTGGTCCCTGATGACCCTAGAGGCTGGCTCTTAGGAGAACAGAACCTTCTAACAATAAGCCCTGTGTAAAGGTGTATGCCTGTTCATCCTCGTTGTTGGAAAGCTCATGTAAGAAGAACGTGAGTTCAAGGCCAGCTTTGGCTATGTAGTGAGATTCTGTCTCAAAAACACTCCAAGCTATCAATCAACCAAGCAATCAGTCAAGCAATTAAACAAACAAACAAAACAATGAGCTGACACACCTGTAATTCCACTAGCAGAAAGGTTGAAGCAGGATGATCCCGGTCTGAACTTCATAGAGAAACTTTGTCTCAAAAAAAGAGAAAGCACAATGAACTAAAATAAAAAACTGGCCCTACTGCAGTTTCTCAAAACCAGGATGGAGACATCACTGGTCCATGCTCAAGAGACAAGGAATAATTATTACTATATCAAAACATGCCAACTTGATAAGCAGTGGTCAGCTTAGGTATCTGTGGGTCTGCCTACGTGCAGCAAGACATGACATGGCTTTAGCATCATTTTGTGTGTATAATTTTCTGTTCTGTATGAAGACAGCCATACATGATGATTTGAGGATTGTGTCTAAAGCCTAGATTTTAAGAATCTCTCCAACAAAGAATAACCCTACTGTGAACAGGTAAACTCACAGCCTTGGGATGGAGAGGCAGCTTTGTAGTTAGGAACTTTGCTCTTAATGTTTAACTTCTGAGGAGCTGGAAGCCAAAGCACCTTGTAGGTTGTCTTAACAGGGTTTCCTCCATAGCTAGAGATGTTCTTACCAGTGTCCAATATGATAACCGTACCCTCAAACTGTTAGCCAAAAGTAGCCCTTCCTTCCTTATGTTGTTTTCATCAGGCATTTTGCCATAGCAGTGAGAAAAGTATCTAATCTCATGCTAGAGCCTGGAACCTGGAAGGTGAAATCATGAGGCCACTCGGAAAAGATATCGCTTGGATCCCCGAGGCTCCTGAGAAAGTTGTCTTCGATTTGATTCTGAGGACTAGTCACTATTGAAAAGCCATTGCTGATGGGGCATTGGGTTGAGTAGTGACTGAGTGCCTACTCATGGGAAGACAGTGACCATGTGCTCAGAAGTATCCACTGGGAGCTTGAGGTGTCAAAGACCCCAAGCCAATGACTTGAAGCCCCAAGCCAATGATTGGAGAAGGGCTGTATTAGGGTTGGCTTTAGAAGTCTGAGGGTTCCAGTTGTTGAACAAACAGATGGTATGGATTGCATGCCACCTGACGACATCACGCCTGTGGTTTCTTGAATCATTTTCTATGAATAGATGAATAAAAGGAAAACCTGTACACGTGGTTGGAGCAAAATGTCAACGCAAGACAAAAGTAGATGTAGTACTAACAGTCAAACTGGGAGTGGGTCTAAAGCCTGAGCGTCAAGGAAGATGAGCTTCAGTCTGAGAGCCCAAATATCTGTTTTGTGTGGTGAGGCAAGTAATCAAAGGTAGACTGCCTTCGCTACCAATTGGGATTTCATTAGAGACTGGTTGGAAGATCAGGCTGAAGGTGGCTTGAGGATCAAGGGTCTGGGTGAACCTATGGGAACAGGAACAAACTGTGAGGATCTTCAGGTCACACAGTGATGCTCACCAGGAAATATCCCTGCAGAATTGTCTCTAATAAATATTGTGACAGCTGGCAGTGCTCTTGGCCAGCACTCTAGCAAGTTAATGGCAGAACATTTCTACTTGTATAGAAATCATTCCAGATATGAGATAATACTCCCCCCAGAAGCCATAGACTACCACATAAAAAGCTCAGTTCCAGGTTGGGGTACTTTCTCTCAAGTTGTTATCATGGATGTCTCGGAGATACCCCAAACAACACAGACTATTGCCATTGCCCTTGGTTGCCTATCAGAGCTTGATGATAAGAGCCTATTGCTGAAGATATCACTTTGGTCATAGCACATGGAGAAAGCAAGTTGGTACTGACCAGAAAGCTTTCTCCTTGCTGGCTAGCTTTCAGAGTACTGAAAGGTGCTATGTAGGCTGATGGGGAGCAGGGGTCACCAACAGTCTTACTTAGCTGTGAACTACAATAACGTCTGGTGTAGTAAGACATACCCCTGAGTGTCATTGTAGTGTGAATGTTTTGAGTAACCAACCACTGTCTGATTGAATACAGGCTAAGATCTATAGGAGTAAACTGTAATTATATCCAAATATCCAGGGCTGTGGGGCACACACTCCCCCAGGGGTAGTATATTATTATTATTATTATTATTATTATTATTATTATAAATAGACATAGTGTCAAACTTCTTCCTAAGTTTGTATCTCCATACCTGTTGATTAGTGCAGGTTTCAGACCTCACTAGAGAAGTTTCTTTGTGTAATGGATACTGGTTAATGCAGAAACTCACAGCTGGTGAAAGTGCAGTGAACACATGTTTAGAAATAAAAAAATATCATCTAGAAATTCCAGCATATGGTGGCACAAATTCCACCCAGGCCTACACCAAGGCTCCAGCTTGTAGCTACTAATCTAAGAGGAAAGAGTACGAATTCTTCAGTATATGATACACATTTTAGACCTGTGACCATTGGGTAGAATACACAGGTCTCCAAATCAGGAGATCATGGAAATAGGAGGGAAGCTGCTTCCCTTCACTCTAGGTAATCCTTTGGAAGATTTTCTTTTTGTCTCTGAAGTTTTTGGTTCTGTGGCCCTATGGGCTCTGATTCCAGGGCAGAGCAGGGATTTCCATGAGGATCAGAGTAGGAGTCACACTACCTTCAAAGCTATATTTTGTGGCTGATCGCTTTGGATTCTTCATGAAGCAATAGAACTGGGATAAAAAGAGTGAGCCTATTGGTCAGCATAAATACAAGGTCATTGTAAGGAAGCAGATCTGCTGCTGTGTCAAGGGACAGGGAGGGACATGGTTGAGTCATTGGGGTGCTCCATCTGTGTCGACTTTAACTGTCTGATAATAGCATGATAAGCATGAGGTGGGTCTTTTAGGGAAGAAATCTGACCTTCCTCTAGTGTATCACTTGGACCAAAAGCTAGTGCTCATCAGCGAGGGATGAGTTCATATATTCTTGGTTCTAGACAGGACTAAATGAGCAACAGTAACTACACTTCCCCCCAAATTAACCTTCCTGTATAGGTTTCCATGAAGTATTGATCAACCGGAATCCCCAGAGATGCTGGGCTCAGAGGACTGAACTCAGTGGGAGAAACACAGGCTCTGAGCAGACTGGTGCAAACTACTGGCAGTATCTGCCTAAGCCATCTCCTGGGGCAAGTGCTTTAGGTCTGGTGGATCAGGTCTCTGAGATCTTCTCATCCCTGGGCAATTTCCTTGCCAGATGGAAGGTATGCATCCCCATTCTCTTGAAAGGAGATGGACAATCACTGTCTATAACAACTGTGTGGTGTACCACCAGCTATTGCTCATGTCCAGCCCATGTGGTTCTCGGTTACAAGTCATACTTCCACGCAAAGGTCAGGGTGAAACTCTGCCTTAGCTGGAAGGACACCTCACCTCCTTTGTTCCCCCTGCCTGTAATTCTTTTCCTCTCCTATGCTTGCAAGTTTCCCCAAAGCTTTAGGAAACTATCTTTTACCCTGTGATAGGGGGCCCAGTAGAGACAGCTGGTAATAAAAAAGGTTGGCCTTTGTGAGTTCAGACAACACTGGTGGGCTCCAAGCCTACCCTCACTCCCCACAGCAGGAGTGCCTGGATTTGCCTGCAGAACACATTGTGAGTTTTCAAGCCAGGGGAAACTCCTCCCAACACAGACCTTGTGCTACAGTTAAGTCTTACCAACTGCTTATCTTTTAAAAATGCAAGCCCAGTGGGGGTGGGGAGCAGCCTTGCCTCCTCCAGCTGGCATCTCCAGAATGATGTGAAGGCTCCCCGTGGGTCCCCCACTCCTCAGGCGCCTCAGGGCTCATGTCAGCTTGAGCAGGAGGACAGTGGGTGGACAACACCTGGTGAATAAATTTACACAGGGAAATAATGGTTTCCATGTTGGATTTCCATAATTAACTAAACAGGCTGGAGTTAAGTTTCACGTGTAAAAGTACTTCGAGGAACTCTTGACAAGAGACAGAGGTTGATGAGGGGAACTAATGTTTTTTGAAAAATCTTTTATCCTTGGACATTGGTTAGCCCCTCTCTTCTCTTCCCCAATGGCTTTCTCGCTGCCCATGCTCCTCTGGTAGCATCTTCCCTTTCTTTCTTCTCTCTCATGCTTTCTCTACTCCCTTTTCTATCTCCTCCCTCTAAAACTCCTCTTGGTTCTGTTTGTGTAGTCATGGATGGATGCTTTTCAGCATCGGCGTGATAAGAAAACTGATATCATCATCATATTAGTGCTTCATAATTTGAAAACTACATCCACAGGTTTGTTTTTGACCTTGAAGGTAAAACAACAAACAAACAAAATGCATGCATCATTTGTAAAACTTCCAGGAAAAAGGATTTGTGTACTAAAGTAACCCAGGCAGCAAGCAATCATCTTCTTACTGTATCCTAGCAACGGGTCTAGAGTGAAAGGGCATCGTGGCAAAAACATGAAAATAGACCTTGAACTTCTCAGTTCCTTGCAGCGCCCATCATATTTGCTGGAGTTGTGGTTGGGGGCTTCCTGGTGTCCGGGTCAGCCTTGAGTATTCTGAAATATCACAACTCACTTGGCTGGATAGTGGTAAACTGCCCATGTAAGGTATTTATATAAACTGATAGCCTGATGCCAAGTTGAGTGAGACATGCCTAGCTCGTGTCTTCGGAGGCCTGCCTCGGCGAGCCTGTTGGTGGGAGGCACTAGGAGAAAGACACTTTCTTCCTTAGCGGAGCAGAGCTGGCAGTGGTCAGGACCAAGTATGTGGTTCAACAGTTCACACAGCATCTCAAACCTACATGCCAAGTCTCTGCTAAGATCTTCCAGAAACATGGTGACTTTGCCCACTTCTAACTGGTGACTCATACTTGCCTACTGGTCCCTCCGGAGAGGATGCAGTGAGCAGTGGCTACAGTGGAGCTTGGTTACCTTGGCTTATCTTTAGACTCCGGCTCCCCTCTGACCCAGGGAATGCTATTCCAGGACAGTGCTTTGGGATTAAATACAGACTGTAGGCTCCTCTGACAGGCTGTCCTTGTGGGATTTGGAGTGGAAGATAGCCATGTTGCTGTGTTAGCTTCTGTCTCCAGGTTTGAAGATGCCCCCACTTCAGCCAAACACTGCTGTGCCCTATATTCAAGCGGATGTGGAAATCATACAAAGCAGAAAAGAATGATCTGCTGCCATGACTATATTGTGGCAGAGATCTGAGCTCTGTTTTGGAAAGTTGTGTAGGCTTCTGTGCTAGAGAATCATAGGTTGGGCAGGGGTATAGCTCAGAGATGAAGCAAGTTCCACGTGCTCAAGGCCTGGGGTTCAATCTCCAGAGCTAGGAGAATTCTGGAGGACAATGGAATGAATGTCTTTAACCTCCTCAAGTTTCTCTCTTCCTTTCCCCACCGTGTCTGCCCTGGCCTTCTCTACCCTTCTCTTTTTATTCTCTTAAGAACAAATCTGCTTGTAAGAGAAAATCCAAACGTCATCATCTTGATGGAGTTGAGAAGATTATCCTCCAACCACAGACTAATCTGTCCTTCCCCAGCACCAGGAGGACCAGATAAATAGATTCTCGTGCACGTAGATACAGACTTTCTTGGGCTATCTTCTTCTATATTACACTCTCCTCCAAGACCCAACATTCTCATAGCCACTGTGTCCTTCCTTAGGTGTGGTGGTCACTGCCACCACCATCTCCGTCTGGACTTTCCCACTGGGAACTTAGATGATGACTCTTTCTAGTTTACTCATTCTCCACACTTGTAGGTACAGTGGCTCTCACTGAATTCAGATTCTTGTTTTCCTGAAACAGGGCTTCGCTGTGTAGCCTTGGCAGTCCTGGAACTTACTCGGTAGACAAGGCTGGCCTTAAAATTAGAGATTTGCCTGCCTCTGCCTCCCAAGTGCTGGGATTAAAGGCATACACCACCACTGCCTGGTCAGGTTTATGAATTAAAAAAAATAATTCTAAGTTCATTTTTCCTTCTCAGGACTTTGTACCATATAGCAGTGGTTTTACTTGGTTAGCCATCCACTGTATTAAGCACGTGACTTGTGCATACCTCATAGCTTCCCACAGCCCAGCCTAACTTCACTGTCTTCACTTTAGAGTTGAGAGTGTGGAAGCTCAGAGAACCAACGACTTGCTCACTACTGAAGCCTAATCTGGAACCTGGAAGGGTCTGACTGAAATCTTGGTGCCCTTGATGCCTAACTCAGACCTGTCTCTCAAGGGCCAGCACTGGCACACACAGACATTTTCCCCCCTCTTTAGTTTCACATTACCCAGCAGACAGCTGAGCATGGAATAGGTGATGTATAAATTCCTGAATAGCTCTGTGGGGCAGTATTTAGCATTTTGAGCTTTCTGATAATGTTTGGATTCTGGACAAATGTAAATTTTTGTGATGCCTGGCTAAATCCAGCCTATAACAAGCACATGCACAAGAAGGAAGAAACTCACCTGGGTAGAAGGAACATGCAAGCTTTAATCAACTAAGCAGTCACACATAATTGATCTTCTGCATTGGGGGACATTTCCCTGTAATTGAATACATGATATGAATTTCAGTGAGTTGTCCAGGGAGTCAATTCTAATTATCCCTAAGTAGAAACATTAACTACTTTGCAAGTCTAGTATTTTAAAACATTATTGGTCCTTGAAATCTTACTTTGACATTTCTGCATTCTTTAACTTTTTTTTTTGTTTTGTTATAATGTCTTAGGAAAACTTTTAAAATGATGTTTAGAAGTCTCTGTTCCTCTTCCACTCCTAAGAACAAACTGCTGAATATTTGTGATATGAATTATTTTCCTCTGAGGACTGTACTTAAATATTTGTTGCTTCCAAGTTATGCTATGAAAGTTTGATTATTAAAAAAAAAAAAAGAATAAAAGAGGTTATAGCCATAGCAACACTCCAAGGTCTTTAACTTTCCAGGAGGGCCCCCAGCTAGATACATTCTGTTTAGTTGAAACTTGGTGACATTTTTAAAAAATTTTTATTTTATTTTTATTAGGTATTTTCCTCATTTACATTTTCAATGCTATCCCAAAAGTCCGCCATACCCACCCCCCCAATCCACTACCCACCCACTCCCCCGTTTTGGCCCTGGGGTTCCCCTGTACTGGGGCATATAGAGTTTGCAAGTCCAATGGGCCTCTCTTTGCAGTGATGGCCGACTAGGCCATCTTTTGATACATATGCAGCTAGAGACAAGAGCTCCGGGGTACTGGTCAGTTCATAATGTTGTTCCACCTATAGGGTTGCAGTTCCCTTTAGCTCCTTGGGTGATTTCTTAGCTCCTCCATTGGGGGCCGTGTGACCCATCCAATAGCTGACTGTGATCATCCACTTCTGTGTTTGCTAGGCCCCGCAATAGTCTCACAAGAGACAGCTATATCTGGGTCCTTTCAGCAAAATCTTGCTAGTGTATGCAATGGTGTCAGCGTTTGGGAGCTGATTATGGGATGGATCCCTGCATATGGCAATCACTAGATGGTCCATCCTTTCGTCACAGCTCCAAATTTTGTCTCTGTAACTCCTTCAATGGGTGTTTAGTTCCCATTTCTAAGAAGGGGCAAAGTGTCCACACTTTGGTCTTCGTTCTTCTTGAATTTCATGTGTTTAGCAAATTGTATCTTATATCTTGGGTATCCTAAGTTTCTGGGCTAATATCCACTTATCAGTGAGTACATATTGTGCGAGTTCCTTTGTGTTTGGGTTACCTCACTCAGGATGATGCCCTCCAGGTCCATCCATTTGCCTAGGAATTTCATAAATTCATTTTTTAAATAGCTGAGTAGTATTCCATTGTGTAAATGTACCACATTTTCTGTATCCATTCCTCTGTTGAGGGGCATCTGGATTCTTCCCAGCATCTGGCTATTATAAATAAGGCTGCTATGAACATAGTGGAGCATGTTTCCTTCTTACCGGTTGGGGCATCTTCTGGATATATGCCCAGAAGAGGTATTGCTGGATCTTCCGGTAGTACTATGTCCAATTTTCTGAGGAACCGCCAGACTGATTTCCAGAGTGGTTGTACAAGCTTGCAATCCCACCAACAATGGAGGAGTGTTCCTCTTTCTCCACATCCTTGCCAGCATCTGCTGTCACCTGAATTTTTGATCTTAGCCATTCTGACTGGTGTGAGGTGGAATCTCAGGGTTGTTTTGATTTGCATTTCCCTGATGATTAAGGATGTTGAACATTTTTTCAGGTGCTTCTCAGCCATTCGGTATTCCTCAGGTGAGAATTCTTTGTTCAGCTCTGAGCCCCATTTTTTAATGGGGGTTATTTGATTTTCTGGAGTCCACCTTCTTGAGTTCTTTATATATATTGGATATTAGTCCCCTATCCGATTTGGGATAGGTAAAGATCCTTTCCCAATCTGTTGGTGGCCTTTTTGTCTTATTGACGGTGTCTTTTGCCTTGCAGAAGCATTGCAATTTTATGAGGTCCCATTTATCGATTCTCTATCTTACAGCACAAGCCATAGTTGTTCTATTCAGGAATTTTTCCCCTGTACCCATATCTTCGAGGCTTTTCCCTACTTTCTCCTCTATAAGTTTCAGTGTCTCTGGTTTTATGTGGAGTTCCTTAATCCACTTAGATTTGACCTTAGTACAAGGAGATAGGAATGGATCAATTTGCATTTTTCTATATAATAACCACCAGTTGTGCCAGCACCATTTGTTGAAAATGCTGTCTTTTTTCCACTGGATGGTTTTAGCTCCCTTGTCAAAGATCAAGTGACCATAGGTGTGTGGGTTCATCTCTGGGTCTTCAATTCTGTTCCATTGGTCTACTTGTCTGTCAGCATACCAATACCATGCAGTTTTTATCACAATTGCCCTGTAGTACAGCTTTAGGTCCGGCATGGTGATTCCACCAGAGGTTCTTTTATCCTTGAGAAGAGTTTTTGCTATCCTAGGTTTTTTGTTATTCCAGATGAATTTGCAAATTGCTCCTTCTAATTCGTTGAAGAATTGAGTTGGAATTTTGATGGGGATTGCATTGAATCTGTAGATTGCTTTTGGCAAGATAGCCATTTTTACAATGTTGATCCTGCCAATCCATGAGCATGGGAGATCTTTCCATCTTCTGAGATCTTTAATTTCTTTCTTCAGAGACTTGAAGTTCTTATCATACAGATCTTTCACTTCCTTAGTTAGAGTCACGCCAAGGTATTTTATATTATTTGTGACTATTGAGAAGGGTGTTTTTTCCCTAATTTCTTTCTCAGCCTGTTTATCCTTTGTGTAGAGAAAGGCCATTGACTTGTTTGAGTTAATTTTATATACAGCTACTTCATTGAAGCTGTTTATCAGGCTTAGGGGTTCTCTGGTGGAATTTTTAGGGTCACTTATATATACTATCATATCATCTGCAAAAAGTGATATTTTGACTTCTTCCTTTCCAATTTGTATCCCCTTGATCTCCTTTTGTTGTCTAATTGCTCTGGCTAGGACTTCAAGTACAATGTTGAATAGGTAGGGCGAGAGTGGACAGCCTTGTCTAGTCCCTGATTTTAGTGGGATTGCTTCCAGCTTCTCACCATTTACTTTGATGTTGGCTACTGGTTTGCTGTAGATTGCTTTTATCATGTTTAGGTATGCGCCTTGAATTTTGATCTTTCCAAGACTTTTATCATGAATGGGTGTTGGATTTTGTCAAATGCTTTCTCAGCATCTAACGAGATGATCATGTGGTTTTTGTCTTTGAGTTTGTTTATATACTGGATTACGTTGATGGATTTCTGTATATTGAACCATCCCTGCATCCCTGGGATGAAACCTACTTGGTCAGGATGGATGATTGTTTTCATGTGTTCTTGGATTCGGTTAGCAAGAATTTTATTTAGGATTTTTGCATGGATATTCATAAGGGAAATTTGTCTGAAGTTCTCTATCTTTGCTGGGTCTTTTTGTGGTTTAGGTATCAGAGTAATTGTGGCTTCATAGAATGAGTTGGGTAGAGTACCTTCCATTTCTATTTTGTGGAATAGTTTGTGAAGAACTGGAATTAGGTCTTCTTTGAAGATCTGATAGAACTCTGCACTAAACCCATCTGGTTCTGGGCTTTTTTTGGCTGGGAGACTATTAATGACTGCTTCTATTTCTTTAGGGGATATAGGACTGTTTAGATCATTAACCTGATCTTGATTTAGCTTTGGTACCTGGTATCTGTCTAGAAACTTGTCCATTTCATCCAGGTTTTCCAGTTTTGTTGAATATAGCCTTTTGTAGAAGGATCTGATGGTGTTTTGGATTTCTTCAGGATCTGTTGTTATGTTTCCCTTTTCATTCCTGATTTTGTTAATTAGGATGCTTTCCCTGTGCCCTCTAGTGAGTCTGGCTAAGGGTTTATCTATCTTGTTGATTTTCTCAAAGAACCAGCTCCTTGATTGGTTGATTCTTTGAATAGTTCTTCTTGTTTCCACTTGGTTGATTTCACCCCTGAGTTTGATTATTTCCTGCCTTCTTCTCCTCTTGGGTGAATGTGCTTCCTTTTGTTCTAGAGCTTTTAGGTGTGTTGTCAAGCTGCTAATGTGTGCTCTCTCTAGTTTCTTTTTGGAGGCACTCAGAGCTATGAGTTTTCCTCTTAGGAATGCTTTCATTGTGTCCCATAAGTTTGGGTATGTTGTGGCTTCGTTTTCATTAAACTCCAAAAAGTCCTTAATTTCTTTCTTTATTCCTTCCTTGACCAAGTTATCATTGAGAAGAGTGTTGTTCAGTTTCCACGTGAATGTTGGCTTTCTATTATTTATTTTGTTATTGAAGATCAGCCTTAGTCCATGGTGATCTGATAGGATGCATGGGACAATTTCTATATTTTTGTATATGTTGAGGCTTGTTTTGTGACCAATTATGTGGTCGATTTTGTAGAAGGTACCATGGGGTGCTGAGAAGAAGGTATATCCTTTTGTTTTAGGATAAAATGTTCTGTAGATATCTGTTAAGTCCATTTGTTTTATCACTTCTGTTAGTTTCACTGTGTCCCTGTTTAGTTTCTGTTTCCATGATCTGTCCATTGGTGAAAGTGGTGTGTTGAAGTCTCCCACTATTATTGTGTGAGGTGCAATGTGTGCTTTGAGCTTTACTAAAGTTTCTTTAATGAATGTGGCTGCCCTTGTATTTGGAGCATAGATATTCAGAATTGAGAGTTCCTCTTGGAGGATTTTACCTTTGATGAGTATGAAGTGCCCCTCCTTGTCTTTTTTGATGACTTTGGGTTGGAAGTCGATTTTGTTAGATATTAGAATGGCTACTCCAGCTTGTTTCTTCACAGCATTTGCTTGGAAAATTGTTTTCCAGCCTTTCATTCTGAGGTAGTGTCTATCTTTTTCTCTGAGATGAGTTTCCTGTAAGCAGCAAAATGTTGGGTATTGTTTGTGTAGCCAGTTTGTAAGTCTATGTCTTTTTATTGGGGCGTTGAGTCCATTGATATTAAGAGATATTAAGGAAAAGTAATTGTTGCTTCCTATTATTTTTGTTGTTAAAGTTGGCATTCTGTTCTTGTGGCTGTCTTCTTTTAGGTTTGTTGAGGGATTGCCTTCTTGTTTTTTCTAGGGCATGGTTTCCATCCTTGTATTGTTTTTTTTTCTGTTATTATCCTTTGAAGGGCTAGATTTGTGGAGAGATAATGGGTGAATTTGGTTTTGTCGTGGAATAATTTGGTTTCTCTATCTATGGTAATTGAGAGTTTGGCTGGGTATAGTAGCCTGGGCTGGAGTTTGTGTTCTCTTAGTATCTGTATAACATCTGTCCAGGCTCTTCTGGCTTTCATAGTCTCTGGTAAAAAATCTGGTGTAATTCTGATAGGCTAGCCTTTATATGTTACTTGACCTTTTTCCCTTACTGCTTTTAGTATTCTATCTTTATTTAGTGCATTTGTTGTTCTCATTATTATGTGTCAGGAGGAATTTCTTTTCTGGTCCAGTCTATTTGGAGTTCTGTAGGCTTCTTGTATGTTCACGGGCATCTCTTTTTTTAGATTTGGGAAGTTTTCTTCAATAATCTTGTTGAAGATGTTTGCTGGTCCTTTGAGTTGAAAATCTTCATTCTCATCCACTCCTATTATCCGTAGGCTTGGTCTTCTCCTTGTGTCCTGGATTTCCTGGATGTTTTGAGTTAGGATCTTTTTGCATTTTCCATTTTCTTTGATTGTTGTGCGGATGTTCTCTATGGAATCTTCTGTACCTGAGATTCTCTCTTCCATCTCTTGTATTCTGTTGCTGATGCTCGCATCTATGGTTTCAGATTTCTTTCCTAGTGTTTCTATCTCCAGTGTTGCCTCACTTTGGGTTTTCTTTATTGTGTCTACTTCCCTTTTTAGGTCTTGGATGGTTTTATTCAATTCCATCACCTGTTTGGTTGTGTTTTTCTGCAATTCTTTAAGCGATTTTTGTGTTTCCTCTTTAATGTCTTCTATCTGTTTGGTTATGTTTTCCTGCAATTCTTTAAGGGATTTTTGTGTTTCCTCTTTAATGTCTTCTACTTGTTTAGCAGTGTTCTCCTGTATTTCTTTAAGTGAGTTATTTAAGTCCTTCTTGATGTCCTCTACCATCATCATGAGATATGCTTTTAAATCCAGGTCTAGCTTTTCAGGTGTGTTGGGGTGCCCTGGACTGGGCGAAGTGGGAGTGCTGGGTTCTGATGATGGTGAGTGGTCCTGGTTTCTGTTAGTAAGATTCTTACGTTTACCTTTCGCCATCTGGTAATCTCTAGAGTTAGTTGTTATAGTTGTCTCTGTTTAGAGATTGTTCCTCTGGTGATTTTGTTACCCTATATCAGCAGACCAGGGAGACTAGCTCTCTTCCCTGAGTTTCAGTGGTCAGAGCAGTCTCTGCAGGCAAGGTCTCCTCTTTCAGGGAGGTGCACAGTTATCTGGTGTTTGGACGTCCTCCTGGCCGAAGATGAAGGCCCAAAACAGGAT
Organism: Mus musculus; assembly: GCF_000001635.26. Classification (NCBI taxonomy): domain Eukaryota; kingdom Metazoa; phylum Chordata; class Mammalia; order Rodentia; family Muridae; genus Mus; species Mus musculus. Next base: position 25,870,151 of record NC_000085.6, read on the forward strand.
CTTTCCCAGAAGCTGTGTTGCTTTGGCCTGCAGATTGCCCGCCTCGGAGTCCCGGAACCAAGGTGACTTCCGTGGAAAGTGAGGCAGAAGCCTCTCGGGCCGGGTGGACACCTGTGCTCTCACCAGGAAGGTGGCAGGTTGTCTGGAGCCCAAAATGGCGCCGCCTCAGAGGCTCTGTGGCTCTCGCCCGTTTCAGAAGCTGCTGGCCTCTGTGTTCCACACTCTCACCCGCAGACCGCCCGCCATGGAGTCCGGGAACCAAGGTGGCCCCCGCGGAATGTGAGGCAGAAGCCTCTTGGGCTGGGTGGACCCCTGTGCTCTCACCAGGAAGGTGGTCGGTTGTCTGGAGCCGGAAATGGCGCCACCTCAGATGCTCTGTGGCTCTCGCCTGTCCCAGGAGCTGCTGGCCTCTGTGTTCCACACTCCCATCTGCAGGCTGCCCACCGTGGAGTCCCGGAACCAAGGTGGCTCCCGCGGAAGCTGAGGCAGAAGCCTCTCGGGCTGGGTGGACACCTGTGCTCTGACCAGGAAGGTGGCCGGTTGTCTGGAGTTGAAAATAGCCACTTGGTGACATTTAACTAGAGAAGTCAGAAGTTACACTCAGTTTCTGGGATCTTCACAGTATGGAAATGCATTTTCTACACAACATTCTTAGTGAACATGGGCACCTTTTAAAGGAAATTTCCAAATTCAGAATGTTCACAGGTAGCACCTATAAAGGGTTGCATATTACATTTATTTTAGGTTAATATGAAGCAATGAACTTTTCTTTAAATATTTAACCCATTCCTTCATTGTAGTGAAAAAGGAGAAAGGAAGGAAGAGAGAGAGAGAGAGAGAGAGAGAGAGAGAGAGAGAGAGAGAGGAGGGAGGGAGGGAGGGAGGGAGGGAGGAAGGAAGGAAGGAAGGAAGAAAGAAAGAAAGAAAGAAAGAAAGAAAGAAGAATGATGCAGTTTTTAAAGGAGAATATAGCCCTGTAGTCATGTGAGTCCTTCAGGTATAATTATATAAAAATATAGAGTGTGTAAGGCACACTAAGACATGTTGGGTGGAATTTTTTCTGTCCTTTTTTTGACATACAAACTCTTGTGTTATGACTTTGTTCATGTCTTAAAGCTTCTTGCTGCTAACAAGATTTCCCTTAAAAATTTACCCCCTTTTCCTAAGTAAAGAATTTGCTGTGTTCACTTGGCCCAGTTCGGGTCCTCTATGGAGTATGAAGATGGAGTCTAAGCATATGCAAACCATCACCACTGGGCTTGAATCTCAGCCGAGACAGAGTCACTCCATGAATCATTTGAGCCACAAGCCTCCTGTTGAAAACCCAGACCCCTGGGTGCAGTTCCGTGTTTGTGCTAATGGTGGGTGTGGGGTCAGAGCCTGCAGGACCTTCCCTGAGGTTTGTGGAACGGATCACTGACCATGAAAATACTGGACTACTCTCACTGGATAGACAAGTGCTTTCTTCTCTGCCAACCGTGGTTCTAGGTGCTCTCTGCAGAACTTCTCTTTCGATCTAGTCTAACTTTGGTTTCTCAGTTGGAATGCCTGCCTCAAAAACAAACAAACAAACAAACAAACAAACAAATAAATACAACAACTAATCGAGAGCAGAAAGTTAGCAAGGTCAGTGGCTGCAGAAGTCTGCCCTATTGCTGCTTAGATCGCACATGGAATTTGGCAGAATTTTGATGGTGTTGGCATTTAATGATTTTCATGGTGAATATAAGTAAAGAAAACCTCTAGTATATTATAGTTTCTTAAAAGAAGGAGAGTATGGGTGCGTAAGGGTCAGTGTACTTTGTGACAGTAGTGGCTGGAGAACACCACTTTTTCATCTCTTTATTCATTCCCTCTCACCATTCTGATGGCAGCTTTCAGAGCCCATCATGATTATATGTAACGACAATTTGTTTGTGGTTCAGTGGTTGAATTTATGCGTAACTGGTGCTTCAAAAATTCCTGAGGATGCTAAAAATTTTCCTCAAAGACATATAATGCATACAGGTATAATGCAGGGTAATTTATTATCTTAAAAATTTCCCTCTACCTCCAAGCAAGTGAAAAAGCAATAGATCCATTCAACATATGGTCGTGGCAATCTAGGTGCCCACACGTTAAATAAGGAAGCTGGACTGATGCAGCTCTTAACAAATGGGAGCTCTAGGTGGCCCAGAGACCTGAAGGAAAGACCCAAAACTGTAAAACTTCTAGGAAAAAAATGTAGATCAGTTGCTTCATGACATTAGATTTGGTAATGGTTTTCTGAATATGACACCAAAGACAACTGAATTTAATCACACACACACACACACACACACACACACACACACACACACACACACACACACAATTGGACTTCATGGAAAGTTTAAAAAAGTGCATGTTTCATAGACTTTAATCTGAAAATCTCAACTCCAAAATGAGTGTTATGTTGATGCTGAAGGAATTTCACAACAGTTTGGTTAAATAGGGATGCTCTACTTGACTGGCAGAATAAAGACAACCCAGCAGACTTGCAGATATTGTCTGATAATTATGTCTAATTATTAATAGCCAGATGATACACATAGCTACAAAAATATCAAGTCAAACAAACAAACTGGTTAAAAAGCTGGGAGAGAGACTCTAACAGACATTTCTCCAATGATGATATAAAAAGTGACCCAGGAGTCCATGAAAAGATGGTCACTTCCCTAACCCTCAGGGGAATGCAAGCCTGGGCTACAGCAAGGTACTACCTCACACTTATTAGGTTGGATGCTGGCACAAATAAGCAGCAAAAATCACTCCCACCCAGAAAATAGCAACTGTTGACAATGTGAAAAATTGGACCCACTGTGCACTGTACCTTATGGTGGAGTAAAAGCATACAGACTCCAAGGAAAAAAGATAGAATTACGGTCCCTAAAAACTCTTAACTATTATTTATCCTTTACAAAGAAGAACCCTTGTACACCATTGGTGGGAGAGTAAAAATGTACAGACTTTAAGGAAAAAAAAAACCAGAATAATGATTCCTTAAAAAAAAAAAACCCTCACTATTATTTATCCTTTACAAAGGAGAAACATAGAGATGGAGAAATGGCTTAGCAGTTCAGTGAAAAACAAAAACAAGACAACAAAACAAAACAAAACAAAAAAAAAACAACAGAGGACCAGGTTTGGAGCCCAGTGCACATCATTATAGCTCACAATCATCTATAATTTCAGTTTCAGGGGATCCAACATCCTATTCTCACTTCCACAGGCTCCTGTGCACATGTAATGCATTCTCTCTCTCTCTCTCTCTCTCTCTCTCTATATATATATATATATATATATATATATATATATATATATATATATATATATATTATACACACACACACACACACACACATGTATATTTCAGAAGGAGGGAAGTTCTGATGTCAGGACGTGGGTCAGCACTGAGGGTCTGATACTACAAGAAGCAAGCCATCTTCAATGGGAAGAACTACAGAAACAAAGGAGATTGGTGGCTGCTAGGAGCTGAGAAGGCAGAGTCTGGGGGGGGGGTGTCAGTGTTTGACAGGTGCTGTTTTAGCTTCTAAGATGAAAAGCATGAAGACAACAGGGGAATTACCCCAAGTCATACAGGCAATGTAGGTATGAGGGTAAATGTTTGAGTCATATACACTTTGCCCGAATAAAACATTGAAAGGCAATGCAATCATTTCATCCTATGGTCACCGCAAATGATGTGCACTGTTTCAATGTTCCGGACTCCCTTGTCCAGAACCGAGTGAATGATACCTTTTATTTTGTGGCCAACTAGAGAGCAAATCTTGGTCACTAAGGGAAGAGGCTGAAATTTCCTGTGATGTGGTAAATGAGAAGGGTGGGCCACTCTAGCCATGTCACCCAAACCGCAGGCCCACTGAGGGGATGGGGCACTGAGTGCTGTTGCCTCCCAAGGAGAAGCAAAGGTCCTGGAGTCCAGGTGGTGAGAGAAAGGGGATGCTACAACGGGGGATATTGTTGATTTCCTGTGGTTTGTGCTTGCTTGGACAAAGGATGTGTCAAGAGTGACAGGCTTCTGCAAGCAGAGGTCTGTGAACATGGACATCATAGAACCTTCACAAATGAGAGAGTCCATGGTGAAGTATCTGGCTATCATATTTGTGCCCAGAAAACCATTAGTTCTATTATATCTCCTTTTGTAAACCTGCTATAGCCACACATTCTGTCCTTCATGAAGGAACATTGAACAGAGGCACATTCACATCTATCCAGTGTCTAATTTTTCATAAAATTGGATAGGTTATGAATGTTATTAATACTTACATATTTTATGGGAAGAGTAATTACTACTTTGTTTTTTTAAAATATTTGTCACTAGAAAGTAATTCATACTTTCAAGATGTTTGAAAAACTTTGAAGTGTAACAGAAAAGTAGAGTTACCCCTAGTCCTTTTTCCTTGGGTTTAACAGCTATTATTCTTCATATATTTCTTTCCAGCCCTTTGGACTCACATATAGAATATATGTGCACATGTAACAAAATTTGATACATTCATATATTATAAAATTGGAGTCATTAGTGTACATAATTTGCACCATGTGTTTTTAACATTAATATTTTATCATAACCATTTACCTCTGTTACTAAATATTCTTTAACAATATTACTTTAAATTTCTGCCTAATATTCAGTTACAGGACCACACTATAACTTACTGAATCTTTTCCCTGTGGCAGATCTTAACTGGGTGATAAATGTTTTTGTACATAAATCTTTTATTACATTGCTCATTTACTTAGGATAGATTTCTAGAAGTGGTATTAGTGATTTTAAAGTATGAACATTTTTATGACTTTTACGTGCATTGCCTAATAGCTTTCCTGGTTAAGTTTCTGATAGTAATATATGAGAAAGTTTGCTTTTCTCACTCCCTCCTACTGGTATTAAATATCACCTCTAAAATATCTGTCAATCTGTTAAGAATTTTCATTTGTGTTTTGAAAAATTACTAGTAAATATGTCCTCTATTTTCATATATATATATGTATACATACATATATATATATATACATACATACACACACACACACACACACACACACATATATGTATAATGTATATAATGTCCTATCTATATTTTCATAGGTTTTCTGTCCTCCTTTCCATTTTTGTTTATAAATTAATGTTTCTCTTACTGATTTTTAAAGAAAATTAAAGGTAGAATAGATATTAAAGCTTTATCCTATTTATAATGAACATATTTACCAATTATTTAACATTTAACTTTATTTGAACTTTTTTTTATGTCTTTAAACATTTATTTTACATACACACAGCATTCAAAGTGCTTTGACTATACTCATATCCTGTCCAACTCCTCCTAGATCTCTCATCTCCCCACCAGTTTCATGCCATTCTTATTTTTAAATAACTCCATTGTAAGCCCAGTTAGCGTAGCCCATACACACCCACATGTGGGTTCATCCACTGGAACATGGCCAGTTTACCAGCGGCCACACCCCTAAAGACTGACTTTCCTTCTCCTCACAGCCATCAACTGTCAATAACCCCTCAGTGAGGGACGAGTTTCATATGCCACCTACATGTGCTGCAATGTCTAATAGCTTGATCTTGTGCAGGTTTTGTACAGCCAATCCTAGCTGCAGTGAGTTCAAGCACGTGGTGGTCCTGTCATGTCCAGTGGACATTCTTTCTCAGCAGTCCCCCATGTCTCACAATGTTGCTTCCCCTCATCCCTCTATTTCACTCTTTCCCACTCCTCATTATCCTCCTTCTGTTATGGGGCTTTATGGAAATTGTTTGCCTTGTAAGACACAATGTATTTGGATTGTCAAGCTCTGGAGATGAGCTTGTATGAGCCCCATAGCCTGAGTTCCTATGAGATACTTCTTTCTTACCTTTAGACTGAATTCTTCTACACATAGCTGTGTGAGAAGGGACTGACTGTCTTATAACCCACAGTAGGACCTCCCTCATGCTGTAACATTATTTACTAATCCTATGCAGGTGGGCCTGGGCTATAAGCCAGCTGAACATGAATGTGGAAGAGAGAGCAAGAATGAGAGCGAGGGAGGGGGAGGGAGAAGAGAGGAGGGGAAAGAGAGAGAGATAGGATAGATTGAAAGATAGAGATAGAGAGAGATAGAGAGATAATGTGAGAAGCATTTCTCTGTGACTTCTTCTATTTCCTGCTTTAGGTCCCTACCCTGCCTCAGTGACGGACCTGGAAGGGTCAGATGAAGTCAACCATAGCCTTCCTAAGTTGCTTTGGTCCTGGCGTTTGCCACATCAACGGAAAGCAGACTAGAAGAGGCAGTAAGTAGGTAGTCAGGGAACAGTAAGAGGTGTGGCTAAGTTCATGGGCCAGCTGGGCATGACCACCACTTCTTTCTAAGTTCTGAGGAGTTTGTGTAGAGAGTGCACCCACACTTTCCATTTTATCTTGCTTTCTTTCTTTTTCTATCCTCTCTTGGCATGGCCGTGTTATTATGGATTGGGGCTTAATTTGTTTCTCTTTTTCATTGGCTTAAAATGATAAGAATGGAGTGGTAGATGAGCACTTAGTACTCCTTCAGTGTGGGCAGTGATCCCCCCTCCATGGCCATTAAAGTGCAATAATTCTGTACTATTTGTGTTTGTGTGTGTCTGTGTTCACAGGCATAGGAAGCAATGCCTTTCAGGTTAAGCCAGAGACAGTGTCTGATTTCTCAGCATGATAAGACCTAAGGAATTCGAGGTGGGGAGATAGTTTTAGATGCTGGGATGCTAATACCTTTGTTCTACAATGACCTTACTTTCTGAAGGAGCGAACTGGACCTATCAGGTTTCCTCATACTTTTCAGCTTGGTGTTTGAGTTGATGGTGTGTTGACATTTCTTACCAGCAACAGCAACATTCTCTGGCTGTGTCTCTTTCTACCCTTCTACACGGATGGATGGTTGCTTCCCCACAAGCTTTAGCTGCTCCTGCAGGCTCATATTGTCTTGTGGAAGCGTTTTCATTAATTTTCAGCACAGAGAAGGTAGGAGTCTTGTCTGGATGCACGTTTATGCTTTTATATTAGAGGAATATAGCACATTCGTCTAATGTGTGTGCAGGTAGGTGGCTAGGGTTCATTGCTTTAAGGATCCAGGCCAAATTCTCTTAATTCTGTTTTCAAGGTCTTACATCATCTGGAATTCCCTTCCTTGAAGGTTACTCTTCCTGTTTCTGCTCAGAGTTCTTACTTAATAATAAACCTGCCTCCTGGCTCACTTCTTCTCTGGATAAACTTTAGAAGCCACACAGCTCAGTGCTGAAGCATATGAAGCACTCAGGTCACCCTAATTACCTTTGAGAACCAAGCATGTTGAAAAGGACCCTCAACTACATGAGGGAACCAACTCTCCCATTAAATTGGCTCAGGCCGCTAAGCAGGACTTTGGACCATCTTTGTCTTTCACTCTCTGAAATGGGAGAATGTCACATGGGATCAGATTTCCTGTGAAAGCGCTTTGTGCTTGGTAAAGCTGTAGGCTTTTATAGTTCTTATGGCTTATGTTCTTTCCCCACATCTCAGAAAATCTGTAGGCTTCCTCTCTCCAGAGCCTGACAAACCCTTTTCCATTGTCAGGATCTCTTTTGGCTGTATTACCCTGGGGCTCTCGCCACATTGGGTTCTTACATTTCAGATCACTTATAACTTTTGGTGACAGGATATATCTCATCACTCTAACAAATTAGTACTGCTTTGAACTTTGAGTTAACTCTTCTGACTATAACTCACAATAAATTGATTCTTGTTCTGGCTATTAGAAAATATTTTCATTCAACTCTACAGTTAACGGAACATCCATTATATCTTTGCTATAATCTTTGTCTAGATACCACGGGGGTGATACTGCCTGATAGACCAGGCAAGCTTCCTCCTCGCTGCAGCAACCCTGCACCCTGCTTTGTACCCCTCCATACACATGGCGGCTGAACACGGCCCATGGCTTCAGTTCTTAGATTCTTTTCTTTCTTCCTCCTGGGTCTACCTTTTTATCTCTTTAAGTAAATTAATGTCCTTCCTAACATAGATGAAGTTAGCTTTTCTGAGTTGGGAGAAGGGGACATTTTGAGGAATTTCTCTCCTAGTGTGAATCTATACTAGACATAGGAAGGAATTCAACCATGCTGAGTTCATCTGAGATTAACTGTGCAGATAAAATACTGCGTTGAAGAAAATGAGAGTGGTACTCAATTTTCAGGTCTTAAAGTGGCTACAGTAACTGTGCTGTAGAAAGGCGGAGAAACATAGGAAATATTCATCCCATGACCCATAGTTTTTCTGTCACTCTGGGGACAGTGGGAGGTAGGAGTGCAGACACGTAACCCAGATTCCCTCTCTTCCTTAGCCAGGCCCCGGTGCATGGTGCTTCCCAGTTGGGCAAGTGCTTAAGACACTCCACGAGAGGACATCCACCCCAATCATACTTTCACCAAACAGACCATGGTTATTTGTTCCATTGCATTAAAGTCAGAAAATATTAAGCTACTTCTACATACATTATTATAATAGGATACTCACCCTTGGGGACCCGACAGTCTGGAGCACAGAAAGGGATATTGTTCCTTGTTCACAAACTGAGAAACGAGAATAGAAAAATGAGCTGTTTCTACCCCTTGCAGTCATAAGATGAATTTCTGCCACCTTCTCTAGTATATAATAATTGTAATCCCTTAAATTAGTTTTTTCTCTTTTAAAAATTTTTCATCTGTGTGCTATTTCATTTTTTTAATTTCTTAATTGACAAAAGACAGTCTATAGGGTGGGAGAAAAATCTTTGCCGACAATACCTTCTATGGGGGTTAATTTTATGTAGTGTTTTCATTTTCCTTATTATTTAATTGAGGCCATATCTATTTTCCCTCAGCCCTTTGTGTTTATTGGCTCTCGTCTCTCTCAACTACACACTCCCTAGAGATCAACCCCCCAATCAATCTAAATCGCATGGAAAGGGAATCAGCAGAATGCTTGCATTTATTATGGGAATGCTTCTGTCTTGCTGGTGTTGACAACTGCATGTCTGCTCGATGCAGGGTTTGGGGTCCAGATGGTGAGCAGAGGGAAGACACTCTCTGGGAGGAGCCTCTGTGACATGCAGCAGAGTCTGAGGCACACCTGGACTTTTATGGGGAGGAAATGAAAGGGAAATGATTTCCAGAAAAGATGAGGCTTTAAGTAGCTCCACCCATCCCATCTGTGTGAACTCTTAAAGGCAAGCTTGAACCATTTATCCACAGTTTTATGGACATTACTTGGTTGAGATAACAGGCCCGCGTTTTAATAGGCTACCCAAACTGTCACCATTGGGGTTCTAGCTGTATCTCCATAATCTTTACGGTTAAGATCAACGTTTTCAGATTTGAAGTATGCTTGCTTTGTATTGTGAGTTGTAACCTAGCGATTTTTGGCCTTTATTTGATCCAGTTTTAGATTTGTGGGTAACTTAATCAGAGTTAAAACAAAAACAAAGGCAAAAAACCATAGAACTTGGTCTACAAGCTTCACAAATTGTAATGTTTCAAGTATAATCTGTTTTTTGGGGCACCTTTAGAAAAACTAACCCACATAGAGCTGTTAGAATTGAATAACTATAGCAGTGCCAAGTCAGGACTAAGTACTGGCTAGTGGGCTGATGGCTCACCACATCCCTGTGTGTGGCTGTCTCCTTCCTGTATGGTGCTTTCTCACTTGGAGGTGTTGGGAGTTTTCTGTCATGTTTTATTTGTCAACCCACCCCATCCCCACCCAGACCCTCTTCTTTAAGCCTGGCATTGGGCAGCATGGAGGTAGACTTTGAAGCTGGGGATCTGAGATGAGGGAAGAGGGAAGATTTCAGAACATCTCCTTTTCCAGTTTTATTGAACTTTATTCTTCTCTCTTACAGGGAGCTCCATTCTTATTATAGTATTAAAGGGAGAGAGACGAGGCTTGCCAGGCCTTTCCCATCAACCATAGGTTATACGGTGGCTCTTGATCTTGGTGCATGCTCAATTGTACAGTGGCTGAATGCATCCAATGCAGTGTTCCATCTGGACCATATCGATCCATTTCTGATGGTGGCATTGGTAGTTGCTGAGCCCGCCTAAAGTGGTCCTATAGTGGATCCGTGTTGAATGCTATGGGGTAGGATTTTCAGGTTTATGGAGGGTTGATTCGGTCTTTGAGCTTGAGAGTACTTTTTGCTATCTTGTAGATTGATGCAGCAATGCATCTGAGATGTATCATGCTACGAATAGCTGGGAAATTCTGAGGGCAGGTGTTTTTGTCATCAGGATAAGGAGCATATAACTTCCCAGCACATAACTTCTCACCATAGTGGGATGGCGCACACGGCCGCAGATAACTTCAGTTTTTCAGTATTGACCGACTAAACACTGCTCCATACATGAAATTTTTTCAAAGTACCAATGTTTCTTTGAGTCCCATACTTAATTCCCCTATTATAGCAGGCCTATGCTATCTTTTTCAGCATACCTAAAATAAAATGTCAGAAAACGTTGACAAAACTCTTCTCGATCCCAGCCTAGCAATATGAGCTGGGTCATTCCATAGCCATACATAAGAAATAGGATGAGCAGGCAGAGCTTTGTCTCCCCAGGGAAGAGCTGGTTTTCAAATGCTACTTTCTTGTCCACAGGTCAGAGCCACATGTGTAAGTAATTCTCAGTAAGATGAATAACTGATATGTAGCTAATGGGTACCTTCTGCCATGGTGTATGGTTTACCACCAGGGCTCTTAATTCTGATTGATTATTCTAGTTCCCCTGGGCGTGTATGAAAAATACACATTCCTTGGGCACTACCGTAGATGTATTGCATCAGAATTTCAAAGGGCATGGAGCTTGGGCATCGGTACCAACCAAAGTTACCTTACCTTTTCATATAGATCTTTTCATATATTCTTGGTAGTGCCACATATTAGCAACAACTTTCTAGAAGGCAATATAGCAGTATGTACCAAAATATTGAACATAACTTTTCTTTAAAACTAGCATTTCTGCTACAACCATTGGATGTCTTTGCATAAGTATCAAACACGTATGTGATTTCATAAGAGCAAGATACTAGAAGCAATCTAAACATTTACTAAAATGGAATTGATTAAGGACTAGAAAGATGACTCAGTGGGTAAAAGCACTTGCCCCCAAGCTGGTCAAGCTGAATTTGATCCCTGTACTTGGTAGGAGAGAACAGATTCCCTCAAGATGTTCTCTGATCTCTATATGTGTACCATAGCACACATGCAAACCCTCCCTACCACAAAGTAAATTAGTAAAATAAAACAAGATAGAGTCGGTCAAATAATTGAGAGTACATCTGCACAATAGAATAATTAAATAGTTAAAAATAGAGTGAGGTCACTTAAGAATGATCATTGTATGCTAGTATCATTAAATAAATATTCATGAATGCCTCAAGAAAGGAAGTTGCTTCATACCTCTGGTCTCGGGTGTGAGAGTATATTCATGTATGGATACCCAGAGACGGAGATGGTCATGCAAAAGTATATATGCAGCTGCATTTGATGCAGAAATGTGTCTGAGATGTACCTTGCTAGGATTAACTAGAAATTTTGAGGTCAGGTATCCATCATCAAAATATGCATGTATATATATGCAATGCTTGGCCTGTTGAAGTTATCATTAAGTCAAGCCTGTGATTCTACGTACCAATCTGTGAGTTGCATTGTTAGCAGAAGGGAGAAGCTTTGAATTGGCCAAGTTGAGGGGCAGCAGGATTGACTCGTAGCAACTACCTTGAATACCTAAGACCCCTTACTATAGTTTTTGTAAAAAAAAAATCATGTTTGTTTTTTTTGACTTTCCTCTCCCTCTTTGCTTTCTTGGGTAAAGGACATTTAGAAATACATGTTTACCATAAATGAATATTTTGCTTAATTGGGAATGGTATTTAAATAGTATTAATACTATGAATTTTATTTCCTAGTCTATATTAAATAGCCAGGTGTTCTCTACTTGGCATATATTGATACTTAATTTGAATCAGTCATTTATCTTTTCAACAAATCAGAATCAGCTTCCTTTTTATTTAAGTAAATGGTTCTTTAGATGCAGGAAGATGGGCACATCGGAGCTTCTTACTTGTAGAAAAGGGGTACGTCCCTCCCCCCATTTGCAGAGAGTTGCGTTGCAAGCGTAAGGCACACAAGAAAGGAACATTAAGAATTATGTGCTTAGCTTGTTTTATCTCTTCTCTGGCTAACCCTATGTGGAGACACAGCTCATTTTGCAGTTGAGCGGGAGTTTAGAGTTTTTCAAGGCTTTAGACAGCTGATATTGGAAGTAACACAGGGACTTTACAAGCCCACATCTTTCCCACTACCTCCACCAAGAAAACCTCAGATAATACTTTAGAAAATACTGTCTAGGCTATTAAACAGAAGTCATTTTGTCAAGAGCGGAAAATACTGACAGCATTGTAAAGTGCTAACATTTTTCTGACTGTATTCCAGTTGGTCCTATTTTATGCATATTTTTCATCCATTGTGGACAGTGTTATTGGTTGATATTTTTGCTATTTTCTCCAGTACTTTTTATACCTCTGACTCTTTTTCAATTCCTCCATGTAGTCTGGAGGACTTGCTTGTCTGGGACAATGGTAGAATCTGTATCAGTCTGTGAGGGCAGACATAATGAAATACCACTTAGACAATACAAGTTTATTGTTGCACAATTCTGGAGTTTAAAAAGTACAAAGATCATGGTCATGGAAGAGTTATCTTCCTGTGGAGGCTACGAGAGAGAACTTGTTGTGTGCCTCGAGTCTAGCCTCTAGGGGTTTGATGGCAATGAGTGGATTTTCCTGATGCGTAGATCCATTCTCTTCACATCTCCCTTTTGATTATGTGTATCTTTGTGTCCCAAGGCCGCCCCCCCCCCCGCAGAAGGATACAGTGATATGGTATTAAGGACCTCATCTTAAATACTTATATTAGCCACAACTCTATTTCTAATAAAGGTTATATACAGAGTCACTAAGAGTTTGAGTTTCAATGTGTGTCATGAGATATGAAGGTATGGATGGCATGGGCAAGGGATAGCCCCTTTTCAGGACTGTAAGGGGGAAAAAAAAAACTTGTTCCAAATTTCTCTAGACTACAAGATAACCGTATTCTCCCTGTTGTGGGAAATATTAAAAAAGTCAACCAGTCATCTCTCTTGCCCTGCCGGTCAGTGTTCCCACTCTAGTAAAGGTACTGGCAGGCCACAATAGTATGTCCTGGTGGGGGGGCCACTCAGGGTGTTCTCACCACTGAGCTACTCTCTCCCAGCTAGCGAGTTCATCTTGCTTCTATGCCATGCCCCCCAAACCCCACAATCAGCCATCTCAACACCAGTAGAAACAGGACTCTTTTTATTTTTTTATTTTGTATTTTTATTTTTTTATGTTTTAATGTCTTAAAATTTTTTATTACATATTTTCTTCATTTACATTTCAAATGCTATCCCGAAATTCCCCTATACCCTCCCCCTGCCCTGTTCCTCTACGTACCCACTTCCACTTCTTGACCCTAGCATTCCCATGTACTTTTCTCTTAGTAAGGTTTGCAAGACCAAGGGGCCTCTCTTCCCAATGATGGCCGACTAGGCCATCTTCTGCTACATATGCAGGTAGAGACATGAGCTCTGGGGGGTACTGGTTAGTTTATATTGTTGTTCCACCCATAGGGTTGCAGACCCCATCAGCTCCTTGGGTACTTTCTCTAGCTCCTCCATTGGGGGCCCTGTGTTCCATCCAATAGATGACAATGAACATCCACTTCTGTATTTGCCAGGCACTGGCATAGCTTCACAAGAGACAGTTAGCAGCCATATTTATAATAGCCAGAAGTTGGAAAGAACCCAGATGTCCCTCAACAGAGGAATGGATACAGAAAATGTGGTACATTTACACAATGGAGTACTACTCAGCTATTTAAAACAATGAATACATGAAATTCTTAGGCAAATGGATGGATCTGGAGGATATCATTCTTAGTAAGGTAACCCAATCACAAAAGAACTCTCTTGATATGCACTCACTGATAAATAGATATTAGCCCAGAAACTTAGAATATCCAAGATACAATTTGCAAAACACAAGAAAATCAAGAAGAAGGAAGACCAACATGTGGATACTTTATTCCTCCTTAGAATAGGTAAGAAAATACCATGGAAGGAGTTACAGAGATAAAGTTTGGAGCTGAGACAAAAGGATGGACTATCCAGAGGCTGCTCTACCTGGAGATCCATCCCATAATCAGCCACCAAATGCAGACACTGTTGCATATGCCAGCAAGATTTTGCTGAAAGAAACAGGACTCTTAAAGCTTAATATCCAATCAGATGTCTATAACAATAAGATCACATCTTACAAAATGCCAATACAATAATTTCAGAGCCAATTGACAAAGATAAAGCTTTAACCCAATTATTCTAACCTTGTGAAAATCTTAGCTACTTGTGGCTGTTTAAAACCATGTGGGGTCAGGATCATCTTCCTGTTTGTCTACCTCCATCTTGGCTTCTCCCTTCCCCACTCCTGCTACCTCTCAACTCCTAGCTCCGCCTCCCTTTTCCTATCTAATCACAGGCCTGCCACTGCCTTAATGTAATTGGACAGAGAAAATCCTGCACCATCTCCCTGTTTGTCTTCACATTCTCTTCTCGTTGCCTTCACATTCTCTTCTCGTTGCTTCTCTCTAGAGATCCAAATTTCCCGTTCGATAAAGATGGCAGACATACTTTATGAGGGAAGCCACCTTATTTCAGAGTGATCTCATCTGGACTCACAATATCTGTAAATACCTTTTCATTAATAAGCTCACATTTGGGGATACACAGAATTGGGACTTCATCACCTGAATTAACCAATCATTGCTGCAAAGTGGTAGAAAAGTGAGAGACTTCTTGAGGTGAGGTGGCAGATGACCAACTTGAAGCAGCAAAGATACAGGCAGAACTAGAATGGCCATGGCAGAGACAGCATTTGTGGAGGGGACAGTGGGAAAAGCAGAACAATGAAGCTGGACTGGTCAGGCTTGAGGTAGACAGGCCTTCTGGGATTCTTCCCCCAGGAAACCTGCCGTAGACATCTAAGGATGATGGAGGCAGATGATCTCAGCCTCTCTGATTACTTACCTACGTTGTCATTTCAACCGTTAAAACAAATTGCTTGAAGTAAAGAAGGAATCTGCTTCTGTTGTATGCTATCGAGGACAGATAAAATGAGACGATTGTCCTCAGAGGAGGAGGGAAGAGTAGTTGGCAGAGAAGGGGAGAAATTGGTCTTCTGCCCCACACCACATTGTTTTGCCAGCCTCTGCTGCTAGCCCCGTGCCATCAACTTATCAGAACAGGACTCTTACTTTGTGCAGCACGTTTCCTGTTTCTACCTTGGAATCTTCTGTCAATGTGAGTGCTTAGAACAAACAGAGGAATGCCCCAGCTTTCATGTTGGCATGAATGAACTTGGGAAGGGTTTCAATAAAATCAACACCACCATTGTTACTGCCAAAGTCTCAATAATACTCCTTGACTGCATTTAGGGAGTAGAGGAAACCCTTTCTTTTCTTTCTTTCTTTCTTTTTTTTTTAAATTAGATATTTTCTTTATTTACATTTCAAATGCTATCCTGAAAGTTCCCTATACCCTCCTCCTGCCCTGCTCCCCTACCCACTCACTCCCACTTCTTGACCCTGGCGTTCCCCTGTACTGGGGCATATAAAGTTTGCAAGACCAAGGGGCCTCTCTGCTCAATGATGGCCGACTAGGCCATCTTCTGCTACATATGCAGCTAGAGACATGAGTTCTGGGGGTACTGGTTAGTTCATATTGTTGTTCTACCTATAGGGTTGCAGACCCCATCAGCTCCTTGGGTACTTTCTCTAGCTCCTCCATTGGGGGCACCGTGTTCCATCCTATAGATGACTGTGAGCATCCACTTCTGTATTTGCCAGGCACTGGCATAGTCTCACTCAAGATAGCTATATCAGGGTCCTTTCAGCAAAATCTTGCTGGCATATGCAACAGTGTCTGCATTTGGTGGCTGATTATGGGATGGATCCCCTGGTGGGGTAGTCTCTGGATGGTCCATCCTTTTGTCTTAGCTCTAAGCTTTGTCTCTGTAACTCCTTCCATGGGTGTTTTGTTCCCTATTCTAAGGAGGAATGAAGTATCCACACTTTGGTCTTTGTTCTTCTTGATTTTCTTGTGTTTTGCAAATTGTATCTTGGGTATTCTAAGTTTCTGGGCTAATATCTACTTATCAGTGAGTGCATATCAAGTGAGTTATTTTGTTACTGGGTTACCTCACTAAGGATGATATCCTCCAGATACATCCATTTGCCCAAGAATTTCATGTATTCATTGTTTTTAATAGCTGAGTAGTATTCCATTGTGTAAATGTACCACATTTTCTGTATCCATTCCTCTGTTGAGGGACATCTGGGTTCTTTCCAGCTTCTGGCTATTATAAATAAGGCTGCTATGAACATAGTGGAGCATGTATCCTTCTTACCAGTTGGATATATGCCCAGGAGAGGTATTGCTGGATCCTCTGGTAGTACTATGTCCAATTTTCTGAGGAACTGCCAGACTGATTTCCAGAGTGGTTGTACAAGCTTGCAATCCCACCAGCAATGGAGGAGTGTTCCTCTTTCTCCACATCCTCGACAGCATCTGCTGTCACCTGAATTTTTCATCTTAGCCATTTTGACTGGAGTGAGGTGGGATCTCAAGGTTGTTCTGATTTGCATTTCCCTGATGATTGAAGATGTTGAACATTTGAGGAAACCCTTTCTGTGTCCATGGGTCCGTTGTGTTTTCATTCACTGCCTGCAGCCAAGTCCCTGAGACTGGCCAAGGATGTAGCAATTCAGTTTTCTACTTCCATCTTCCTTCCTTTATTGTCATCTCTCCCACACTCATGCTTCTTGGAATCACCCTTACTATATGCTGCTTATACCCAGGTCCTTGCTTCGGGCTTTGTGCAGAAAAAAACCTAAACCAGAAGTTCTTAACCTATAGGTCATGTCCCCTTTGGGGGGTGGAACAACCCTTTCTTCCATAAGGTTGCATCTCTGATATCCTGCATTACAGATATTTACATTATGATTCACAACAGTGTTGAAATTACAGTTATGAAATAGCAATGAAAATAATTTTATGGTTGAGGGGGTCACCACAACATGAGGAAGTGTATTAAAAGGTTGCAGTGCTAAGAGAGTTGAGAACCCCGACCTAAACCAAAACAGTAAAATTGAAATGGAGTCAGTGGTCAGAGTCTCAGCACTTAAAGGTTACTTTCGGGGACAGTGGCCTCATCCAAGTCTTCCTAGAACTGGTTTCAGAAAATGGTTTGGAGTTCTTCTCTGTGCCAGGCTAAGTGTTGAGAACAGAACAGAGAGGATGACATGACCTGTGCCCCCCAGGAAGTTTAAAACCCTCTGGAAAGGCTTTGTGGAATAAAATGCTCTGGAATAATCACTAACTTGCCGAAACATCAAGATCCATCTTTACTTGGTATTTTCGATCCACAGGCCCCAGTAATTGCCCCAAACAACCCACCTCTCTTCCCCATTCACTTTATGACCCAGGTTCCCATGGCTCCAATTTACATGTGATTCACAAAACATCTGTTTAATTTTAAAGTTTATATGGCAGCTCTTTGGAATTCCAGTCTTTTTCAACATTCTCTTCCACCCTACAACACCAAGAAGATGGAGAAAATGAATTTTCTGTGTAAAATGCAAGCTGACAGAGGGTCCAAGTTTAAACCTATGTAAATAAATAAATAAATGAATGAATGAATAAACAAACAAATAAATAATATTGCCAGTGTTTAGAAAGGGTTGTTTTCTTTGAAAGTCTACTTATCTATCTGGCTTTGAATGTCTAATGGTATTTAATGAGGGGTTTTGACTTAACAACCACAATGCAATAAGGAAAAAAATAATTCTCTTCATTTTTCCCCAATGTGAATGATTGCCTAAGGGAATGATCCATTTGTTTTGTTAAATGACACCTGGGAAACTATCTTCCTCCCTGCTCCAGTGTTGTCTGAGCATTCCATACCCTAGGGCAGAGGAGGCATACAGGCAGGAGTTTGGGCGATTCAAAACAACCACACTAGAAAGACTGCACCCATCAGAGATGATGGCAACTGCCTCAAAAGCCACATATGTCAGCTCCCTTCCTAATATCCTATATATGATGAACCTTATATATTTATAGCCCCCTCCCCTGAGACTATGTCCAATTAAGGCAGAACTGCAAACAACTGGTTGTGAAGAGTGGTTGCAGTCTTAGGTGAGGGTCATATGACCCTCCTTCTATTAAGGAAGGGCAACAGTCAACGAGACCAGCTGTAGTGAACTTTTGTAAGTTGACATAGGTGGTATCATGGAAATGGTGGGAGTTTGGCTTAAAGGCTTTAAGTTTGGCTTAGTCCTTACGCCAGCACACACCTTCACCCTGGTTCTTGTGTTTGTTCTGTTCCTCCTCCCCACATCCACAATCCTTGAGGTTTAGGAGGGATAGCATAGACGTCTGACTAGTCTTCAACTCCACGCATGAAACCCAATCCTGGAGCTCTATCATTAATCCGTCTGTCTCTGGAACATGGATGCTGGCAACTGCCGGAGGTATTCCTTCTACTAAAAACCATAAGAGCGTTATGGGTGGAAAATGGGAAACAGCAAACTATCCGAGAGTACACTGACTGCAATAATAACTCTTGATTAAAAACACGAATGTGAAGATGCACTTTTGCTGGAACATCATGGAACAACTCAATAACACGAGCTTTTCCATTAGAGCCCGTGATTTCCCTGGCGGTGAGTTTTTGTCTAAGTTCCCAGGACCTAATGTGAAATTCCCCCTTTTGAGAGGTACACAGTCCAATCGGAAAGTTGGTTCTGTCCATACTTACTCAGGCCACTGTTACACCAGCTAGCACATCTTGCAGCATGCAGGGTCCTCAGTTGAGGAAGACTTTGCCTCTTAATTCTCCACAGCAACCATAGACTCACCTTCTCCAGTGCCCAGATTGACTCCACCTGTCCCTTATCTCACAGCCTCACAAGCCAGGCCATGAGAGATCTTTCATCGCTCATTTAAGGCTTTCCTTTGAATCCAGTGATGAAACTTCCCTCAATTCCTGTGAGCTCTGTGACAAGACCATTGTTAATAGCTCTGCCTTCCTACTAGTTCACAGTTTTCCTCTCGCTCTATCAAAGGGGATACCACAAGGGATCTTCTGTCTCCTCTATTTCTGATCCTTTCTCTTCACTACCTAACTTCTTCTGTGGGTTCCATGTTTGGGATCCCAGAAAGGGCTCACTGACACAGGTCTGACTTGTGTTTTCTTTACTCTGTGACCTTCCAGTCATGAGAAGCAGCAAGCCAACACCTCCATCTCACTCCATCTTTTATCAAATTTCCCTGCCAATTTAGGGGCTAACATGGAGAATGCTAGCCACGTGTTATTTTCTGTCATAATTCTCCCTTAAACACACCCCTTTACTCTGGGCAGCAATCTCAGTCTCAGAAGTATTTATTAACCACTCAAGTGGCCAGGCAACCTAAGCAGCCACTTTTCAACAACCTTGTCTCTGGTGTGCTATTCTTAAAAATTATAACACTAGCTTTAGAACTTCATCTGTTCTCACAGCATCTCTGTACTCATGGTGAATCCCAATTATCAGGCAGTTGTACCATTTTGTACCACACAGAAGACTTCCATCCTGGGATTCCCCCCACAGACACCCAGACTTCAGGTGGCTTCATCTGAGTTAAACATCTCATTACTTCCTCCATGACCCATGAGACTTCAACTACTCCCCAAAAGCATACCACTACACGCTACATGGGGGGCAGAATGCATTGTGAAATTTCTTCTGTAGCTTTTTTGCCCTAATTACACATGGCCTCAGGGAAGGGATAAAAGTATATAGGCTGGGAAGGACTAGACAGGGAAGAGTTTATTAATGTGGGAGTCACCAGCTATGCTAAGTACAGATCTTCTAGTGTGGCTGCTTTGAGATCACTCAGACTTTTGTCTGTAACCCCTTGCCAGAGCTAAGTAAGACCAATGAAATCATTGCTTTCTCCAAAATGAGCATCGGTGGAATTGCCATTGGGACTTTAAGAGGAGGGGTAGACACTGGAAGAAATTTTAACAACACTTGTTATAGCTGGCAGGGTAGGAAAAAAACAACGTTGAGTTTGGGAAGAGCAGTGGCAGCTGAAGCTATGCTGTTTAAAGGTTGTGATTATCTCAATAATGATGATCTCCATAGGCTTGTATATTTGAATGCGTGATCCCCAGTTGGTAGAACTATTTGGGAAGGATTAGGAAATAAGGCCTTCTTGAAGGAGGTGTGTCACTGGGGGGTGGCCTTTGAGGTTTCAAAGCCCATGAAATTCCCATTTAGCTCTCTCTACCTCCGGTCGATGTGTTAAGATATGATCTTTCACCTACCATTCCAGTTCTATGCTTGCTGCCATGCTCCCCAATGTGATGGTCATGAACTCTAACCCTCTGGAACTAAGATCCCCAAATTAAACTCTTTTATGAGTTGCATTGTTCACCATGTCTTACCATAGCAATAGAAATTGTGGTAAGCAAGACAAGAGGGCAGCATCTTGTTGGGAGGAATGGCTGGATACCAGGTAAAGGTCCCATGACCCTCCCAAGTTTTCTTCTATGAAGCTGATGGTCATTAAGTCCAACTGTGATGGTCTTCTGTAATCAGACTCAGTTGAACTCAGGAAGATGGTGGCAGTTTGCCTTAGAAAGGTGGAATTCTGGGACTGGAGAGATGGCTCAGTGGTTAAGAGCACTGGCTGCTCTTCCAGAGGTACTGAGTTCAATTTCCAGCAACCACGTGGTGGCTCACAATCATATATAATGGGTCCTGATTCCCTCTTTTGTCACACTGGAGAGGGTACATGTGCAGATAGAGCACTACACTCATATACGTAAAAATACATCTTTAAAAAAGAAAGGTAGAAATCTCTATAGCAAGGGGTCGGTCAACATCACAATAACAAATGAAATTGCTTCCCTTCTTCCAAAGATACCACAAAGATAGCAACACTATTCTTCCTTGTTCTCATCCCCCCAAGCCCTCTCCCACTTAGACCTTGGTTGGGATCTAGGGATAGCTCCTCTCAGTGCACGTGAGCATTCTGCTCTTCCAGTACCATCACTGAGTTTCAGAATACATCACAGACCCTCAGGTTCCATGTCTATCTGCATACAGGTTGTAGTAAGTGTTAAGGCATGGATGAGCAACTTAGCCTCTTTGGGTCTCTTCATTAACAGTGCACTGTTCTGTCCTTATTACTTCAGAGTGTGGGTTTGAGGGACAGATGAAAATTTGAAGAAGATATTCATAAATGTGTAGAGGAAAGCAGTGGGAAGATGTGTAGGAGAGGTAGAGTAGAAAAAGGAGGAACATGTTGAATTCCTACTGTTGTGGGAAATATTAAAAAAATGTACCATCCTGCGCTATACCAAACTACTCTCAGGCCTTGGTGACCCTGCTGCATCCATGGCTAGCCCCATGCAGTGACCGATCCTGGTTCTCTTGTGGCAGATTCTGCTCACAATCCCAGCCATCCACCCCCTTTGGTCAGCAGTCCCAAATCCCAGTAACTAGGTAAAATCAAAACTCTAGAGGCTTGTAATTTATAAGTCAGATTTATATCTCACCCCACAAAACATCCACATAATTTACTCAGAGCCAATTGATATTGATATAAATTGCCCACCTAGATAAGACAAATTGTCCTGTAATTATCTGTTCCTTATATGATATTCATAGCTACCTGTGACTATTTGGACAATGTGGAGTCTGGATCATCTTTCTCTTCCTTCCTTCCTTCCTTCCTTCTCTCCTTCCTTCTCTCCTTCCTTCTCTCCTTCCTTCCTTCCTTCCTTCCTTCCTTCCTTCCTTCCTTCCTTCCTTCCTTCCTTCCTTCCTTCTCTCCTTCCTTCCTTCCTTCCTTCCTTCCTTCCTTCCTTCCTTCCTTCCTTCCTTCCTTCCTTCCTTCCTTTCTTCCTTCTTTCCCTCTTCTCTCTTCTTGTCCCTGAAATTCTTAGCTCTGCCTCCCCTTTTCCCTGTCCAATCACAGGCCTCTTGTATTAATATTTAAATTAATTGGGGGAAAATTCTGCTATATCCTACCTGGAAGTCAGCGCACCCTGGAATAGTTACATCCTTTGAGTCCTGTGTTGTATGCATTAAGTTTTCAAGGCATCAATAGCCCTCAACCTCTGGCAAGCATGGCTATCTTGAGTTGTGTTCTGACTCACTGAGCACTAATCATTTGTATGAGCATGGCTAACTTCATTCTCAATTTTCCAGGACCTTCATTCTTCCCGAACTCCTTTTTGTAGTACATCCTTCAATGACCACCATCTCTACCCTCTGACAATCTATTTTTCCTTATTCTTGGAAGAACAAAAAGTTTATTCTTTTGTTCACAATGAACAGGAAGGAAGATCTTTGGAAAGAGTTAATTTCCAAAGCCATGCTGGTTTGTTGACAGGTATAAGGACACTACTGACTGTGGGTTCTACACTTCAAGTCTAAGAGTGACATTAAAGTTTCAGTCTGCCAAATGTCCTTCCTCAGTCTGGCTTTATTTTGTCAGCATTCCTCTGGGTTTACCAACAGTGTGCAGCTGTTTAAGGTGTGGGGAGGGCTGAGCCTTTCCTTGAGTTGTTGCTCATGGGAAATATTTACATTGTGAATTGTTTACTATTCCCAGCTGAGCTTCAATTACTCTTTACTGGATTTTGTATCATAGACACCCTTTCCCAGGGATGGAAAGTGTCTTTCTCTCACCTCTGTGTTTGAGTTGCTCTGTATCAATATCTCATGGGATTGAATATAGAACTTGGACTTGAAGTATTTCATTTACACATTCAACATAATATTTTAGGAGTACCTTTGCTTGGCTCACTCATAAGTAGCTCTGGGAATACATCAATGACAAGTGGGGAGAGCTCATTTTGCATACTTGGGGTTGGATTCTGTTGAAGATATAATGAAAAATATTAAAAAAAATCACGAGTTCAGGAAATAAGTACCAGGTCAATGTGATTGGGAAAGGCAAGGATGGGTGGGGAGATAGGAGGTTTAGACAAAGATGCTCTCTACAAGTGGTAACATTCTATCATATGCTCTAATAAAGAAGGGATTTTTCAGCCATGTGTCACACACAGTGAAAGTTAAAAGCCAAATTATCTGGTTGGATTTTTTTTTTTTTTTTTTTTTGGTTGACTTGAGTTGACTCAAGTTGCTGGCAAGCTCATTTCTTCACTGGCATTAGAGACTACTTCAGAATTCTGGAATACACTGAAGACCAGTTGAGACATCTAGCTTTGTATACTGATCAGTTACTAGGTTCCTGGACCTTTCCTTGGTAGACAGTCAGCGATGCCTCCCGCCTTAGGCTCTCCACACTTATCCTTAGTCAACTCTCCTCATGTTCATGCAAGTCGGTTCATCTTTCTTAGTGAAAGCACCATTTTTTTTTGGTGGAATATATATTTTAGCTCATCCTACTATGTTTCACCTTCTTCTGTTTTAACTAGGCCTAAGTGTTCCAAGGAACAGGTCCTCTCTGATCCAAGATTCATAAACACAATTCACAGGGAACCAAAGTTTCCAGAGAACCAAATTAGGGCAGACAAGTGGGGGGGGCTAACTCTGTTCCTAATCACCTCTTTACTTGGAATGCTAGCTACAGTGTGCCCCCTTATTTGCCAGTGTAATGCATGGAGATGATTTCTTGAGAGAATAGTGTTTTTCTTGCAAAACAATATCCTTTAGTGATAGAAATGAAAAAGCAAAGCTCAACCTATTAAAGTTTAACATTTTTCCCTGCCACATAGAAAACTGACAAAGATACACAACATGAGTGGTACATGTAAATATATTGGTGCAGGCACACCTATGCCAACAGTACTCAAATTGGTAGCTGTATATAGTTTATATTGCCTTTCTGTTTTGGCATAACTCATGATGCTCCACTGGCCCTTGTGCTGTTTTGCCATTATCTCTAAATTTGCAAGAAGTGAGAGTCAGAGTTATGTGAAACCTACTGTGCTACAGTCACTGACTCTAGTCTCAGCTCTGTTACTTCTTGGCCTGTGACCCTAGAGGATACTGCATCGCTTTGACCTGAATTTCCTCAATTATGAATTGGGCTTTGGAGGCAGAGTGGCCTGGGTGACTCGGGTCAGTTCTGTAGCTTCTCAGACCCCCATTTCCTTTTGTAGCATGAGAACAATTCCTTTTTCCTCTCAAGGCAGAGGCAGGAGTTCAGTGGCCAGAGTTGCAGGGCGAGGCTCAAGTGGAGTATGTAACTCTTTGTTTTCTTTGACCGGCATTAGATAAAAATACCTTTTTGTTTACATAATATATTTTGGTTATATTTTTTCACCTCTCTCAACTTTTCCTACATCCTCCCTGTTCCGAACCTCCAATTCTCTCTCTCTCTCTCTCTCTCTCTCTCTCTCTCTCTCTCTCTTCAATATTGAGAGGTGATTCTTTCTTTCTTCCTCTTTCTTTCTTCCTTTCTTCCTTCCTTCCTTCCTTCTTTCCTTCCTTCCTTCCTTCCTTCCTTCCTTCCTTCCTTCCTTTCTTTCTTTCTTTCTTTCTTTCTTTCTTTCTTTCTTTCTTTCTTTCTTTCTTTCTTTCTCTGGAACACTAACATGAGAATCAAGCCTTTACCTTCTTGGAGACAAACTACTCCTTTGTCCTGTTCTCTTAGTGATCAAAACGATATGACTGGAACAGCTATTTCAAAAACATCTACCACACATTATATATTATGACTCTTTATACTAGGTGGTCACCTAGCCTTGGGCATAGATAGGGAGGTACACATGCTTGCCACCTCTCCTTCTGTTTGGGCTCAATGGCTGGGAGACTGAGTGAGCCAGTTTGTGCTTTTCTGACCCATGCTGTCTGTCTTCCATGAACACATGGTGACAAGTAGTAGAGAGCTATGATCATCTCTATTAATTGTCAATATAACATGATCCAGAATTATGTAGGAGACAATCTTCCAGGTATATCCATAAGGAGTTGTCTATATTAGATTAGGCTCTGGCTATATCTGTGTACAGTTATTTTGATTTGATTAATTGATGTGGAATGATCCACCATAATGGAGAGTGGTACCAATTCCTAGAGTTGGACTCTAAAATACTGAAAGGAGGCAGTGAATGGAACACCAACATTCATTCTCCTTCTGCTTCATGATCTGGATATAATATGACTGTCAGCTTCAAGCTCCATCAGCCTTGACTTCCATACTGTGATGGAGTGTACCCTCCAACTGTCAGCCAGGAAACCCTTCCGTAAGTTGCTTTATAAGGGTCTTTTATTGTAGCAATGGGAAATGTAGCAAAGACAAATGACATTGAAGGAGAATAAGGTCTAAGTAGTAATCGATGGTGGTATATCATAGTAAATCCCACAATTCATTGAAGAAAAGCTGTAACATTTTTTCAGTCTCCTTTTTTGGTGTTCACTTCTCTCAACAACCTAAAAGATGGCAAATAAGAGGCCTGGAGAGATAGCTCAGTGGTTAAGAGCACTCACTGGCTTCTCTTTCAGGGGACCCAATTTCAGTTCTCAGCACCCACATGGTCTCTTACAACTAAGTGTCCGGAATTCCAGACACAGGCAATGACATTCCCTTCTTGCCTCCTTTGCAGCAGGCAAAGACAAGTTGCACAAACATACACACAGGCAAAACACTTATACGCCCACCCACCAACCCACCCACTCCAGCCTCATCACTCTAGCATTCCCCTATCCTGGGGCATCAAGCCTTCACAGGGCTAAGGGCTTTCCCAGAAGCCCTTACTGATGCCAGATAAGGCCATTCTCTGCTACATATGAAATGGAGCCATGAGTCTCTCCATGTGTAGTCTTTGGTTGGTGTTTTAGTCCCTGGGAGCTCTAGGGTGTCTGATTGCTTGATATTATTGTTCTTCCTATGGGGTTGCAAACCCCTTCGGCTCCTTCAGTCCTTCCCCTAACTCCTCCATTGGGGTCCCCATGCTCAGCCCGATGGTTGGATCCGAGCATCCGCATCTGTGTTGGTCAGGCTCTGGCAGAGCCTCTCCAGGGATAGGCTTCTATCAGCAAGCAGTCCATGGCATCAGCAATAGTGTCTGGGTTTGGAGTCTGCATATGGGATGGATCCCCAGGTGGGCAGTCTCTGCATGGCCTTTGCTTCAGTCTCTGCTCCATTCTTTGTCCCTGTATTTCCTCTAGACAGGAACAATTCTGGATTAAAATTTTTGAGAATGGTGGATGGCCCCATCTCTCAACTGGGGGCTGTGCCTAACCTCTCCATATGGTCTCTGTAGGTTCTCTCTCTTCTTTGTTATGTATTTCAGCTAATGTCATCCCTGTTGGGTCCTGGGAACCTCTTGCTTTCCTGGTGTCTGAGGAACAAGGTTGGCTACCCTTGTTCCCATCTCCCCCATTGCCACACACCTCTGTTCAGTTTCCTGACCCTCTGTACATCTCCCCTGTCTCCTCCCACACCTGATCCTATCCTTGTCCCCCCAAGTTCAATGTTCACTTGTCACTCTTGGAAAAGGAAAGGTAGCAAGGGGCCTACAGAGGGTCTCCACTCCCATCAGGTCAGTGGAAAACCAGTGTTTTTTCCTCTGTAGAAGGAAGAAACTTCATTTACTGTCCTTGATTTGCTGCAAAACAACTTCTATTTTTAGTTAGTCTTAAATGTCTAGTCTTTGGTTTTCACCTTTCAAAGGTAGGGGTTGGATTGACTTCTAAGATTCTTAGTGCTAGCATTGATTCAGCCATAGGATTTTTCTTAAATGTGTTCTAGTACTTGTACTAGAATTAACATATTACATTAATTTATATATCAGATCACTCCATAGAATCTTCCTTTGGGCAAAATATAGTCTTCACAGTAACTTGTTTTGAAATTTTTAGTGATCTTCTCAAATATATTCTCTTGTTAAGCAGTCTTAAGAGTTTCCTGACTTGGCTGTTGTATGTGTATGTACACATTAGTAGACCATAATTTTTTTATTACTAGTATAGGTATATGAAATGTTGCTATAGTTTTTTTGGAGAAATTAACTTACAACTATTTAAATATTTACTATTAAGATTTTTATAACACATAGGTTTGTATACCATTAATGGGACTTGCTGTGTAACTTTTAAACACACGTATAGCAGGCATTGTTCTGGCTCCTCCCCCTTCTCCCATTCTTCCTGTCATTCACCCTTCCCAGCCACTAATCATCTCTATTTATAAAGTTTAATTTTTCCCCTAGGTGTAGCTTGTCACTGGGATCATTGGTTAAAGCACTATTTAAACCATTCCCAGTTGCCCCCAAAAAACAAGAAATACCTGATTGCTTTTGCATGAAGATGTTTGAAATATAGTAAATTTTGTCTCTTTCATGGTATCTATTGATCGACACCCAAAATTCCAAACAGCATGAAGAAACTGTGGATTGTATCAGGAGAGCAAGAAAAATGGTCAGAAAAGTTATAATAATTATCCGGATCAAATTATGGGAAATACAACTTTCTTTGTTTTACTAAGAAAACACTGGACTCTATGGCCATGTGTCGGATATGACACATCTTTGTATCTTTTATACACTTGGCACTAGAGCTGAGTTGTACATATGCCTTCTTTAAGTCCTCTAAAATATCTAACATGAAAACATTTACTTAATTAATCTTGGAAGCTGAATTCTTGGCATGTCTTGTCTTTGAAAGAGTTCTGTACTAAATGGAATTCATGAAACACAGAGCAAGTTTAACCGATTCTTCATTTTGAAATCACCTGATATCAATTAGCATTCCTCTAGTTTATAGCTGATTTATGGTGCCCTTGTAAGGTCCTGAAAATATGAAAGCAGAGAAGCAGTATTTCAAAATGCAGCATAAAATCAACAATAAAAATGTATATTTATAACCTGAAAAGTATGATTTCATCTTGGAGAATTACCAACCCAATAGCAGTAATAAGCATGATTTTCATTGTACCATATTGTACTTATTAAGCACTTCAGGGGACTTGTGAATAAATCAAGTTGTGGGATCAGTTCTGGATATCCGAACATATTTTTAGATATTATAAAAATGTGGAAAAGTATCATAGCTGGTTATCACGTGTTCATGCTTTCCCAAAAGGTTTTAATCATAACCTCACAGTTACATCCTCCTACAAGCTTGACTGAGGTTAGAATCATTCTTAAGTGATGTCCTTTTAATAAATGCAGATTTAATATGGTCATGAGATAAAAGTGGGCCTTTCAAAAGCCCAATTCAAATGCCACAGGTTCTGATAATGTGAATAAAGTCAGAGACAGCTAGGTGGCCCCGGGTATCAGAAAATGTAGGATAATGTATGTCTGATTTTGATTTAAATTTGCAATAAAAGTATTCAATATAGGAAATTAAAGAACTGAATTTAAATACCTCAGCTTGCTCTGGTTGCTTTAAATAGCTTATGCAAGTCAAGTCAATTCAATCTCCTTAACACTTGTTGACAAGGTGATGTGCCTGTCTCTGCAATAGATGTGGGAACCATTAAGTCAAGAGATAGTAGTGTGTGCATATGCTTGCTTGAGTGCCCAGTAGTTGCAGAGTGGAATTTCTAGTTCACATAGCATAGCCTGCCATTTGCTTAAGATTGTGAATTCAGATCAAGAGTCCTAAATTCCAGTGGGACAGGGATATATGGTGTGGCCTGGACAGTGGAGGTGAGTGAGGGTCCTTATCTGCTATGATCATCTCAATGGTTTTTATGCTGAATGACTCTTAAGTGGCAGTGGGTTAACTAAGAGAGTGTGACATAAGTAGTCTTCGATAGTATTTCATCTAATGATATTCATCTTCTTTGATAGGATATGGTTGGTAATGGGAATGTCTCTGAGACACTTTAAGACCAGGACAAATAATCAAGATGGAGGAGAGAATTAGGATGAGTGCTAGAGAGATGGAGAGGATTTTGGAAGGGAAGGGGGAGAAGAAAGGGACACTTAGAAATTCATTAACATTCTTATTTTCAGGGCTATTAAGTCATGGTTTATGTAACTAAAATTCAATCACCTTTGATTCTAAAGTGCATATATGGCTGGGCACAAGATTAGGGGAATGAGACTACTTTATGGGTACTCAAAAATGCTATGGAGAGACAATACTGGCTATCACCGTTGCAATAGTTATTCATCCAAGCTCTTCAGTTACTTACCCATTACAGCTCACAAATTCAATGACAGGGGAGATGGGCTCTTGTTATTGGGCTGTTGGGGTCTGTGCAGGATAGTCCTGTCCTGCCCTGTATTGTTACTATACTATTGGCTATATCTGACCTGTGAACTCTGGGGTTCTTAGCTACAAATTGGAGACCTGTAAGATCTGCCAGCCACACTGATAGCACTTAGTGGCGAAGTTATTTTGTTAAATTTATGTCCCTTTACAATAGGCTAAAATGTCTAGGAGGTGATGGGGAAGAAAAGGGATCACATGAGGAGCTTATGCGAGTGTGATCTATTCGCTGTGCAATGGGTTGTGCTTTCGGACATAAATTTGCTTGAATATCACATCCTGCTTCTGACTATGCAAATAAAGGTTGTGGTACTTTTGAGAATAAGCACAAAATTTGTTGAGTGGTTTCTTATATTTTAGTGTTGGTAACATGTACAGAGTAGCTATTTTCATGGAGGGGAGCAGAGTATACTTGTGGAGGCTGATAAGGGGTTATTAGCAAGATGGTGTCCAACAGCAGACACTCCAAAGGTCATTTACATTTGTGCAAAATAATAGCAAAAGCGTTTGTAAAATACTACTCTGTAAGGAAACGTCCTATTTAATCTGAGCCCTACACTATTCTTAGGAATTACCTGACCTCCAATTAGTATGCTTGAAAGAAAATAAATCCAGAGTTTAGAGAAACTGGGATTATCTGGTTTGGAATTATGAATTAAATTTGTCTAGCTTCTTCACAAGCTCACCCATTTTATTCTTAGCATCTAGAAGTCACTTTGTAGACCAGGCCGGCATTGAACTCACAGAAATGTTTCTGAAAGGAAATAAAAGCCTACATAAGGTGATGCAAGCCTTTAATTCTAGCACTGGAAGCAGAGGCAGGTAGATCTCTGTGAGTTTGGGGCCAGAATGTTCTACAGAGTGAGTCAGGGCAGCCAAGGTTATATAGTTAGACCTTATACCCAGCCCATCAATCAATCAATCAATCAATCAATCAGTCAATCAATAAGTAAATAAATGGATTTGTTTTGATCCCTAGAAGGTCTCATTGTGGTCGACGACCACTAATGTTTGATCCCTTGGGGATTACCTGTAGACTCTTGGCAGTATACAAAAGGCCACGGGGAAGCAGGATCTCCCATGGTTGTTTGTGTTCCTTCACTACCACCTCTGCAGCTTGGCTGAGAACAGCCTGGCATTTCTGTCTCTTCTGTGTATCACGATGCCCTTTATGAAAAGAAGAAAGAATTTATGAAAAAACTGTTTGCTATGTAATTCATGGGGAAGCTTTCCAGTTTTCAAGCACTAAGAGACTGAAATCTGAAACCAATAGGATAAGAAGTCATTGAAAACATCCCCTCTACCAGCAAAAGTTGAAAAGTTACAGAAAGATTGGAAAAAGGATCTAACAGCTCATTTTATGACAGGCAGAGAACAGCATCATTAGTGGTAATACATTTCTAGTATGTGGACAACATATGATGGGCTATTTTTGCATGATCTACAATTAAGAGTAAAAATGAAATGAATTTTAAGGGACCCCATCAATAAATCATCTTTTAAACAACCAGACAGTAGAGACAAATGAATGCAGAATACTGAACTGCCTACTGTATATTGGGGCAGGTCTAGTTCAGGCAGAACTTGGCTTTGCCCTATGTCTCCCATAGATTTGGAGTGTATTTGTCTTACTTTTATGGGAAGAGACCTTCTCACCATGGAGTCTGGACACCTGCAACTCTTATCTACAACTCACTTGAGAATCCATCACACTAGAGCTAACTTACAAAACAAAGAGGAAATGTTCAGTAAAGAAGTCATCGACACCACCAGCAGTTAACATTTGTTGGACACCTACTTATTTCCAAATTCACCTCAGAAAAATTTCCCCTTGTGATCCTTACCACAGCTTTGTAAAGTAAGTGTTGCAGATAAAAATACTGAGGCTGCCCGTGGCTAAATTGATTTCCTAAAGTCACTATGGTCATTAATGACTGCGTTCATTATTTACTCTAATATCATTTCTTCCTTGGCTGAGGTTGCTCTTAAGTGGTGACAACTTGACCTTTGCTTAAACAATGCCCTTCCATATTGTATATCACAAAAGTTTATCATAATTTATGATTCCATTGTTTATTTATTCAATAACAAATGCTTCTGAGAGCCATTATGTATGTAACTTGGAGGCTAAAAGATCATTCAAGTTTGTCTCTTTTCCTTCTCTCGATCGATCTTTCCTTATCTTGAGATGGTATCAGAAGATCCTCCTGACTCACACTCTGTGGAGAGCCGTGCCGCTAGCAATCGCCATTATAAGATGGCGCTGGCCTCCGCTGTGCCTAACTAGTAAACAAGCCTTGTACGCAGGTGCGAGAGTGAACTCACGCCTAGTCACTGCCCATCTTGGGGCGTATTAATGGGGTGATGGGCGAGCAACGAATCAGGAGCTGACACGCCACATCAGGTGCTGAAACGCCATGGCTGAGGGCTATATAAGCTACGCCATTTTCCAGGGTCGGGGTCTTCCCTCCTGAGAAGTAAGCAATAAAGCTTTGCCACAGAAGATTCCGGTTGTCCCGAGTGTGTTCTTGCCAGCGGGGACAAAAGCTCGGGATAACACTCCCTAGAACTGAGATTACATGCATTTAAGTATGTTTTTCTGACAGTGCAGACTAACAATCCAACAGACAGATAAGCTCTGCACATAGCTATAGTTTAAGGAAGCAACTGGTTCTGTGCAAAGTGCAATATTTGGAGATAACTGCATCCTTGGAGAGGTTTCATGGAAGGAGTAGCTTGGATTGGTTTGTGAAGGGCTGTGATTGGAGCAGTGCATTTTGGGTCAGGAAGCTATTCTGATAGGGCAGGAACACCCTGAATAGAGGCATGGATGATGTCACCAGTACTGAGCAGGTAGAGAAAAAGTTTGGCTGAAATTGAGGCACGAGAAATAGAGTCATAGAAAATAAAACTGGGAAGCTTTTGGGTGAAGACAGGGTCATTGGGATTTTGACTCTTTCCTTCTCGGGGAATGAATGGAGAATAACCAGAATAATTCACACAGGAACGTGACACAGCATTAGAAACACAAACCTGGTCATGGATGTGTGGTGAATATGTGGTGCAGAGGCCACAGGAGAGTAGACGGTTCAGGAGTCCTTTGAAATAATTCATATTGGAAATATGGGTACTTAGAATGGAGAGGGGTAGTGGAAGAAGAGAGGAGGGAATACTATAAATATGAATTTGTGAATCAGAAGCAGTGTCAAGAGGGGTGAGCATTGAAATGGGAGTGCAGGAGAAGAGGCTCAGAGACGGGATCATGAAGCTTTGAGCAGTGGGAGTGAGGGTAAGGCCAGGGTAGAGTAAGAGAGGCAACAGCGTGGTCGGTCTCCAGATGAAAGGCTTTATCTCAGCCATGGTGGCAGCATCCAGACGTTTTCCATTCTTGCATTTTCCACTCTGAACTTAAACTTAAGTTTTATGTTTTAATCAAGTAAATCATCAAAGCCTACCCCACCCCATTCACCCACTCACCCACCTCTCCTCCAATTGCTCCCTTATTCTACCTGCTTCTCCCTCAACTTCTTCATGTATTCCCCCCACCCTCGCTCTCTCTCTCACCTTCTGAGTTCACTTAGTGCAGCCAGCATGTGTAGGGACACTTGCTGCTGCATGAGTGTCCTTTCAGGGCTTGCATCCCCGAACAAAATGAACTCTGTCTTCCCTAGCAGGCATCAGTTGCCAAGAGCTCCTTAGGATGGAACTTTGTGCTCCCTCCCGCATCCATCCTTGGATTTTTGTCTGACTTGACCTTGTATAGGTCTCTTGTATGCAGTCTCAGCTGCTGCATGTTACCCTGAGTATCAGTCTTCTCAATTCAGAAATCACCATTTTATGACCATCATCCATGATCTCTGGCTTGTGAATTCTATCCTCTTCCCCCTTCCATGATTGTTCCTGAGCCTTGGAAAGAACTCCACTTTGGACTGTGATATAAATGTTCCACTTAGGACTGAACATTCCAGCCTCTTACTTTCTATACGCTGACTACTTATGGACTTTGGGGTGCATCACCATCTACTGAAAAAGAGGAGGCTTCTCTGATAAGGGTTGAGTGACACACTAATCTATGGGTGTAAAGATAAGAACTGAATTCTCCTCCATTCATTTTAAATGACCTGAAAGAACAATGAGGCGCTTGTCCACTGGCTGGTTGGACAACTATAGGTTTTATTATATTAGGATTGTATTACTGTAAAGGGATGATTTTATCACTAGTTTTCATCACTCATATTTTCATTAATTATTATTTTTTATTTAATCATTAGTACTTTTAAGTACGGTGGCTTGGGGTTATTATTGTTGTGATGAAACACCATGACCAAGAGCAACTTGGGGGAGGAAAGGATTTGTTTTATTTACAGTTTCATGTAACAGTCTGTCACTGAATGAAGTCAGGGCAGTAACTCAGGCAGAGCAGGAACTTGGAGGTAGAAGCTGAAGTAGACGCCATGAAGGAGGAATGCTTACTAACTTGCTTCACGTGGCTTGCTCAGCCTGCTTTCTTACAGCATTCAGAACCACAAGTCCTGGGACGATGCCACTCACAATGGGCTGGGCTCTACCCCATCAATCATCTCTTAAGAAAATGCCCTACAGGTTTGCCTACAGCCCAATCTTATAGAAGCAATTTCTCAACTCTATCTCTGAGATGGCTCCAGCTTGACATAAAACTAGGCAACATATGTAGGTATAAGCATCAAACATCTGTTTTACTTAAGCAAAAGAGAATCTTTCCTCATTGAAATGCTGGATGCTTTTCACATCCTTCAGACATTGATGTCTTTGTTAGGAGAATGGAGAGGGACCAGCTTATTGCTTTGAAAACTGCCTAACAACTTGACATCAAGGAAGTTTGTCTGGATTTATCCATAGAGATGATTCAGGGAATAGAAATGTAATTGGTACTTTGTAATAAGATCAGATCTGGAGATGGTATATATTTTTCCCACATTTGTGTGTGTGTGTGTGTGTGTGTGTGTGTGTGTGTGTGTGTGTGTGTTGGAACAACTTTCATCATTGCTGAGTGTAGTTTAGCTCCGTGACCTGATTTATATGCAGAAAGTCATGTGCTACTAAACATGTATTTGCTTTCCTGAGTTGGTCCTTTCTTGGCTTTTCTATTCTATGTATCTTAATAAGGTTCAGTCTTCTCCCTGATTGGACCCTGGTGCTGATGTTGTTTAGCACTGTACTAAGTGTTCTTCATGTAGTCATGCCTATGACCAGATGTGCTTCACTGAAGCAGCAATTCTTGCTTTATCAACAGCAGGGAAAATGGCCTCTGAGTTGGAGACACTGTCAGGTCAGCAGTGATATAGAAGTTACCTTTACCCAAGATTCCTACAGATACAGGGCTCTCTATCCTGGTCTAATCTGCAGATGTTTTATAGAAACAACCAAGCCCCTAAAAGAAATCCATGCATGGCAGGATTCTCTTCCATTCTACATCCCGACAGATGTAATAAGGCAACCACTCCATAATGAATGGGTTGAAGAATAATAGCTGGAGGAAAATGTAAACAGAAAACCTGACCTGTGTGGCAGGTATCATTGAGTATCCTGTAACCAATAATTTATCATTCACAACTCAAGAAATAAAAGTATTAACATTGATCATAAGATAATGCAAGTAGGTGGAAGGTGACCTTTGAATTCTTTGTAATGGTTAAATCTTAATTCTGAAATTAGTTTTTTTCTCCCATCAAAAGCTATCATGGCTTGAAGGATATTTATAAATATAACTGATCAGATACAATGCTTTTGGTACCTAGAGAGTTAAAATTATGCCTGATGTATAGGTAGGCAGACATGTGATGAGGGACCCCTCTGAGAAGAATGAGAGTATGGTCAAAGAAGAATGAATCAGAGAAACTGATGAGGTGAAAGGCACCCTGGATGTAAAAGGAGCCTACTTTGGGAGGTATAAAGGCCCCTTGTCAGCAGGAAATGATAGAGAATCCTTATGGTAAAGCACAAATCTTGCTACTGGCTTCTTCTACCTTCCAAATGTTTCAGGAGTTATCACAGTAAGTAGGAGGCTGAAGGCTGGGAGGACGCGCTGTCTAGGAGCAGATTACATTTGAGAACTTTGAAAAGATCATGACCAGTATATGCTCATGATTTCCCTTATCCTCCAAGGGTCTGCGTGCTGCTGCTGTTCTTAAGGATACTGAGCAGGGGGTTCTAGATTCTGACTTTTAGTGTTCAATATATTTATTGGAAAATGGCTAATATAGAACACATATCATTGAGTAATCCATGAAAATGAAGACTCTAAAACTCCATTTAGCAATATAAATATGACTTTTGAAATCATTTTGGGATTTATAAGTATAACTGATCAAATACAATCCTTTTGGTACCTAAAGGGTTAAAATTATGGCTGATGGGAGGATAGGCAGACATACGATAGCATATACACTGCACACCTAATGCATCTATTGAATGTTTACTGAATGCTGCTTGTTGGTAAATGAGCTTACATTGTATCAAGGGCCATATTCCTTTGTTTTTGGATGAGAAAACAGAGGAGCTTACATAGGTAAAAATAATAGTGCTGAGTGTATTTTAAAGCTTTCTGTGGAACCTTGTCCTTCCATTCCAGGTCACTGCAACCTAGTTGGTACTATAATGTCTTTAAAGGGCCATTTCATTCAAGCCACCTTTGGATGGTAAGAGAAGTGAATTCTATGACCACAAGCCCACTGACACACTTCTCTGGCTTTGAGATGAGTTCTTTGGTTAGGTTAGAAACAATGTTATGTGGAATACCACGATTGTGAACAGGCTTTTCTAATATAAGTGCATAGATGGCAGTCTTGGCAGAAGCACTGCATTTAGGAAATGCAGACCCATACCCAGATCAAGTATCTTAGTCCAGTAATGACAAAATGCTGTCTTTTCTGTGACTGATCAAAGTGGTACAGTGTAGTCAACTGAACACTGGCTAGTCACCCAGGGAAGGGTGGCACATGGAAAGCTTGGGATTGGTCTCTGCTGATGACAGGCTGTCAGTCAGCACCAGCCAGGCAGGTCAGCTTGGTCATTAGAAGACCGTGTTGTTGAGTTTGTACACAACTACATACTCCCTACCTCGGTCACTTTGTTCATGAGCCCAGGGATGACTAAGAAAAGAATTTAGTTGCTATCCAGAGAATAGATCATCCTAACTACTAGATTATTAAAGTTCTCTGCTGAGGTCATATTTTTGGAGAACACTTACATGACATACAAATAGCATGATATATTTTGCTAGTTTTTAGATATCTATCTGCACACTCTTTCCCCAAATACTGTTCTTACCAGTTTTGCAAGTACGGTCCTTCCAAATCTGCAGCCATCTAGCCAAACCATTGGCTACCTCCCATGAGTCAGGATGTAGTCATACATCTGGCTGTTTTCCTTCTCAGAAAAAAATACACAGCCACTGTGAAGATTGCCCTTCATCGCTGTCCTTTTCTGTCGTTCCAGAAAGGAACTGTGGGGCTACAGCTGTTAGTTCTTGATGGTACCTGCATAACGCACCATCTGTAAACTGGACTATAGTTTTCTTTCCCCCAGTCAGACAATTATTGGGTATACCTCGTGAGCCTTAGTACTTTCTTGTAGCAGGCACAAAAGCTACCAGCGTTTAGGCAACTTCTTGATGTTATTTGTTCCTTTGGGATCTATTTGGGTCAGAACACCTATAACATAACTGTTGTTTATGGCTCAGTAGACCAAATAACACATAGCCCATGGTAGGTATCTCACGTCACGTGGTAACTTGGAGGCCCATTGTCTGCTGCTTAATT